>NC_135786.1:191050000-191407500 GCF_051106095.1 Pogona vitticeps
CACATACATTCTCGCACAGAGAGACACATTAGATGATTTTAGGAAAATTGGTTTGGTGCAATAGCGATAAGTAAAATGAAGATTCTACCTGAAATAACTGATGATGACAACTGAAAAAGAGTTAAAAGATTGGCATGATTAATAGATTCTGCAACTGCGATTTTAAAAACTAAGATTAATAAGAAGAGGTGCTCTAAATCTTAAAAAGTAGGAGGCCTGGGACTTCCTAATTTAAGAGTATATTATATAGCCAATCAGAAAAAACATACGTACATTTGATATTATATTTCAGTCCAATGAACTAATATGGTTAAATATGGAAACACAAGAATTCTTCTCCCCCCAATTCTTTTTATACAATATACAGTAATAAAAATACAGTGAAAATACTGAAAATTCCTTCTTTAAAGCAAGAGAAATACTTATCCCATCAATTTCTCCACTGTATCCAAGTGGCTGAGTAGGAAAAATTCCCAGGAACTTTGAAAGAAGTTGTTTATTGAGAAAGAAACAAATAGTTAGAAAAATGGGAAATAAAGAGCAAATAAAATAAGTGTTACGAATAAATAGAATATCATTGTTCACTTTTATACAATTAGAGCAGTAGGCAAAAGGTTGGATAAAAGAGATGGTAACTGTAGGGAACTTACAAAATATGAAGAAACTGTATGACAAAAGGAAAGCCTAGGTGATAATAAGGCAATGAAAAGGACAGTAAGTAAAATTCATAAAATATTTTTAGAAGCAGAAGATCAAGAGGATTTGCTTAAAATATTACAGAAACATGGTTTGGAGAAGAAATAATTACTGAGGTTTGGGAAAAAAGAGGGATATAAGAATACTGAAGTCAAGGATAAAGGAATTTTTTTAATAGTCTGGAGATGGCATTTAATTTCACTCTAGTGAAATTAAATCAGATAGATATGGTATATTTCAAGTTGTGTTGGAGAAGATGTCAGAAAGAAAGTACTTGCAATCGATGATAGGCCAGAAAGTGACCATTTCCCCCTTAGAGTGTCCTTAAGAGTCCGACACATCCAATCAGGGGCATTAACAGACCATAAGATGCTGAGACATGTTCTAGTTGAGAAAAGGCTTAAATGGTCTATCAAGACCAATGACAGTATAAGGCCGATGCCGGGCACCGATAAACTCCAAGAGCTATGACAACATGCTCTTTTGGGGACCCAGAACATTTGCAAGGTTTACCAGGCTATAATTCTTGCACTTAGACCACATTTAACCATTACACACTCAGAAAGAATGTCTGAAATTCAATGGTCCTGGTTTGAGAAGGAATGTAAGATCAAGACAACAGAGCTGAGCAGAGCAACAAGACAGGTGAAACATATCGGCACTGAAAGCTACGGCTTTCCTGCAACATCTACGGAGAGAATATAAATCTTTCCTTAGAGGGAAAAAGAAGGCTTTCTATTCTGATAACTGGAAATCTCTGGTCCAGGCCCTCATCTACGGTAATGACCCCAAATTCTGGAAGGAGATAGAAAGAGGCTTTTCACAGAAAGCCTTTGAGATTGCCAACTCCATCACGCCAGAGGTATAGGTCTCCCACTTCAATCACATTTTTTGAGGTAGCATTCATACAAACATTACACATGAGACCCTCTCTAATTCTCCTGAATGGGCACCTGTTTCCCCCCACAGAAATTGGGGACTTGATTCAAACTCTTTGGAATGGCAAGGCTCCCAATGAAGATATGATCCCCGCTGTGGCCTCTAAGCTTTATGCCAGATACATATTTATTTATTTATTGAACTTGTATCCCACCCATCTAAACAATGTCTACTGTTGAATAGGTTTTTAGACTGGGACAGCAAGCATTCTATCATTTTCCAAGAAGAGGCAGGCTTCAGAAAAGGCAGTAGTACAATAGATCAAGCCTTTGTTTTACATCATGTAATCAGTAAATTTACTAAACCTCCAAACAAATATCTTTACACTGCCTTTGTGGATTTTTCACCAGCCTTTGATCTGATAGATAGAGAATGCCTATGGTGTAAACTGGAAAAAACAAACATTAATAAGAGACTCCTGTGGCTTATACAGCAACTACATAAAGAAAACATGATGCAAGTGAGTATAGGCTTACAGGGGGCTCTATCACAACAGGTCTGCATTAGTAGAGGGGTGAAACAAGGCTGTATTTTAACACCTTTTCTCTTTAACTTTTATATAAACAGCTTGATCCCTCAAATGGCTTCCCCCTCATTCTTCCCTCCAACCATTGGCTATAGGAAGATCTCAATACTGCTTTATGCTGATGATAGTTTTGCTATCTCTGAAAATATTGGTCTTAAAAGAATGCTGTCCAAATTTGGGCAGCTCTGTAAAGAGGAACAGCTAATAATCAACTACAACAAAACAAAGATTATGGTCTTTGGAAAGAGAGCCCATAAGCAAAACTGGTCACTGGATGGGCATGCTATTGAGCAGGTACACTCATTTAAATATTGGGCCTGCAATTTTGTGAGGACCTCTCCTGGAGACAACATTTAAATGCCACTATCTTATTGAGCACCAGATCAATAGGGCAATTTAAAAGATTTTTTTATGGCAGAGGAGGCCAGCTGATAAATCCTGTTCTCAAGGTGTTTGTTGCTAAATTTCTAGCACAAATACTCTATGGGACAGAACTATCGGGGGGGGGGGAGAGCCAAGCCCAAATTGGAAATCTTGCAGAACAAATTCATGAGGCTGATATTGGGGCTCTCCGCAGGAACTCCCTCAGCTCATCTCAGAGCTGAGTTAGGGCTATCCTCAATTGCTGCTAGAATTGATCTGGCTTATTTTAGGTATTGGCATAGACTGAACAGCCTGGAGGACTCCTCCCTGACAAAGTGCTGTTGGCTAGAACAACTGAAGTCTGGTGGATGGGCATGACAATGTCATCAAAAGTTAAAGGTTTACAATCTTCTGATGGAAAAGTTCCTTAGTTTAAGCTCCCGTGACCTTAGGAACTGGATCGTTGACTTTGATGCCAGTCAGGATAAGGCGGCTATTGTTGAGTCCTGATTTTCTACCTGGTACCCCCAACTTCAGGTGAACCACATAAAACCAAAATATTTTGAGTCACTGACTTTTCTCCAGATTTGCAAAGCTTTTACAGAACTTAGATTTGGACATATGGCCTTAACATATCTCAAAGGAATTCCATTTGAGGAACGAAAATATGTTTTTGGCTGCAACCAGATTGAGGATTTAACTCACTACTTATTGTTTTGTCCTCTCTATAAAAATCCTAGAGAAAGATTTCTGTCACCCATCACTCAGATGTATTTTAATTGTACCACCACTGAAACAGTAGTTGGATTGCTTGCCGATACACAGTTGTACATTACATATGCTGTAGCACAATTTGGACTGGCAGCTAAGAAGCTGAGATTTCGATTTGTCAAGGATCATAATGTCACATAAATGCTGAATACAGTGGACTGACATCATAGGTCATGACAATACTTTTAGACTGGGTTTTATTGGTTTTGTGGCAATTACCTGTTTTTAATTGGATTTTATATATTACGGTAGTCTGTATAATAAAGTTTATGTATGTATTTTCATATGGGGTAAAAATGTGAAAATATATTAAAATTTTGGCAAGTGATCTATAAGAAAATAAATGAAATAATCAAGTTAATGTTAGAGGTATGTCTTAAAATAATGCTTTTATCAATACTGAATATTGCAGTGTAGAATAACTAAAGAATTAATTTCCCTCTTATTTACAAAGGCAAGGAATTGTAGCTAGGAATTGGAAAACATTGTACAATTTTTAATTAAATAAATGGTATAGACAGGTTAACATGTAATATTAAAGTTAAGAAGGGAATGATAAGAATATATTCATAGAAATATGAGGATAATTCTTTGATTTTGTATTAATAAAGAGGAAGAGACATACAGCTTTGCAACTCAGTGCAATTTTGGAAGGAGAATGGGGCTCCATAGAAGAGGGGGAATTGGCTTTCACTCCTAAATCATGCTGGTGGTAGTGGTGGGGAGCACAATTTTTTAATTATATTTTATTAGATGTTTTTGTATTTATATGATTTTGTTTAATAGTTTTTTTAAATGTAAGAATTTGGCATTCTAATCAGCACAGAGTGACTTGGGATACTGTTTGATGGCAGAACAAACGGCTTATTCTCTGTTCATAGACCAGCCATTAAAAGAACAAGGCAAAACAGGCAACTAAACAAAATACTGTAATGTCTCTGACAATGAGGAAGATATTTTGATGGAGGATGCATAGGATGAAGATCAGATCCATTATCCAGATGAAGAGGATAGGTGGTGGAACAAAATGAGATTAGTGTGGCTGAAGTTGAAACAACCAGTAATGAAAAATAACAGGAAGTCCTACTGGGCAGAATGACAGAGTGATGATGGCAGAAGTCCTTGCTGAGAGTTGAGTGAACAATGTAAAAGGAAGACTCAAAAGTGTTCTAACTGACAGAATGAACAGTGTCAGTACTGAACTGGCTCATCCTGACTGAGTGACTGTTACCAGTACTGAAATCAGTACCAATACAATAAGCAGCATCTGAGGATGTTAAAAATTAAATCTGCATCAGTCCTGATATCAGTATCATAGAATTAATGGGAGTATAGTTAGTCTCAAAGGCATGCAATGAACATCTGGCCCTAAGGATCAATGAAATCAGAATTGATAACGCCTTTGCAGCTGATACCTTGGAACCTGCACAGCACCAGGAGGAGACAGTGTTTCTTTATGCTACATTCTAGAAGGTTCTAAAGGAGGACTCTGCGCAAGTACAGAACCTTGATGTGCAATGCTGGAAGTTCTCAATTAGGTACAAGACAATTTCATTCTACTGCTCAGCTCTAGTGGCAATAGGTTCTTTTGAAGGAGGGGGCAGAGCTCCCATGTGAATAGGAATTGAAAAGAACATATTTTAGTGAGGCTCTACTTGCCACATGCCTAATCAGTATCCGGAACATTTGCCATTAGATATGAAATGAGAGCAGAAAGATTTCCAGTTCTCACTTACTCTGACATCTAGCCTTAGCAAGTTATGTTATGCATAGGGAAGACACTAAGAGGGGAAAAAAATAAATAAAGTTTTGCCACATAAGTTCATATATTTGTCATTTTGGTGTTTACCTGGACCTCTCAGATCTAGAAAAACCCTGTTGTATGAATCATCTCGAAAGAGATGGTATCTTCACATATACAAAAAACAGTACATTCTCATTAATGGCTGAAGATGACACAACCATTTTCATTTATCCCATGTTGGTCCATAAACACAGCAGAACATTTTCAGCTTGTATAAAGTTCCACTGGGAATAGGGTAAAATACTTTATATTTTTAAAGCATTTAAAAGCATTTCCACTTTAATTTGATCATAGTTTTTGAAACTGATTGTTTTGAATGATTTCTCTCCCCATTTCTTTTTTGACTGATTTTTTTTGCAGGCTATATTATGCATTTTAATTATGTTGTGTACTTCTTTCTGTCAGTCACCTTATGAAAGGCAACTGACAAATGCAGTAAATAAACTAACTGTTGAGGCCTCATTTACCCTTATGTGAAATGATGCAGAGCAGAAGGATAATGTGATGTCACTTTCTAAAACTTCTATTTTGGAATAGATTCTTTCCTAGTATTTCTTTTTAAGACTGGGTGGGGCATCTCATATCGTCCAGTGCTCCTGGATATAACCCCAGATAAACTATGTTCAGGATATCTCTTTACTCCTGCAACTCAGCCAGCACAACTTGTAGGTAACTATCATTTCCCCATTTTTACAGGAAAATACTTACAGTAGTAAGTACTAGTACATTTACATAACAGAGCTGCCACCTAACTATCCATACACACTCATTGCATTCCTGAAGTGTCCTGAATAAGGTGACTACTTTCAATGGATTTGTCACACAATAAAAGCACTTTGTAGACCTTCCCAGGTCATAGCCATTTCTTTCCCTCTCTTCTCCATTCTCAGAATTTTTTAAAAAAACAGAAATCTGGAATCACAAAGATACTGTCATGGGCCCAGGAACTGAGCATGTCACTTTGTCTCCTAAAGATAGGACTGGATAACTCTGGAAGATAACTCTGGAAGCTGCCCTCACCTTCCAGAGTTATCTGGAATAACTCTGCCTCAGTCATTGCATGACTGAGGGCAGCTTCCAGAGTTTTATTACACATATGAGGAGGAGGGCCACCTCTTTTTCATGCTTCTTTTAGATGCATGAGCCCAATGATTGAGACCTATCATGTTTTGAATGAGGGCCTACTCATGCCTGATAATCCTGCCACCATGGATGGCTAGGTCTTCATCAGCAGCCATCCCTGCCAAACAAGGGCATAATATGTCAAGTACCACCAGCTATCTGTCTGTGTTTGTCTCTCTGTCTCTCTGCCTAATACTCCACCTTTCTCCCCACAGGAGATTCAGAAAGGGTTACTGTCAATTAAATCTACTCAACAATTATCATTAAAGACACTATAAGAAACATCACTAAATATAATTGTGACGGCTGCGATGATGTCACCTGCCTGTCATTGCTATGGCTGGAGTTCATCTGCCTATAGCAGGACAGGAGGTGAGACTTCAGAGGGAGGAGCTAAGGTATATAAGGGGGAGTGAATGATGTGTGAGTCAGATAGGGCTTAGATAGGGTCCAAGATAGGGACTAGATAGGGTCCAAGATAGGGACTAGATAGAGACTAGATAGGGACTTGGTTAGGGTCTTGTTAGGGACTTAGGGCATGTGCAGGTTGTGAGGTACTGTGTTGGTGAAGGTCTGTGTGGGAGAGTGTATGAGGGGATATTTTATGATATTGATTGCCTTATTTAGTTATTACTGTGATTTAATATCTCTTATGTTGTATCAATAAACAATCATTTTTATTTTTAAAATCCATACCATTGTCTGAGGAGTCAGATATATGTGTGTGGTTGGTGGCAGCGTGATGGGTGTATGTGAGTGTGAAGTGGCGGCTCCTCTGTGACGTAGGAGGAGGTGGCCACAATAATAAATAAATACAGTAAAAATATAAAACAAACATATGTCAATATTAAAAACAATCAAGATAAATTATTAAAACATTTTAAAAAATCTGAATTCGATAGATACAGCATTCTTAAAAAACATCCAAAGCGCTTATTACTTAAAACCCTGCCTGAAAAGGAAGGTCTTCACCTGACTGTGGGAAGACAAGAGGGAGGGCCTTCCAAAGCCTAATTAGAACAGGTTATGTTTGAACTTTTCTGGATGCTTCACTTTAGACATAAAGTGCATGATCAAATAAATACACAAGACTGGTCAATTCCAGAGAATGAACACTGTTGATAAACTCATTAGACATCTTATCTACAGTGGCCTTTCTTTCTTTCTTTCTTTCTTTCTTTCTTTCTTTCTTTCTTTCTTTCTTTCTTTCTTTCTTTCTTTCTTTCTTTCTTTCTTTCTTTCTTTCTTTTCTTTTCTTTTCTTTTCTTTTCTTTTCTTTTCTTTTCTTTTCTTTTCTTTTCTTTTTTGGCAGGAGGATATATTATGAGCAAATAGCCAGCACTAAGTCTTGCCTTACCATGAAATCTGCTGGGGCACATACACTGAAACCTGTCTACCTGCATGTTTATTGGCCTTAATGGCTTGATATGCATGCCAGAAACCATTTGGGATTTTTATTTTTATTGTTTGCACGGCAAAGCTAATTCATATTTGCTTCTGCCCCCACTTAGGAAAGTGTGGAAATCTCCGAGCTACTCTGTGCGGTACCTGAACAACAGCCATACATGTTGGGGTTTATCCGTTCTATCTTTAGGAGACAAAGCGACGTGCTCAGTTGCTGGAATCTTTGTGATTCCAGATTTCTGTTTTTTAAAAAAAAAAAAAAATCTGAGAATGGAGAAGATAGGGAAAGAAATGGCTATGACCTGGGGAGGCTTACAAAGTGCTTTTATTGTGTGACAAATCCATTCAAAGTAGAGATGAATCTCTAAAAGTAGCATGAATCGATTCAGCCGTCCTTGTCTAAATTTGTACACACAGTACCCCTCCCCCACCCCCAGTTGGCTGGCCCACTCACAATCCACTGTGCACTATCCTGGTCCTCCTCCTCTGATGGTTGTCTAGTCTGAGGAGGAGTTCAGGCTTCCCTTCCCCACTTCCTCCAGCAGCCGACCACTCAGACAAGGAGGCAGGATGGTGATGGCGCCACCATATTGACCACAAAAAAAGCTACAGGATTGGGTTGGACTGATTCACATATTTTTCCTATTCACCACATGACATAAAAGCAAATGCAAATCAGCCTGGACCCCTCTCACATTCATATTTTTCCCTCCACCATGAGGCTTCTACTTCTTTGGCAATGGATTAATTGGCAACATGTAACATATTGTTGCAGAGCAGATGAAATACAAATATATGTGTATTAAGCTGCTCATAAAATTTAGAAGCACCCTGAAAGGTTGCTGAAGTCACATGATAATTAGGAGTGTCTTTAGACCAACACTAACATACCTGTAATTCATATAGCAGGTAAAACCATATAGAACATGAATGCTCCAATGAGTATAACTATGACATATCAAAAATTCTTTATTTGTGCTATTAGTTGTTGTAAAGGCAGACAAATAAGCTAAGCACTAAGTAATTCAGACAAAGGTACCCCATCACTCTGCATAAGCCACATCTAATGGTTTCAGAAGTCTTGTCCTGTATGAACTCTGTAGAGATCAAAAGCTCTGGCCTCGATGACAAAATGTTAAAGTTGGTTTGTAAACGTATTTCAGAAATGATAGCTACATTTAACACCTCTTAAACTCTTACATCAATGAGTATTTGATTTATTTAGCTGTTGAGATATTAGGTAATGCAGTATTTCTAACACAAAGAGAAAATTTCCCACCCAATTCTAAACCAATATCCATGCAGAGTTTTTCAGAAGCTAATGAATTTTCTCAAAGGAAACTACTGCAGAAATACAAACTTAAAAGTTATGTAAATACATCTTCTTTGCAGGACAATTTCTGCTTATGGTTGCTGTTCTCATTATAGTTTATTTTTCATTCTCTGTGTACAGCTATTACTGTATTATTCACCTATTCAACCAGTATTTACAGCAATGATTGCAACAGTTTTATCATATGCCTTTCAGTGTAGATAAAGACAAATCTGCATGTTTTATAATTCCCACTATCCCTCCCATTATTTCCATTTTATTCTCATTCTAAATGTTATTACCATCATGACACCCATATAACTTAGGAGGGTAGGCATATAGCTTTCCTGTAAGCCAATAAAATCAGGCAGTGGGGTGGCTATTTCAGTAATGCTCCCAGCACTCCCTACAGGATATCATGCAAGTCACATTTCTGTAACAGTAAGTCTACCCAGGAGCAAGGAGCACAATTCAAAGTCTATCTTGTAGCATAGGACTCACCACATACCAGTGTAGCACACTGTTGGAAGTCACTGAGTCAACTAATTAAAGACAATTTTATAGCTAGACAGCTTTTTTTTAACCCTAAGCCTGCACATACAGACAAACCTATAGGGAACAGTAGATCGCTGCTGTTTTTTCTACACACCCTTGTCTTTTCCCTATGTAAAAGAAATCTGGCAGCTAGCAAAAGCTGACAATTATAATTCCTACAGTTCAGTTATACTCCCACCAAACCTCCTGTCCAGATTATCTTAAGGACCCTATTTCATACTACACCCACACCCATTCTGTAGGAAGTTTCTGTAGAAAACTCTGGAAAGTGTTGTCTAAGGACACATGAGTGGTATTTCAACCAAACTCCATTGTTGCAGAGTCTAGAGCACATGTGTCAAACTCAAGGCCCACAGGCTGAATCCGGCTCACTGGGCCATTTCATATGGCCCTCACAGTGCAGCCTGCTACTGTGCAGCATGCAGTATGTAGGCGTTTACTCAGTCACCCATAATGCTCCACAAGGATGCTGGGAATCCACCCAGCGGGACTTCTAATCCCAGCATTCCAAGCAGCAAAGAGTCAGAAAGTGCAGCCGCTTGGGTGGCGTACAGCACATTCAGAAATGTAGTCCTCGCTATTGCCCACTCCTGTTCTTATGGCTCCTGGCGAGGACTGTTTGATGGTGTCACCTAGCAGCGGCCATCTCTGCCTCCTCTTCTGCATTGGCTATGGAAGCGAGTGAGGAGCCAGGTGATAACAAGGGTCAAGGGCCATGGCAAGTGCGAGGGAAAGGTGGGAGACTTCTGTGAATAGTTAACAAAACAAACAAACATGGGTGGGGCTGTGGAATGCACATCAACGGGTGTTATTAAAACTCACGTTTCAATAAATTGTACAACAGTTGTACACTTGAATATCTGCTTGCCATTATTTCTAGACTTTTACTTTCAGAGCTAGTTATTACTTACATTATTAATAAAACCAGTAATAATCGAATGAGGAGAATAATATTTAATATGTTAACTAGTAGACTTCCGGCCTGATGCTGTGACGAGATAAAAGGAGGAGGATGGGGCTCTGTCCCCTGGGCTGAATTCTGACCTGTTTGGGACCCCCTAGGGGATTAAAACCACCTGGAAGTGGTGATGAAATGGGGGGGAAAGCCTGTTGATCATGTGGGAATGGCGGTTACCCACGTTTGATCCAGGAAACTCCCCAATCGACCAGCATGCAGAAACAAGCAGCTGAACTAGCTTGCTTGCACGTCATCGGCAGCTGGGAAAAAGAAGCGATAAATCAGCCTAATTAACATAGTGCTACAAATGAGTGAGAAACATCTTTTAAAACTGTATCTATTTACTATCCCTGGATAAGACAATTCATATGGCAGAAATAGTATCTCATAGCTATCCATCATCGTTGATTCAGCTGCAGAGAAGCTGGAGAGAGGAGGGGATGGAGGGAGATACAAAGAAAAGAAATTGGCTATTAATTAGGCACTTAATTATACCTAAAGGAAGGAAGTTCCATATTAAAACTTAAGAATCTTTTTCCTGAAAACCCTACTGACAACACCTTTTCAAAATAAAACGTATTTATGTCTAACAGCTATCTAAGGCACTGGCAAAACACCTAGAATCAATGGCCTTGAATGTTCTATGGCTGTTTGGAATTCCCTTTCTCTTTGAGGATGGAACTAAACTACAGACAAATTAACCCTAGAAAACCTAATTTAGCCAAAGTGGAACTTACAATCTGTACCCGGGATGTTGAACTGGATGGGACCTTGAGCCTTTAGGTGGGGAAAACGCTCTTAAGTTTGAGACTGGATTCAAGCGTAATGGAACTGGATTGATTACTTTAAGCATATGGACAATTTTAACGTGGAATACAATTTTTTGACATTTGGAACGTAGTGACACAACAAGGACAATTTCGGGAGGAAACAAAATCTACCCTTCAAGCAATCTTAGAAATAGTGAGATCCCACAACGAAGAGGCAAAATTATTCACGCCGCAGTTGAGGAAGAATTATAGTCAACAGGAGACAAGAAATAATGAACAAGGAAATGAGAGGGTGGTGGATTGTGTATGTGAACCTAAAGAAGGACTGGTGGAAATTAATGGGGAAAACCTAGTGGAGTCAATGAGAGTTTTAAGGGAAGATAAGGGGAGAAAATCAGCAGAAATAATTAAAAATAGCCTGGAAGATCTATTGGAGATCTATTGGAGGTAAACCATATGCATGAAATAGCCTCAGAGGACAAAAGATGGCAGAATGTTTAGAAAAACAGAAACAAAAATTGAAAAAAGATTAAGAGAAGGAATTACTTAGAAAGATGGAAAAGTGAAAAACAAGAAGGCGGCCCTCAATGTTGGAAAGCATGTATATACCTAACTTCTGGAATTGCAAATGGGCATATATATTAAAAAAGAGAATTAAACTGAAATAAGGGAGCAGTAATCAGGGTAAAGACATAATATGGTGTGTGCTTTTTTAAAAAAAGGCAAATTGAAGCTAGATATAAGGTTGGGGCAAACAAATAGTACATAATGAACATGCATTAGATATGATATTGTTATAGACAGGATAGAAGATGTGGAGATGGAAATGGCTGAACAACTATACAAAGAAAATCTGTATAAAATGCTCTAGATAATATGTATGATGTGTTAAGAGCTTACTCAGTTATCATTGGTATAAATTACAAAATTTGTTGGTTAAATCACCTCAAATTATATAGATTTGGAACTGGAATTACTTTTATTAAGTATGTTATTAGAGGATTTTGAAAACATTGTATACTATGAGAGTAATATTATGATAATAGCCAATATCGTATACTAAAATACATACATGAACTGTTTGAATGATCGAAAGATGTGTGGAATTTGGGGGGATAATTGGGAAGACACCAAGATGCAAAAACAAATAATTGTAAGCAACCCATGTAACATGATGCTTGATAAGCATGAACTGAATGTAGATAGATTGAAAAACTAATAAAATGTATTTTTAAAAAAGAACAGATACATTTATATAGTCTTACAAATACAACCGTCCATTTGAGGTAACCATAACACCAACGCGGCCCAAGATGAAATTGAGTATGACACCTTTGGTCTAGAGTGTGCGTGGCTGTAATGAAAGACTCAACTAAGGGCTATACAGAGGCATTGACGTGGCCTTCTCTTAGGACTTTGCCAAAGTTACCATCCCAGTTGAACTCCTGAACTCCTCCCCGCCCTGCTTTTTCAATAGCAAGCTCATGTTCTGCCCAGAAAGAGCAGAAATTACTGATACCCTACTTGCTTTGTTATAGTTTCTACATGCACTAAACCTAGTGTCCTTTGAAACCTTCTAATCCAAGATTTCACAAGAATTCTTCCTGAATTCCATTGTCGTCATGTCATCTTTTATTTATTGTATAAGATTCAGAAAAGCTGCAGCAACTAAAATATATTTCATATGGCAATTAAATAAAAAAGGGATGTGGTGGCGCTGCGGGCTAAACCTCAGAAGCCTGTGCTGCAGGGTCAGAAGACCAAGCAGTCGTAAGATCGAATCCACGCAACGGAGTGAGCTCCCGTCGCTTGTCCCAGCTCCCGCCAACCTAGCGGTTCGAAAGCATGCAAATGCAAGTAGATAAATAGGGACCACCTCGGTGGGAAGGTAACAGCATTCTGTGTCCAAGTCGCACTGGCCATGTGACCACGGAAGATTGTCTTCGGACAAACACTGGCTCTATGGCTTGGAAACAGGGATGAGCACCGCCCCCTAGAGTCGAACACGACTGGACAAAAATTGTCAAGAGGAACCTTTACCTTTACCTTTTATGGCAATTAAATTAGAAGTCCTACATCAAAAATAATGCTAACCTGGCAAATTCATTTCCATACAGATTTGTGGAATGATCTCTAATAGGATCCCAAGGAGCTACTAAATAATATGTCTGTACACTCTGAAGTATGTGTATCTGTTGCATAAGGAAGGGAGAGAGAGAGAGAGAGAGAGAGAGAGAACACTGAGAGAAAAATAAGCCCTACTTCATCGTTAAGGAATTTTTTTGGAGCCCACAAGCTTTGAGAGGAGCTTATTAGCTCCACATCATTATCAAACTGAGCATGGAATCATGACTACCTGAAGAGGGGGAAGCTGCTATACTAAGATATCCCTTCTACATGGGCTACTCTGTCCCATACTGAGGTTCTGGCTCATATAGAGGGGTTATGCAGATAGAGAAACCTCCTCCTTTTCAGACAATTGTGCTTCAGTATTCAACATGAAACAGAAGTGTGAGTAAGTAGTGCAGGATAGGCAAACAAACTCTGTCCATCTTTTTTTCAATATGCCAATCATATGACCAAGATCACAAAATTTTATCCAGCCCCAAAGCAACCAGACAAGCTTCCACTTGACCCAGAGGGCAGGCGGCCGGGACTACAATGAGGAAAAAGGCATCCATCTGGGTAGGGAGGACTTATAAACCTTCCAGTCCCCTTCCAGACATTTGCATTATACAGTTACATTCCCCTATCACCAGCATCCTTCTTCACCTCCTTCTGGGGAGAGGAACAAAGAATACCTGTCTCCACAGCTCCCCATTGCATCACAGTGACAGAGGCAGGCATTCTTGTAAACTTTAAATGAGCCTCTGTACATTAATTTGTCTTACCATATATTTTAAGTGCACCATTTATGATATTTCAAATATCATTAGGAATTCAGGTATTTAGATTAGGCATCCTTCAGTCTCAAGAGACTATGGTAATCTGCTCTGTATGGAGGACTTGGCACAGCGTCTAGGATGGCTGACAAGGCCAATTCAAGAGTGTCAATCCCTTCCACACTGGAGACAAATACAATCTGTCCCCTGTCCAGCTCCCTGATTTTGCTGGTTTCTGGACTGCCTCTTTGCCTCGGCCTGCTGGACAAGGGTCTCTTCAAATTGGGAGAGGCCATGATGCACCCCCTGCCTTCAGGCTGAACGCTCAGATGTCAGGGTTTCCCATCTGTTAAGGTCCATTCCTAAGGCCTTCAGATCCCGCTTGCAGATATCCTTGTATCACAGCTGTGGTCTCCCCCGGGGCAATTTCCCTGCACTAATTCTCCATACAGGAGATCTTTTGGAACCCGGCCATCAGCCATTCTCACGACATACAGATATATTTTTCTGATTTTATTACTAATTGTAATAACAAAAGGGGAAACCTAACTCAGGAAATAAACATATCCAACTTTTAGCCAG
This sequence comes from Pogona vitticeps, assembly GCF_051106095.1. Lineage (NCBI taxonomy): Eukaryota > Metazoa > Chordata > Lepidosauria > Squamata > Agamidae > Pogona > Pogona vitticeps. The sequence goes on from NC_135786.1 coordinate 191,064,685, forward strand.
CAAAAATCAACCATGTTTGCACTTAGTCCATCAAACTGTGAAAGATACAGCAACAACATTCGTATCATACAGTCACAGATCACACAGACACACATATTCTGCAAATCACAATGCTAATATTTATTTAATGATAACAAACATTATCAAATAATTCAGAACTGGCTTCAGAAATGAACACTATATCCTAAAACATTCAACTAAAACAGAAATTGCCCTTTTCTGTTTTATTTATTTAAAGCTGGTTCAGAGGTTAAGCTACTATTTAGCAAAACCCATACCACCTTCAAATTATTATTTCATTCATCAAACCTGAGTTCTGAGCCAAATGTTTGTTATGGACATCACTGGTCCTGTACATTTCATAAATGAAATTTCTGAATATATCGTGAGTCCAAATTACAGATATGCTAAATGTAAATCTGTTTTCAGATCTGTAGTATATGTTCCAAGCAGAAAAAACAGTAAAAGTGCAGTCATTAATTCATATGTAAATGAAAAATAGAACAGAATAAAGCAAGCGCCAATAAAGCTAAAACAAGATGTGAAAGGCCAAGAGACAACCCTAACATCCTACTAGATGTGTAGGTCTGATGAAGTGCTTATTTTCTGCATCATAGCACGCTATATATTACTCAGAGGAACTTATCAGTCACCTTCCCTGGCCAACCCACCAAGAATGAAAAAGTGACCACAAGAATACCAGAACTCCTAGTTTCCAAAGTTAAAATGAATTATGTAAGGCAATTGGGCTCATACTTTTCAGAGGATAGAACACTAGATTTGAAATTTTATTTGTGAACATTTAAAGTTAGAAATTAGCAGATGAATTTTGTTGTTCTCAAGAGTGGTGAAATTGTTTAATTCATTGAATTATAATAAGTTAATTGAACTGTTAGTTTTCAAATAAACAGAGTGATTTACAGAGAATGATATATGTGTTGCTCTAATGACACATGTTATCAGCACTTTGAAAATTGTTATTTTTATTATTGGTGTATGGGAGTGCACCGATAGAGGCAACAGTAGAATTCAGCTTTCCATAAGCCAGTGATCCCCAACCTTTTCCAACTCGTGGCTCCCTTCAGCAATGGCAGCGGTGGCAGAGCTAGAGGAGCGGCAAGGGGTACAGGGCAGATCAGAAGGCAAAGAAGTACAAAAGAGTTGAAACTGGAGCCAGAAGAGCAGCAGCAGTGCTGCCTTGGTGAAGAAACAGAGAAAAGATTCCACTGTGCCACTAATTGGGTTTGGTACACCATTGGGTGCCGTGGGGCACTGCAGAGGCTGCAGTGCACTATGGCACACATTTTGGAAGCTCATGACATAAGCCCCACAAAAACTGATAACTGAAACTGGACCTCAGATCAGCACCAAATTTGGACAGTCTGCTCTTGCTCTGTGCCACATTTGGGGATTGTTTGGGTAAACAATTTTTGAGTTTTTTTTTTAAAGTAATACTCTTTCACTCCTGTGCAGACACTGCCTACTTTCTGTGCCAATAGATTTAAAATACCGGTAGATCAAATACAGTGAAATGATGAAATTTGCTTACTTTGAAAGAGAATAGTTAGTCCCACTCCCTTGCTTTGTTTGGAAGGAATTCAGCACTCTAGGCTCTAATATTGATTTTGAATCGTAGTTTATGCACCCAGTCCATTACTTATACCAAACACTGGTTTAGAGCCGAAACAGTTTCCTCAGATTTAGGTGGCAAGGAAAGTTAGAGTTGGGTGTCACTGACATACTGGTGACACCAAACTCCAAAACTCCAGACAACCTCTCCCAGTGGTTTCATGTAGATGTTAAATAACATAGGAGACAGAACAGAACCTTGAGGGACTCCACAGACCAACAGCCAGGGTGTTGAACAGGCATCCTCCAACACTTCCTTCCGAGTTCTTTCCTCCAGGAAGGACAAGGGCCACCATGAAACAATGCCTCCAAGTCCCATCCCAGAGAGGTGGGCCAGAAGGATATCATGGTTGATAGTACTGAAAGCCACGAAGAGGTCCAGCAGAACCAACAGGAACACACATTCCCCTTGTCCAGTTCTTAGCATAGGTCATCCATGAAGGTGACCAGAACATTCTCTATCCCATTACTAGGCCTAAAGCCAAGTTGAAATGGATCTAGATAATCTGTCTCATTCAGGAACCCCTGGAACTTAGAAGCCATGATTTACTCTAGCACTTGGCTTAAGAATGGAATATTATAAACTGGTCAGCAATTGTTCAGTATTGTGGGAACCAAGGAGGGCTTTTTCAACAATGGTCTTATTGTCTCCTTTAAACATACTGGGGTCCTACTCTGTTGCAAGGAGACATTTACCACCCCCTACCCACCTGATCAATCCTTTTCTGGAACATTTTATAAGCCAAGAAGGGCAAGGGTCCAGCAGACACATGGTAGCTTTCTCCTCTCTAAGTGTCCTGCCCATGTTATCAGGCTGCAAAACCAGAAGCTCTTCCATCAACACAGGGCAAGGGGGGTCATAGTTCCATTCACAGGACCCGTATCAACTATAGCATCCACATTAAAGTTGATCTGAGCAAAGTGATTGGCTATGAAGCAATAAAATATTTTTAAAAAATGAAAGTCCAACAGGTATTTTCAAATTCTTAAGCTAATGCATTCTGGTTCTGGGAGTCATTTTCCTTCTGTGGAAAAGACAAGGGGAAATGGGCGGGCAGGGCAAAACTCTGTGAGATTTGCAAGGGATTATGGATATGGTAGTCTCTGCCCATTAGGTTCAGTTCAAGAAGCCTCAAAAAATTATGACAGGAAAAAATGCCTTGTGGGGGGGGGGTTGTGGGGAGAACTGAACCTGTGCTCCTTGTTATTTCTACCCTGCCAGCTAAAATCAGTCTGGATAGATTACAGGTTCTGAAATCAGAATGCTCCAAATTTTTCTTAAGGAATGCTTTCTCAAGTTGTAATCCTTTACATAAGGGATGGGGAAAGTGCAGCCTTGGGGCTGCATGAAGTCTCAAAGATATTTTTATGCCCCCTTCAGCCCCACCAGACCTTCCCACCAAATACGATTTTCCCCATTAAAATGTCATAGTGCTGCTCTTTGGAAGAACCATGACTCATGTTTTAAATATACCACTGACACATCCCTGCATGGTTTAGCTCCAAAATTTAAAAACCAGAAGTGGCTTTCCGGTTCCCTTTGTTTCAGAAGTTGGCATTTTGGCAGCATATATGGCCCCAGAGGACTCCTAGGGCAGAAAACTGGCTCCCAGACCTGTTCAAGTTGCTCACTTGTGCTATACGCATTCATTTGGAATGACCTTATGTGGAAGTCAATGGAGCTTACATTTTAGGGCTTGCTTGCACTGTAAGATGACGAAATGTACAAAATGTAAAACTGTGGAACTCAGATTATCAACATCAATGCTTAGTTGGGTGTTAAGAACAGAGCTTGAGCCAGTTACCAGGATCCAACATATGAGAAATAACTCAACATATGAGAAATAACCCATTTGCTATATCTGCAATAGAAAGACTCAAGTTTTTTTAGGATATTTTACTGCATGCCTTCTCTTCACACTGACTAAAAAGATATGTATGGTCTATGCTCTGGAGATAGCCATTATCCCGAAACCCTCTTTTGACTGCAATATTCAGCATAGGTCAATGATACTTAAGTACATATGCATGGAATTCTTAAGAAAAATTTAGAACAGAGCAAAACAACAACACTTTGTGTATTACAAACCTTGTTAATTTTCAGAGTTTCCTGTCTATCCCACAGCAGCTCTTCAAATATTCTGCCATCTGTCTTTACTTTTTTTGTAACATAGTCCAGCCGCTCATGGAGAAAATCAACTAATGTCTGAGCATTCTGCTCCTTTGACTTTATTCTAGCATACTTTTTCCTGTAAGAGAGAGGGGGGAAATCATCACTAGTCTGAAATACTATTCAGAATTACTCCGCATACTATTTCTGAAGAAACAGTGGCTATGATCTGGTGGCTCTTTTATGTGAGTAAAAGGGACAATGTGTATGTATTGGATTTAATCAGGCCACTTCTTCAGCATTCCCCCTGCCAAACCACAAACCATTTTTTAGTCTCAGAGGAGTTTGGGATTTGGCAGGGGGTGTTGCTGAAGAGGAAAAGTTTAACAGATCTTATACAGAAGAACGAGACTGCTCACAGAAACATAAGCCATGAAGCTGCTTTAAAGTGAATCAGATCCTCTGTGTAGACCAATACTGCTTACTATGGCTGTTGTTTCTCAAATCTAAGGGTTTTTTTCCCAGCCCTGCTATCTAACATCTTTTAATTGGAGGTACTGAGACTGAACCCAAGATGTTCAGTATTCAAAGCATGCCTGCTTTGGGGTGGAAGGAACGCAAAATATCCTAAAGAACACTGTATTTGTTGGATGTCAAACTTAGTATTGATACATACTGTAAGGAAATTTGAGTGATAATTTTCAAGGAACTATCTTGTGTGTGACCTATAACATATTAGAAACTGTTTAGCAAAATGAAAAAAACGCTGTATAGGAGTTTCAAAAAAAAAAAACCACAAATATTTTGGGGAATCAGCTATTGTACATAAGAGCCTGATGGATAAGATGTGTAAGGTGGACAATGCAGGCAGAGGCATGAAAATGGAATTCCGTTCCATATGTCTGATCAAGAAGACTCACTGCAACAACTCATTTCAGAATTTTTTTGTTAGTTAGTCATTTGCAGTGCTACAGGATTTTTACCTCCAAGTGGCTCATGTGGATTCTCTTCTGCCCCGTTTCAAAATGGTGTTCATATTTACAGTATATGCCACCTTCCTCTATGTAAAATCAAACTGATCAATGTAAAACATAACTTCACAGTCTGAAATTTCAAAAAGTTTCATCCTGATGGCTTTTTGGTACAAATATTAGGAGGGCCAGTCAAATAAGAAAAAAGAAAGAATTCTAAGCATGTTTACTTAGAAGTTACTTTCATTAAACTTAATGGGACTTGCTCCCTCAAAGGTTACTTAGGATTGCAACATAGTTTTCTATCTATGCATTTTAAATCATTATCTTTTAAAACATTTCTTCCACATTTACCCAAATGGTAAGGTTCAAGGGAATATTCACCTAGTGAATTTCCTCATTAGAGTATTTAGATTTACCATGCTATAGTAATATCTATTTATTTGTAAATGTTTGGGCATGGTTGGATATATGCACATAAGGATGCAGTCAAGGAATGCTAGTGTAATGGGCCATTAAAGACCACTAAAAACATCTATTTGTTCACTGTGTGCACAGAGACAACAAAAGCATAAGCAGGCTGTACTCATACTTCCCAGGTTCTTACCTGGAAAGAGAGGTTTCTCTATTCATTGGCACAGCAGAACAACATATAGGCATATCCAACTTATCCTCCCCATTCTGTTGGGTTTCCATCATATTCCCTGTATGTTCTCCCTTAGAACATAGCACTCTAGCTCTCTTATCTTTGTTTGGGTGCTCTGCCATTAGCTGAGAAACACCAGTAGAAGGTTTTCCTTTCAGGTGTCTCTGGAACGTACATTTTCTTTGGCCCTTAGGCTTCTTTGACTAACTGCTTTACTGCACGTTCATGGTCTATTTCCACCCAATCCCCACCTGGGCAATTTATGAGAAAGCAGGCAGGGGAGTGACTCTTAACATAAATGTGGGTGAGGACAAAAAGATCTTTCCACAAGCATCATTTCCTGTAAACGTACTCCTATGCTCTTTAGCAGAAAGATTCTCACCCACCTCTGTTTAATCTTGTACTGCTTGCTTATCGGTCATCCTTGAAAATCAAGACTCTTAGAATGTACAGTCATTTAAGACTTCCATGCCTACTTGGCATCTCAAGTTGAACAGAGCTCTTTGTGTTTTCTTTGCAAAACTTAGCAATCCAATGAAATTTTTTTAAATATCACGTCTTTTTCCAAAGGAACAAACAAAATGAATAATCATCCACTAATTAAAGATGCAACTGACTATGAATGTTATTAGGTTTGGGTAAACAATTATATGCCTAAAATAACATTAGCAAGACAGATAATTAATCAGGAAGATTTTCTTCAAACTCTCCAAAAACAAACCAGAACATTCCTTATTTATCAATAAACATTGAGATATATTCTCTTCAGGTAATACTATGAAGACATGCACCAAGTGTTCTTTGGGTGGCATCTGATTGTCCCTTTCCTTCCAGAAGGCATCCATCAATAAAATGGGGGGAGGGGTGATTTTCAGCTCTTCCATCCCCGTGAAACACATACAATCTGCTCCAAAAGGGTGAGGGACCTTTTGGAACAGCATGTAACATGACAAAGGGGATGGAAGTGGAGAAGAAGAATTGCTGGAAATTACGCCTCCCTGTGTACCAGTGACAGAAACATTCCATCAGCAGAGAGAGACCAAATTGGATACCACCTGTTGTTTATAGAAAGGGAGGCTCTTACCTCAGCTCTGCTATAGATTTCTCTGTGGTATCCACCTGCTTTTGCTTTCCTTTGCTTAAGGCATTCAGTTTAGCAATTTCATTTCGAAATTTTGCAATATCTTCATTGACTTTAGCAAGCTGGCTCAGAATATCTAAATATTTCTCCTAAAAATTAAAAAATATATACTTGTGATTTTTGCAATACAAGATATCCTGATATTGTGCTTTAAGTGCACAATTACATGCAATGATGCATGAAATTGTATACTCAACAAACAGCACTGTTCTTAGAAGTGCAGTTGAAACATTTAGTACAAGCAGAATAATGTCATTTCTGTAAAGACACAGACTGATACATCAAAGTTACTACTCCCAAACGTGTCTGACAGGCAACCAACTACCTAGAAGAATGTTTGTTAAGCATTCCTATTGTTCAGCACCCCTTTTTCATTAACATGTGCTCTCTTCAGTTATGTTCTCATACAGACAGACATAACTCTGGACATTGCTAATGTGGTTTCATACATGATTGTGATAGCAGGCACATGATAAAGAGTAAAAATGTGAGTTGTGAAGCTGAGGCATCAAAAATCACATCACCTTAGGCAAGCCACAGTTTTTCATCTTCAATTTTTTTTTTCAGCTGCAAGCGGGGTATAATAATGTCAACCAGTTCTGTAGAGTTGTTGGACAATCTATACATTATTTAAATGCTATAGTACAGTGGTGCCTCGCTTAGCGATTGCCTCGTTTAACGATGTATTCACTTAGCGATGAGGTTTTAGGAGTGATTTTGTGCTCCATTTAGTGATGTTTCCAATGGGGGAATTTCGCATAGCGATGTTCGGGACCTTGCTTCACTTAGCGACGACAGTTTAGGTCCCCCTGTTTCGCTTAGCGATGTTTTTGACAGCTCCGTTTTTGCTATTTTTAAAAGGTGTTAAATTGTTTAAAAAGGGTTTAAAGTGCTTGAAATCATTAGTGCACTTAATAGATGTTTTTGACAGCTCCATTTTCGCTATTTTAAAAGGTGTTAAATTTTTTTAAAAGGGTTTAGAGTGCTTGAAATCGTTAGTGCACTTAATGAACCCTTTGTTAACCAAATTTGGCTTCGTTCTGACTCTTTTTGAATTTTTGGTGATTTTTTTCTCCCCCATTGAAATGCATTGAAAAGGTTTCAGTGCATTCCAATGGGAGAACCGCGTTTCGCTTAGCGATGTTTCCTATGGCGATTTTCGCTTAAGGACGGCAATCCGTTCCCATTGAAACAGATTATCCGATTTTCAATGCATCTCTATGGGAAAACGCGTTTCGCTTAGCGATGTTTTTCCATAGCGATGTTGTTTCCGGAACCAATTAAAATCGTTAAGTGAGGCACCACTGTATTAATATCAGTATTAATATCAACAACAATGACAATGCCAAGAACAACTTACTACTACTATGAATACTACTGCTACTACTGATGATGATGATGATGATGATGATGATGATGTAAGCCATTAGTTCATTATTATTCTGTCTTTGTCAAAAAACTTTTCATGTAAAAATGGTTTTGATGGTAGTTATGTTGTTGATGGCAAACAATAATATGGTAAGAGGATCTTACAAAATACACAGAATGATAACTAGGTGCCAAATAAGATGAAGAGCATACAGAAGCAGGAATGTGATTCTGGTGAGCTGCAATGTGAATCAACTTGATCAGCATCTTCAAGGCTAATGTACAGAGATCACTTAGATGTTATACTTTTCTAAATGTTGAATGGCTATTCTCAGTTGAAAAAGAAAATTTATATGCATTTAGAAATAAATATTTTGATGGATAATATGTCTAAGATCTATTTTTGAAATAGATGAGTTTTAAACTTAACAGCTTGGCAGGAAAACAAAACATAGTTTTCTTTTTGAGTTGTCATATGTGCATTCACACATATGAGTTTTGCACTTGCACAGAGACCAGTTTGGAACCTTCTATGGTTGAGAGTTTTGGTGGAAGCCCTGTGCCTTTTCCCTCATACACACTCTCCATTCAATAAATTCACTGATTGACAGTGGCCTCACATATTTTAATACAAATATGCCAAACATTGGAGGAAGAGCAAGTTCTGCAAATGTGTGGATGGCTACTCAAAGAATAACAATTACAAAGCAAGCAACCTACATTTCTTCATCATTACTTAATTGACAGGGAGAAAGGCATACCATTTGGAGGAGAACATCATTTGGCTAAATTTAGTATCAGCCCATCCAAACAGCTATGACCAAATGCTGCTGTACAAAGCATGAGTAAGTGTTTACCTTTCAGAAAGACTATAGACATTACCAGTAACTTTGTAGATGATCAGAAAACAGAAGCTTTTCCACCTGAATGGCCAAGGATATGGTTTTAATGACCCATTTGACAAACTTCTGGGAGAAAGCAGGTTGCCAAAACGACTCATGAAAAGCTGCTGTGTCTTGAGATAGGGGACTACCTAACATCCAAGGAGTGTAAGGAGGCTTTCAAAGGAGCTGAAGGTTGACAAAGCAATACCATACAGAAGGTATCAGCTGGAGATCACCAGAGGTAAAAATGTCAAGTCCAGGCCAAGGACCTCTGTTCTTGTGCCACTGGAGGTAAATCTGATTCTCTGTTAGAAGACATAACGCATTGGCTAAATCTGTTGTTGTAATAGCCTCTTGGAATATCAGTTTCAAGGAAAGACATTCAGAGATTTTCAGTGACTCAGTTGGGTCCTTAACTAATTGAGATGGTGCCACCAACATGTCAAGGTTTGAAATTTTGTATTTATAGACCACTAAAATAATTAATGGAAGTATTAAAAATGCCACTCTAAAAATGTACATTATGCTTAAAGAACTGAGGTTTGAACAGCAGTGTGCCAAATGTCACTGCAAAACGATCAGTTCAGTGTCCATCAAAACCATCACAGGGAATGCAAGGTTAATGGTAACACCTCCCAAAGGAATTTCTTTCCTAGCGAGCTACCACTTGAGTGTGGAAATGTGAATAATGGTAAAGAAAATAAAAGCATAACATTAGAAAAGGAAACAAAGAAAAAAGTTCTAGACCAAGAAACTCCTAGAGTTCCAAAAGGTATAGCAAATTGGCACCTGACCATATTTGGTCACCAGCCATGTGCTCTCCAGGTATTTCATTGGTGTTGCAGGTGTTCAAGGGAATAAGTAAAAATATCAGCAATGTCTTGTTGCCATGGTGGTTTGTTGTCATTGTAATTTTCTGGGGCAGCAGTTTGTTAAGTTGGCAAGCCAATGTAAATTCTCATAGATATTTTATGAGGTGTGTTATATGGCAGTGGTCCCCAATCTTTTCCAAACCATGGACCAGTTTAGCATGCAGGTGGGGAGGCGGTGTCCGTGAGTGGGGGCAGGGTACCCGTGCATGTGTGTATGAGTGGGTGGAGAACCTATGCGTTGGGGGCTGTGGCACCCGTGTCTGCAAGTGGGGAGCATGTGTGCATCTGTGCATGCATGTGTGTATGTGGGGGTTGTATATGTATGTGTGTATGGGTGTGGGAGGCCCCAGGAGATCTTTATTTGCGGCCTGGTCCTGCCAAGGCCACAGCCCAGTACCGGGCCACGGACCGGGGGTTGAGGACCCCGGTTATATGGGATAGTGGTTTGCTATACCAGCAAACTCAATTGTTGACATTTGTTTGGAAATGTAAGCAAATGAGAGAAATATACATATAGGGAAGTGAGATACAGACACACACCACACAAACCAGATGCCAACAACAAAGATAGAAAGGAGAATTGGCAGCCCAGAAACCATCAGGCAACATGTAGCAGCAACAGCACCTAAGGACAGCTGAAGACAGTATGGAATTCCCTCTATAGATTCAAACTGGAAAATGGCTGGGTGAGCACTTAAGAGTATATTTCTTGTATGTCTGAATATGCTAAAAGGCTAAGAAATTAATTTTACTTTCATATATTTTTACTTTTAAGATCATTGATATTTTAAGAGATGCATTCTCAAGCAGGCATTTAAAAAATCAATAAATTTGCTTGCTTGCATTCTCTGCTTTTTGATTTTGCCTTTTGAGGCTATAAGCCCCTGCATTTTTAGAATGTAATTAAAATATTTTTGGCATTTTTAATGTACCTTTTATACTCCTGTATTTTGAGATTGAAGTTTGACTTAAGTATTTGCCTGCAACTTAAATTTAGTCTCCATATACAGTATTTTAAAGCATTTCTACCTACAGCTTTTTCTCACTGCTGTAAGTTTAATTTCTGTAGAATAGAAACAGGCCCATAACTTTTTAATGAATTGCAAATGTTCTGTAAGTTTTGAATTTTTGTGCATAGAAGTAATGAAGATGACTAACGCTTGTAGAAACAGAAAAACTGATGTTGCCTGGAATCATTACAACGATGAAATTACTTATACCATAATAGTCAAGTAAACTTTGAGAGTCCCTGGACTGCAAAGAGAACAAACCTATCCATTTTTAAAGAAATCAACCCCGAGTGCTCATTGAAATCCTGAAGCTGAGGCTCCAATACTTTGGCCATCTCATGAGAAGAGAAGACTCCCTGGAAAAGACCTTGATGTTGGGAAAGTGTGAAGGCAAGAGGAGAAGGGGACGACAGAGGATGAGATGGTTGGACAGTGTCACTGAAGCTACCATCATGATTTTGACCCAACTCCGGGAGGCAGTGGAAGACACAAGGGCCTGGCGTGCTCTGGTCCATGGGGTCATGAAGATTCAGACATGACTTAACGACTAAACAACAACAAAACTTTGATATCTATGACAAGATTGTCTGGTTTCACACTGGAATTAACCATTTAAGGAACAAATGTCAGGTGTAATGGGCCACTGCAGACTCAAACTACCTAGGGATGTTATAAAGTTTTCTCTCACCTTGAGGTCATTGTTCAAATGTCATACTTGTGACCTTGACAATCAAACTCCAGGGTAGAATGGACAGCAACATTTGAAGGCACCGGTGATGAATACCATTTTTAAAAAATCTTGACAAATGGCAGGGAGAACAGCAACACCATCACATATGGTAGTTCAAAGAAAATAGAGAAACCATCAAATCATTTTTTGAAAGAAGACAGAGTAGGGCCAGTGTACATTGGCTAGAGGAGAAAGGATGGAACATTAAGTACCAAGCAATGGTGTGGAGTGAAAACCAGCGAAAAGTAAATGCACAGACCATGGTTTTCTTGTTAACTTTTAAAAGTGGGACAGGGGAACTCTCTGTCAACCCTTCTGAGGTTGGATCCTCTATGCTGTCAAACTGAGATATGATAGTTGTGGATAAAGGGATGTGCCCCTTTCCAGAGAAAGTGTGGATAAAATGACTGGTAACAATTTCAGCAATAAAACTGGAGAGTATATGAACATCAGTTTTATCTTGGACACATAGGGCAATGAGAACGGTTGAAGTTGGCATGCTGAAACATAGCAGCCAATTTCAATGCAAGGGAAATAGTGAAAAGATTGAAAGATTTGTTCTCTGCCATCTGTGAAAGAAAAAATATCTCAAGCCAGGAACATGAATCTTGCAGCTTTTGCTTGTGGGGGTAGGGGTCACTTTTTTTCTGCCCACAGTAAGATTTCTCTGTGCAACCCTTTTCCTCCAAGGTCTCTTGCAGGATTTCTTGGAAATTTGACTTTTATTTTTTTTTTCTGCAAGAAATGGACAGGGCATTAAGTTACACAGAATTTGGTAGTTTCCTGTGTAGAACAAGTGGGGGGGGGGGAGAAAACAAACAAAATGGGGGGACCTCAAATGGGGTTCTCCTTTTCACAGAAAGCTAAGAAATCTCATCAATGTAAGATAAAGTGCTGATGGGGAATCTTCGCATGGTTAGATGTGTAAAATCACCCAGCATGAGAAATTTTGTGATTACTTGTCACATTCCTATTGCAAGGAGTCCCTTCTGTAACCTCTACTGCTATAAAACTTGGGAAGTTGTCTGGTCTCATGAGAAGTGAATACGTGAACTATCAGTATGCTCTACATCTGGAACAGATAATCCCTCAGAGTGAACAGTGAAGCATCTACTCAAGAATACTTTGTTCTTGTCTGCTCAACATGTCAGACTGAACATTCTTGCTGACTGTGCAGTATATGGAAACCAAAAAGGAAAATTTGTTATCTATGACACCAGTGCAAAATTCAGAGGGAGACATCCAGCAGAGTTCCTCCTTGCTTGCTCATATACCAGAACGTGATGCTGTTGTCTGATGTGAAGCAGTGGAAGGAATGCTCATCCTTATCATCCAGTAATGGAAGACTATTCAGCATACTTTAAAATGTTAATAGCTCCAATGCATACATGTGCTCTGGATCTCCTAGGATATCCAATGTCCCTGAAACATTGTGATGCCCCTACTTCAGTTGGACATGCTCGCTATTATTGTCATTAGTGGGAGAGAAAAAATAACATGCCCTTCATAAGATGGGAGATAACTGTCCGCTATCACAACTTATGTAGGATAAGAGGCAAGACAGTTGAGATATTCTGGAGCTAAAGCCATTGACTTGAGAAATCAGAACTGTAGAGGTGTTTTATGTAAAGTTGAAGCAATCGTATGATGGATACCATACTCCCTAGCAATGCACTAGATTGTGAAAGCCTGGGATGGATGATATCCTCAGTTAGCAAGGCTATCCATTGCACTTCATCCCAAGGTAGAAGCAGTGGCCATTAGAGAAATAATCCATTCTTCAGTGAAAATATATTGGGTGGTCTGGAATTGCTCTCGATTTGTGCAGGCTCTGAGACAGTTGAATAGGTGGTGAGTAGTTCCTAGATGAGATTCTACATGATGTTGTGTAGGTACCATTAGGACCCAGAAATCGACATAATGAAATATTACTATCTCTTGTTGATGCAGTTCAGCTGCCACCACAGCCATGCAACTTGCAAATACTTCAGGTGTTGCAGCTAGTCAAAATATATATATATATATATATAGAGTACAGAACTGAAATAACTGATTGTCTAGGGCAAATTGAGCTGTCTCCTATGCTGAGGCTGGATGCTAGAAAGGGAGAAACCAGTGTCCATTCCATAGGAGAGAAAAGATGCTAGAAAGACTGGAAATGCAAAAAGTTTTGGCCCAATTCAAGCATTTACATATGTTTCAAGTGAGTTTCCCAAGGCAGGAGGTTTTATTGTTAGTGAAGCAAGCAGATTAGTAGTAGTAACAGTAGGGCAAACTGAGTCAAAGGTGTCTTTTTAAGATGAAGGGTTTCCTTCTTTTTTAATAGATAGGTTAATACATGGGTGCTAGAAGTGAAGGTCTTATCCAACTATTCCTGTTAGCAAGAAATCATTGCTAACGGATGAGGATCAGTTGATGAAGAAAGACTGGAAAAAGGGGATGCCGACATGCCACCTCGGGTCCTTTCAAGGAGAAAGGTGGCATAAAAATATTTTAAATTAATAATAATTAAAGAAATAATAAGGAGCTTTCTTAAAATAGGTTGCAAAATAGATAGATGGTACTGAGAATGAACTGAAACTTAATGTTGATGTTGATGCACAGTACTGAAAGCCTGGAAAATTATCTGTTATAAAATTGTCAGTACTGTAGGTGATGTCATCGTTGACACTAATCTATAACACAACAAAACTCACTGGCAGAAATACTGTGATTGTACTCAAGCAGTCAGTAGCAGCTGGAAGACTAAGGTTGAATGCACAACATTAGCAGTGATGGATGGTTTACAGAGATGGTGGTCATCAAGAAAGCATAGCTGTGATTTAAGAACAACCATTCTGAGGGCCCTATGATCTCACCGCCACACTGCAGCCCCAGTACACTTCCAAAAGCTGCTCTGGAGGGCTGTGAAAACCTCTGGAACATAGCTTTAATTGGCATTTGGGCACCCAGGACAAGGAGGAGAGCCTCCCTCCCACAGTGCCATGAGGCATGGGCTCAAGTCCCCATGACAAAGGAGATGGAAAATGTGGTGTCCCGTGTGAGAAAAAGATAGTGTATGTTTTCTTTAAAAAGTAAAGACGAGGTGTTGCAATTGATTGCCTTAACACTCACCAACAAGTTCACCTCTAGATTTTGATGCCAAATATTGGTGCCCTGGGGCAAAGCCCCATTTGTTCCCCTCTTGTTACTGTTCTGTCCTGGAGTCTACTACTGAGTAGCTGTGAGGTGTTGGGGAAGAGGGAACTTTCATCACACTGGTGCTGCAGTACAAAGGCAAATTGGAACTAAGTTGGATGAGCACAGTAATTGTGGTTTGAGGAGGCATACTGATAATAGAAGGAAGTATACCCTGGACAGATGCAGCAGTTATAGCTTGAAAATGAAAAGTATGTGTGGTGAGTGGTGACAAAGAGTGAGACAGATAGGAGGAAGAAACAAGCTCACACAAGAATTGACTCTGATGAGAGAGATCTTGCATATGCTACTGCCGTCATGGGTACAGCAGAACTAAGTAGTACCCTACTTGAGCATGTGCATTAAGGAAGAAGGGCACCCCTTTCTAAGTCTTAGCTACTGAAGTTTCCATAGCAGGGCTCTATAGAGGTACAAAATCCATATGTGTTAGGTTGTGCACAGAGACTATGAAATTCCACAAAGGCAAGTGCATAGACTAGATAAAGTGAAGTGCATTATTATGCTCTTCTGCCAGCCCATATGAAGGAAATCCCCCTTTCTCAAGACCGCCATGCAAGTACAGTATTATATCAAAGGAAGAATGGATCATTCTGACTTTCCTCTACCAATCTTTTGATAGAAATCTTTTTTTTACTAGCCTACTAAGAGGTAAGCTGCATGCATGTCCATGGTAACTAACTGTACTGAGAAATACTTTTTTCATCTTCTGTCATTAGCATGGAACTGCAGGCTATTAACTTCTTAGCAGCCTAGTATAAAAATTGAAGGCTAGAACCTTCTGTGAACTTCTTTTGCAAATATGTATTTAATGTTCATTATTTTTAGAAATGCAGATTAATACAAAAAATGCAGTTAAACAACTAAAGATTTATCACATGTGAAAAAAATAATCTCCCTATATCCAAGCTTGTTTCACAATCTTGGATCAGAAACCACATACCCTTAAAGGGTTCTGCAAATTCAGCTTTAGAATCACTTTGGCAGCCATATGCACACTGCCAAACAGATTATCAGTACTGTCAGCAATCACAACACTCTCATTCACTCTCAGAGAGAGTGAGAAAACAAGCTCAGGCCCCTTTTCCAATCTTTCCTCAGTAAGACAGTGGCGAGAAGGGAAAGAGAGCTTGGAATTAGATTTCCTGTCCTTCCCAAACTGGAGAGTGACAATCTCAAAGCTGACAGTGCCATCTGTTGGGTGGCCAGGCCCTCAAGCCCATATAAGAGCATAGCAATATACAGGGAGACGACTGCAGTGTGCACATATATCTAATTCAGGGAAAACTTGTAAGGAGTGAAGCTTTTACCAATTAATCAGTATACTCAGTCAGGGGCTAAAATTTAGCCTGAATCATTAGTGAGCCCAATAATAAACAAGGAACTTAGTGCCTGATTTATTCAGCATGGACTACATTGCAAGGACTTAAACAAGAATGTGAGGAGAGGATTGATCTCCCTCCCATACTTTAGCTCCCAGTTCTCCTCCTAAACACATTCTAGGCGCTATGAAATGCTCTCAGATCTGTTCTTGGGTAGTGCTAGAATGTGTGTGTGTGGTTGGGAGTGTGAGTGTGGGTGTGGGTGTGGGTGTAGGAGTTCTGCTGCACTGGTGCAGCAGTACCAGTGCAACCTAGATTTAGATCCATGTTCCTGACATTCATCAGGAACAATAAGGATTCAGAATGAAGTAGCAAAATCAGTCTTATAAATCGTTTAAAACAATGGTTATAACCACTTGTTCTCCTGTTTCAGCTCTGCCTATAATTCAAGTCTTGGTTGTTTTACTTATTCAATTTCATTTCAGTTGGGTCTTCTCTTCATGTTGCCCAAAGCATTGTTACTGGGATTCCCCACCTACTTAGAACAGCCTTGTGAGGTTAGGGCAAAATAGAAAACATTTTAAACAAAAGAAAAAGAAATATCCCAAAGCAATCTGCAGATTTAAAATATATGTATTAAAAAGCAATTATTAGCACTGCAATATAAATAACAGGCTGATGGCAACCTAACACATCAACTACAGAAGGAATTGAAGGACATTCTTAAATTGCTGAATTAATACCGGTCACACAATACTTTATCTGGGGCAAGACAAAAGGGAGCATATGCAGTGGGATGCAGGATGCAGTGTAGCTTTCATGCAACACTTTCTTCTTTGTTTGCCCTGTATTTTCTTCTCTCCCCCACTTGCTGCCTGGTCTGCTGAGCCTGGACAATGTCACATTGGCTGAGCTGGGCAGCATCCTCCCATTCCCTTGTACTTGTAAGGACAGATGGCTTGGGGCATTTGATTTGGCTATAAAAAAACACTCCTCCCTGCCTCTGAAAATTAATCCTGACCTGATTTCCTTCAACTTCACATGACTTAGAATTTATTTTGAAAAGCTGGGTATCCACTGGAACAAATGGAGCTAATGTCCAGCCATTCAGATCAGAGCAACACTGCTGTTAAATGGTTAAAATAATAGAGATAACATTCTGAGTTCTAGAATACCTTCTGTAAGCTGATCAAAAGGGATAGTTCAAGCTGTTTCATTTCCCATGAGACACTGTGCATTTCAACTTTATAAAACCTGTTCTGCATGCTCAATTCTTGCTCTGCCTCCTCCCAAATACAGTAAATGATGTTACTGTACATTGTCACCAGTCATATTAACCTTATGATAAAACCTGCTCAACTGAGCAGCTTGGGAAGTTTTTCAGCCTTCCAATCAGAGACTTTTTCCTTCAGCCCAGTAAAAGAGTAGGAAACCTCTTTTGGATTCGTTTATTCCAAGCTAGAAGACACAGCACTTAACAAAATATTTTGAAATATCCTAAGAAAGCATGAGAGTAGCTTAACAACTGTGCAGCTTTGCATGTGACAAAGGTTTTCATGACAAATTCCCTTTTAATACCTTTCAACCAAATGTCCAGATATTAAAATTAATTTATTGGGAATAAGGCTGTGGGGGTGAAGAACAAGGGAAAACAAGATGCAAGTATGCCAAATTCTAAACAAGTCAATCTGATGTAGATACATGTCACATATTTAAGTAAAAACTTAAATTTCAGACTTTGCCTACAGTGTAGATGGTCCAAAAAAGAGCAGGTTTGTTCAGTGTGTTCCTATATATATGCTACACACTGAGATAATGTATATTATTTATTAACAGGATGAAACGTAGTATAGGCATACAGCTGCATGCTACTCAACACTCTTTTAAGTGGCATTACTAGAGAAGAACTAAGTCGGAATTTTGAACAAAACCTAAGATTAAAATAGCATTTAAATGAAAAGCTGCCTACTTACCTCTTTAACTATAACTTTCAATTTCTCACTTGTATTTTCTATAAATAAATATCAATGGCATGTAATAATAATGTAAATAACATATTTGCATATGACAGCTGTAATTATAACAATTTACACAAATGTAATGTTCAGTAGTAGAAGCCAAAATAATTCCTTTGCTAAAATAGGCAACTTGATAACTACTACAGCAAGTATGCACCATAATTTACAAAAAGATGCCATCTGCTGTGCAAAGGTGCAATCAGCAGGCTATTTTTGTTGTAGTCCAACCCTTGCTTTTCCTTATAGTTATTATCATCTTCCCCCCCAAAAAAAGCATTCTAAGATATTATAGCAAACAAAGAAACAGTGGGATTCTCAATGGTCCAAATGTTAAGTTTGATGTGTACAGGCTTATAGGCCTAGTTCTAGCAAGAAACAAAAGAGTACATACAGAATGTCATTTACATCTAAGGTAACTGAGCATAAATATCAAAGCAAAGTAAATTCTCTAAGGCAGTGGTCCCCAACCTTGGGCCTCCAGATGTTCTTTGACTACAAATCCCAGAAGCCTTCACTACTACCTCTGCTGGCCAGGGCTTCTGGGAGTTGCAGTCCAATAACATCTGGAGGCCCAACGTTGGGGACCCCTGCTCTAAGGCCTCTAAAATAAGCAAGCAAAATGATTAATAATAACATCAACATATTCACCTTTACATCAGCTAAGAGGTACTCCAAAGAACTCTTCTGGTCATCTAGCTGTTTTTTAATTTTTTTCTCCTTTTCATCAAGTTCTCGAATTTTCTGATTGATATCAGCAATTTCCTAAAATACAGAAACAGAGACAAAGAGCTACTAATAAAAACCAACTAGTTCCATTAAAATGTATTTATTGCTAATTGATTGATTTTTATACTTTTATACTGTGAAAAGTGTAATAAATAAATATATGTTAGTATTAGTAATGTCTATTTTCCTTACAAGAAGCATTTAATTTATTTCATTTTGGAGGGGTTTTTTTCCACTTTTATATAGAAACATGTTTTTTTGGGTAGGACAAGATATTTCTAAGTAGAGAGAGGTTTCATTTGTACGGTTTTAACATTACAAACTGTTTTGCTTCTGTTTTTCAGCATATTTTTAACTGGACGAATACTAAGACCAGTAGTTTTTTTTTTTAAGGATCCTCTTGCAAGAAAGTCTTAATGTCTCTCTTTGTAAGATCTCCTCCCACCCTTTCACCACTGGCCAATTATTTGCCCTCTCCCTCCAGGGCCAATCTACATGGCTGACCAAAGGGGGGTGGGAATAGATGTTGCTCCATCTCCTCAATACTGTCACTGCTCAAATGTTCAGAATGAATTGGCTTTCACAGTAAGGAGAGAAGGAGCAGCACCGTAAAGTTCTGAGGATTTGCACCAGAAGTTGGGAGGCTGGCTTCAGCAGATGTCTGACAAAAGTAACACTGCTATTAAATGAAGAAGAATGGTATTTGTATGTTGTTATTGTTGTTAATCATTAAGCAAATTAAGTAATTTACAGTCCTCCAAATTGTCACTCTGAGTTTAGACAGTGGAAATCAAGGCTAACAGAACTTGCCAAGTGCACCCAATAAGTTCAAGAGGGTAGACATCAACTCTCCTAGATTATAGACCATATTGTCTATGGCGGGATCAGCAGCAGCCAAGATCCAAATATTTCTCAAGGACTTGAGAGTTACCCAGTGGATTTTTCCCCTTTAAAAAAAAACATCCATGATTAAGGTATCTCCCCTGCCAATTCACTGGAATTTTACAATTTTCTACCCTCACCTTTCCTTTTTTATCTGGTCCCCCTGTTTGTATCATAACCCCTATACCTATGAAAATTAATAAAACATTTTTTTAAAAAAAAACTCCATGATAGGCTATGAAGTTGAAATTCAACTTTTGAAACTCTCCTCTATTTCAATGAAGGGAGGGAGGGAGGAAGGAAGGAAGGGAGTACTGTACTATCACAATTATGAGAAAATATTGTTATAGAAACCCATGTCCAAGACTCTCTACAGAAATAATCATGGTGTTCTACAATCCAAATCTGCATATTTATATCTAATTTCCATAGTCATCATGATAAGAATTTTACTTCTGGACCCATTTATAATTTGCTAGCATTTGCATTTCTCATGAGATGGGTTGTCAAAACGTTCATCATACAAATATTCTGGATATATACAACATCATTGCCAAGGCATGTCAAATATAACATAATCCACAATTTCCACTACAAATTCAGTGATCATAAAGATTGTTCACAACCTATTTTTGGACTGCAGTTTTCTTTCATTTTAAAAATTGCACTGTGTTGCCAGTGTGCATGTGTGTGAGCGTCTTGTTAGAAAACTCAACAATTCCATTCTGCAAGTTGATGAATAATATCTATAATTAAATACGGGCACAATATCAATGTATAGACCTAGATATTTAGACATGTGTTGGATTTTAATCCATCCATGTTTCTATGAACTTTCTTTTCAAGTTTAGAAGCCAAAATAAATGTACAGTTAAGACAAAGATACATCATTTCTGCCGCACCCCCATAAGCCTCCAAAAGACTAATGATGTAGTCTTTGTTACATTCTTTCCACTAAATTTTCTTGGGGAAGGGCTAACTGCATTAATCATTGCCATTAACATGCTAGTTTGAAAATACTATTAGTTGTATAGTTTTTTGTGTTTCACCAAAGCGACTACAACCATCAATAACTACATTCCATTATTTACTTTTAATTTTACATTATTAAAACTTATAAAACCTCATTAAAAGTTTGAGTTTTAACGGAATTGAAGAGATTGTTGGTTCATTCCAAATTCGAACTCCTTAAATTCAGTAAAGTAGGCGAACATTTGTCCATTTTACAGAACAAAATTTGACAGCATAGCATTTCACAGTTTCCTAATTTTAATTTACCTGAATAAGATTTTTTTGTCTTTCTTTATTTTTTGATAGTAGTTCAGTTTGTTCAACCACACGCTGTTCAAGTTCAGCTAATTTCCGGCGAATTTTTTCTTGTAACTTTCCATGTTCCTTTCTTTTTTTATCTAGATCTGACTGCAGTGCTTTAACCCTTTTCTGTTGATATTAGAAGCAAAATAAATACACTAAGGTACTTCAAAAACAGAAACAAAAGATGAAATCCAGGTATAGTTAGCTTCACTTCTATCAGAAATATGACACTTGAATTGGAGAAAAAGTATCTTTTCCTATGTGGCAGTTTCCAAAGCCCTGTTCCATTACAAACCTTAATTTTTTGTTTTCATACTGTATTGTATAGGAAGCATTGGTTATGGAAGCATCCATATTGTAACTTGCTTACAGTATGTGCCAAAGGAAGGTTGTAATGAAATTTGGAGAAACCTGAAGAAAACAAAGAGAATTTGAACTGCAGTTGTCAAGATCAATGGAGATCAATGGTTATCGTAGCTCAATCCCCCATGAACTCCAACAGAAAAGACTTTGCCAGCATCACTATACTAGCAATATATTCACTTTACAAACTGTTAGAAGGAAAAGCACAGTATTTCTCTATCCTTAAGAGAGCTTCTTTTACCTCATCCTATCTCCCAGGGTGAGTTCCCTTAGTCACTGGGGATAGAGACGTATAGCAACAATCAAAGGGAATCAAACTTTCACTTAAGAGGTATTGAGCATCTGAGTGAAATCCCCTAATGCTCCAGCTGATTTGCAGGGTAAGCATAAAATCGCTTGTACATTTCTACCTGTAATTATTTCCAAGTGGCCCTTTGTGTTGTCATTATGAAACAAGTACAATAAGAACTAAAGATAGACAAATAGCCCCGCACTGCTGAGTGTAATGAGGGTCCAGCCATTCCAATTGCTCCAGAGCTCATAGTCGGCTATCCATTCATCAGCCTGGCAGGGAGAGTCATCTTCCCTCCTTCTGCCAGGATTGGATAGCCAACCGCGAATTCCGGAGCAATTGGAAGAGGGAGTGGAAGTGCTGGTGGCAACAGACACATGAGTGGATAGACATAACCTTTGTTATGTCCAGCTGTGCAGGGGTATTCATATTCATATATGAATATGAATAGCCCAGTCTCTAGTAAGAACCTATAGAGAAATTCAGCAATACCATGAATAGGGCTCCCACTGGTGGTGTATACCAGACCTTACTCAGCAAAGAGAAAAAGGTAAGTGTCAGTCCAAATATCCAGGTAGATTAAACCAATCAGGATAATTTACTTCATCCAATAATGCCTGGGACTGTGCTACAACTAAATGTTTAAATACTTTGTATGTAAATGGAGATCTCACAGTGGATGATTAATTTTCGAACTCTTCCAGGTTTATTTATTCATTACCCTTAGTATATCTTAATTATACTTTAGAAAGCTGGTACTTCAAGAAGACTCTTAAATAATCTCCTAGATAAAACCTGGCTAGGGTTTCAACATTTGTTGAACTGAAATGTCTCCTCCCATTTCACCATCATATTCATGGATGAAGGAATGTTATCTCCCCACTCTTTTTTTTTGAAGAAAGGAAAAACTTGGCAACCTCAAGTTGGTTCTTCTTCAACCTCCAGGATCAGATTACCTAGGGATGATATGGCATTATTCCCCAGGATTTTAGGGATAAAGAAATAATGTCTGTTAGTCCAAAACTATTGGAACAAGTTATACAGTGGATGGTCTATTTTTTAGTCCTAAACAGAATCATCAGTTGGATTTCTAGTTTGGGGCATGTTGGGGTTCACAGAGGTGGAAAAGTCAAAGACTGCTCAAACGGGCAAATAATCACAGTTTACCTAAACAGTAGGACAGCCTCTCAAAAGTAGGAATTGGCAAAGCTGTCTATAGAACTCTGAACTGCTATTTCACTTTATAAAGTTCAAGTGAAATTGGCAGACACAACTGTTGGCATTCGTGGTCCAAGTATGGGGGAGTAATTTACCTTTACCTTTTTATCTTCACCCCTGCTCAGATCTTAAGCAACTTCAATCATAGGAATCAGCATGGCAAAACATTCATTCATTCATTCATTCATTCATTCATTCATTCATTTGTTCGTTCGTTCATTTGTTCGTTCGTTTGCTTGTCTGTCTGTTTGTTTGTTTGTTTAATCAACTACTGAACCACTGTCTCATGGTAAAGTGGTTAAGTACTGAAGGGAAGACTGCTCATGGCCTGAATTTGATCCTGAGCTCAGGTAGCTGGCTCAAGGCTGACTCAACCTTCCATCCTTCCGTATACTGAGTGCCCAGCCTGGGACTGGTGCCATGTGTCACCTGCATAATTAAGCTGTAAATAGCCCAAAGAGAGCTTTAAGCACTATGGGGTGGTATATAAGCAGCAGACATTGCTTTGCTTCACATTTGTTTGTTTTCATTTTTGTGCCACTTTTCTTTGAGTGAAAGGTCTTAAGACTGCTCACAAATTATTTAAAAAACAAGCCAGCTAAAAACACGGTTCATTATTGAATTAGAAATAAAGAGTCAATTACAGTGGTGCCTCGCATTACGACGTTAATTCGTTCCAGCGAAATCACTGTAGAACAAAAACGTTGTAATGCGAAATTTAAAAGGCCCATAGAAACGCATTAAAACCCAATTAATGCGTTCCTATGGGCTTGAAACTCACCGTCCAGCGAAGATCCTCCATAGCGCGGCCATTTTCGCTGCCTGTGCAGCGAGAAATCCATCCCAGAAAAGAGCGGGGAGCCATTTTTTTAATCCGGCAGCCATTTTGAAACTGCCGATCAGCTGGCCGAAAATTGTCATTTTGCGAGAATCGGTTCCCGAAGCAGGGAACCGATCATCGCAAAGCGAAAAAAAAAACCATTTAAAACATCGTAAAGCTATCGCTTTTGCAATCGTGAAAAGTTCGTTGTGATGAGATTTTGTCATTAAACGGGGTGCTCGTCTTGCGAGGCACCACTGTAATTAAAACATCTGAAAAACATCTTAGGTAAAGGTTCCCCTTGACAATTTGTCCAGTCATGTCCGACTCTAGGGGGCGGTGCTCATCTCCGTTTCCAACCCATAGAGCTAGCGTTTGTCCGAAGACAATCCTCCATGGTCAAGTGGCCAGCACAACTAGGCACGGAACGCCATTTACCCTCCCACTGAGGTGGTACCTATTTATCTACCCACATTTTGCATTTTGCATGCTTTTGAACTGCTAGGTTGGCGGGAGCTGGGACAAGCGCAGGTGCTCACTCCGTCCCGTGGATTCTATCTTACGACTGCAGGTTTTCTGACCTTTGCAGCACAAAGACTTCTGCGGTTTAACCCGCAGCGCCACCACATGTCCGTAATGAAAAACACCTTAAAGAATCTTAAAATACACATAAAATAATAATAATAATAATGTGTAGTACCCAAAATCAAAATTCTTCACAGCCCAATTCAGTTGTTAAAAGCCTCTCTAAAAAGGATCGTCTTCACTTGCTGCTTGAAGGACAAGAGAGAGAGGGCCAACCTTCCCTTCCCAGGGAGGGAATTCAACAACCTGGGAGCAGCCACAGAGAAGGCACTTATTTGCATTCCCACCAAATGTATCTTTGAAGTTAGAGGACTGACAGAAGGGTCTCCCCTGAAGATCCTAAGAGCCAAGAAGGCTCATATCGGATAGCATGGATCCAAGCCATCCAGAGCTTGCTTTATAGGTCATAACCAGAGATGAGCACGAACTGCTGGTTTGGAGGTTTTTCCTGGTTTGTTTAGTAGATGAACAGGTGTTTGGCACTTCAAAGCCCTGCCTCCTCTGGTGGGTGTCCATTCAGAGGCAGCATTAGGAGGAGGTGGGGCAGGGAAGCCAGGCCACTGCCTCTGAGAAACCACCTGCCAGAGCATGCAAGTCTTTGAAATACTGAACACTTGTTTGGTTGCTAAACAAACTGGTGATTCATACCTATCTCTAGTTATAGCCATCATTTTGAATTGGGTTCAAAAATAGAAAGGTAGCCAGTGAAGCTGTTGTAATAGGAGTTTTATGTAGGGGTTGCTGGAGTAAAACTTTCGCATTACTTTCATTCTGGGGTATTTCTGGGAGCTCCTCTTTCAGATGTGGTTTGTTCAGAGCAGCCATTCTCAATGGGGGCCATATGGCCCCCTGGGGGCCCCTGGCAGACTTCAAAGGGGCCAAAGACTGGAAACAATTCTTAACAAACCACTTTATAAGGTTCATCATGCAACTTATATAATCCTGATTTGGCCTATATTTCTTTCATATTTTCTTTACGACCATGGCTAAAATATTGAGAATGTCTGTTTTAAATTACAGGTCGTTTTGGAAAACCCAAAATACATGCATTTTGGGGTTCTTTCATTAAAGTTTTATCATTCTGGTTTCTAATGCTATAGCCAATTGAGCCCCACAGAACCCTCAAAACCAGTGCCCCCCCCCCCCAAAAAAAGGACAGGGAAAAATAACAGATAATCATCAGAAAGCAGTACAGGTGAGAGAGAGAAATCATCCTCTTGATCATAATCAAAATAAAACTCACACATATTTATTATGGGCAATATAATCAACTTGTCCAACTCAAACCCCCAAAATATGGGGGGTTGGGGAGACAGGTTTCCCTCCTACCACTTTCACTGCATACTCTTATGAAAGGCAGGCAACCATCTGCTCTTGTACAGACTTTATCATAAGGGAGAGCTATAAACGATTGCAAATGGTTACTCTATGAATGAAAAAGTTAGGAATTCAAGGCCATTTATTATTCCACATTTTTCTCAGACTGAGCCCTGATAGTAAAGTAGCTTTGGGCAAAGATCCAAGAAACTGCAGGTCATATTAAAAGTGGGTATAAAGATGAGAGAGAGAAGACATATGCCAGGATGCAGCTGCGAATATTGTTATTATTATTAGTTTTAATTACATGCTGCATTTCTCTGAACAAGGGACACAAAGCGACTCACAACATTAACATTCTCACAATTAAAAACACAATAAGTTAAATATTAAAAGACAAATTAAACAACATCCATGAAGAAAGAAGCTCCTTAGACAGATATCGGGGGGGGGGGGGTCACAATTTCCTTCCCCATGCTAACCTATGTGACCATAACAGGACATTCACCTTCTGTTCTTCCTCCACCCAGCCATCCCAATCATGCACAGTTATGCTCTGGAGGATTCTCCATTTTCCAGAACAGATACTGAGGGCACATGGGGTTGTTGACTTCCTCCTAGATTTCTTCTGTGGGTACATGTATTGAATTGGATGCATAGATCTACCAGCAAATCTTCTTTGTATGTGTGTGTGTTTGCAAGGAGCTACTACTTTGGTTTGATACACAAACAAAAAAAAATGTGTCTAAAGCTACTTAAAAATAGTACGAAGAACCAAGAACCAGAGGGCCTTACATAAGGGAAACTATCATTTTTCTGTCTTCCTTCATGGTTCTTTGGGGATGCATAAACATTTTTAGAAAAATCCAAAATATTTTTTTTGCTTTTGTGTTTCTTTTTCAAATCCGAGTACTGTAATTTTAGTTTGTGCTTTAGGGAATATCTGCATCAAGGTTTTTTGTTTGTTTTGTTTTTGAAACATCATTTTCAAGCTTCTGCATACAGCAGAAGGCAAACTACTTTTTTCATAAGCTGGTAACATTTATGAACTTTGTTGCAAGCTGGGTTAATGACCTGGAAAACACTTAGCTAGGTTAATGACCTGTGAAATGAAGTCAGAAATTCCCTATATCTTACAAACAATTAGGGCATGAGGGCACTGCGCCCACATATAGAGGACTCCCCTAGGGCTTAATAATGCCCAGTTTGTACCCTTCCCCCCACTTTGGTGCAAGCAAATAGACAGAAATATGTGCAAAAATATTAAAGGCAACGGGAAGCCAATGTGCATCTCCCATAATAACTCTTACCCTTCCCTTTCTGCACATTTCTTGTTACATGTGCAAGGAAAAATTGTGCCTTCATTATTTTAGTGCCATCTGTGCATCTCTGGTTCTTCACAGAATGACACTATGAACTAGTGAGAGACGTGAATGTAATCTCAAAACAGTGAGTAAAGAAAGAAACTTAATGTGCAAAATGTACATTTAAACAATGAATTGAAATCTATTGTTTTCCTTACCTGGGTCAGCTTCCAAGCACTAACTTCATCTCTGATTTGTTTTTTCACATTTTCTTCCAAGTTCTACAAAGAAAAAATGATTTGAAAAATGAAGTAACTGGTTAGAACAAATAAAAGACAGGTAGAAGTGGAACAAATAGATATTCCATTTTTAAAAAAAGTATGTTATTTAAACTATATAGACGTATGTTACTAAACTGGTCCTGTTACATCCTGGCAAATAGAAGGGGAAGATATGGAGGCACTGGCAGATTTTACCTTCTTGGGCTCTATGATCACTGCAGATGGTGACAGCAGCCACAAAATTAAAAGACACCTGCTTCTTGGGAGGAAAGCGATGACAAACCTAGACAACATCTTAAAAAGCAGAGACCTCACCTTGCCGACAAAGGTTCGCATAGTCAAAGCTATGGTTTTTCCAGTAGTGATGTATGGAAGGCTGACCGCCAAAGAATTGATGCTTTTGAATTGTGGTGCTGGAGGAGTCCCCATAATTGAGAGTCCCCTGGAATGCAAGGAGAACAAACCTATCCATTCTGAAGGAAATCAACCCTGAGTGCTCACTGGAAGGACAGATCCTGAAGCTGAGGTTCCAATAGTATGGCCATCTCAAGAGAAGAGAAAACTCCCTGGAAAAGCCCCTGATCTTGGGAAGGTGTGAAGGCAAGAGGAGAAGGGGACGACAGAGGACGAGATGGTTGGACAGTGCCACCGAAGCTACCAACATGGATTTGACCAAACTCCGGGAGTCAGTGGAAAACAGGAGGGCCTGTTGTGTTCTGGTCCATGGGGTCACGAAGAGTCAGACACAACTTAATGACTAAACAACAAAAATGTTACTAAACTACCCTGTTTCCCTAAAAATAAGACCTAATCTGAAAATAAGCCCTAGTATGATTTTTCAGGATGCTTGTAATATAAGCCCTACCCCAAAAATAAGCCCTAGTTAACTGAAAGCCCACCCTCCACCATTGTGCAGCAACCAGAAGATCACATGACTGTATTTGAATAAACATAGATTGTACATGAAAAAAACAAAGCATCCCCTGAAAATAAGCGCTAATGCATGTTTTGGAGCAAAAATTAATATAAGACCCTGTCTTATTTTTGGGGAAACAGAATAATATTAAAATGTTGTTCAAAAACATGAAAATGAAGTGGTACAAAATACAGGGAAAATAGGATTTGCTTCTGGTACTTGAATATTAATAAGAATAATAATAAATTTTGTCCCATCCAAACAAAGAGTAGGCTCTACAGATCTGAATACAGATCTCCCAGATCCAAGCTTCCATTACAACAAACTCTACTCATTATATAACACTGCATATTAAATCCTGCTTTGGTTGAGGGGAAAATGCAATGTTAATCCCTGTAATAATCTCAGAAAGTGGAGGACTTAAGTATCATTTTAGGACACATGTGTTATAGGTTGCCACATTATCATTATATGTTCACTAGAGATCTGAAGACATATCCTGAGATCTAAGACAGATCAATTAGGCAAAGGAGCCTTTATCTCACTAGGGACTTGTTCCATTTTAGAAATACAGTGGTGCCCCACATAGCGACAATAATCCGTTCCGAAAAAGTTGTCGCTATCTGGATTCGTCACTATGCAGGGAAAAAAAAACCCATAGGAATGCATTAAAACACGTTTAATGTGTTCCTATGGGGGGAAACTCACCGCTATGCGGAAATCCTCCATCCAGCCGCCATTTTCGCTGCCCGGTAAGCGAGGAAAGGGCGCAAAAATGGAACGGGCGGCCATTTTTTAACCCGGCGGCCATTTTGGAACCACCAATCAGCTGGTTTCTAAACATCGCAATGTGAAAATCAGTAAGCGAAACGCTTACCGATCATCGCAATGCAATGTTTAGCCATTTAAAACATTGCAATGCAATCGCTTTTGTGATCGCAAAGAATGCGTCGCTATGTGGATTCGTCGTTAAACGGGGCCCTCGTTATGCGGGGCACCACTGTATGCCCAGTTAGGGCAGTAGAGGATTACCTTAAGAAAAGCGGGGAGATCAGGGCTACTTATCTTGTCATATTGACAGCACCCCACTAACAAAATACCAATTTTGGAAGGTAACTGGAGCTACTTTGGATTGAGTAGGTTTGGCTGGATGGCACTTTGGAACCCACTCATTTCACATTGGGACACAGTCTACTGCCGGCATGCTAGGATATGGCACAGAGGAGATCAGGAAGGTGGGGAGATGGTCCTCCCATAGATACAAACTTTACGTGCAAAACTTGCTGCAGTTGTAAGCTGCTGCCAGGCTCCTTGTCTCTTTCAGAAACAGAGCAACCCAAACAGCAATTGAGGATCCTGTTGCTGGGTCACAGTTTCATTCACTGGGCAGCAGATTATGCTGCAGGATGGCATGGGGCTGAGATTTGGGACTGCAACCAGCAGCAAGCTTGAAATGGCATGCCCGGAGGGGCATGCTTTGGGCAATTTTTCAGGCATGGCAGACACAGCGGCAGCTGGTGTACCCCCAGATGTGTTGTTGGTTCATCTGGAGGGTAATGATTTGGCCAGGAGAAGTGGCAAGTCCCTTGTGCTGGACATTGTGGCTGAGGAGCTAGAAGACAAAGTTCCTGTTTTCATGAATAGTTTGGTCCATGATTATTTCTCGGCATAGTTGGATTGCCGACTGCAATGCTAGTTGCATAAATAGAGCACCTAGGAAAGTTAATAAGGAATTTTGCAGAGCTAAGGTTAATGGCTTAGGATCAGTAACAGGACACCCAGAGATCTGATTGAACCAAATGGAACTTTATAGAGGTGATGGGGTTCATTTATCTGAGGCTCGTTTAGAGATTTTCTTGAGGGATCTTTCTAGGGGCCTGCATGCTGAAATTTTTGGCTGGATGGGGGAATGCAGCATAGCAAGTTTGCCCATTCCATGGTGGGTAATGGGGAAGGAAACTGAATCAGTGAGTGCCCATGGAGTTCAAACAGTGCATAGCGGGTCTGAACTTTCGGTGCCGTGGATCGTGAGTTTACAGTGCTGGGAGGAAAGACCTGCTGGGGCCCTCCCTGGGCTTAGGGCCACCAAAGGCTGGGGGCTTGCATGCCCACAGGGGCTTGATATTTCACCAGCCAGGTTCATGCTGTCTTAGGAACAGCATGACAATGGGCCGTGGGACTTGCCGATTTAGGTTTGTGAGGGGGTCCTGTGAGACCTTCGGCACAAAACCTGATACTGCACTACCACAGGCCCCTGGTTTCTAAGCCATAAGTTATGGCATGTTGATTTAATAAAGTGTGGCCTTACACCCATCACCTGCGTCTCACCACATTATTCCGGAGTGAGAGGGCAAAGTACAGGAAGGCTATTTTAGATACTTTCTCACAAACACGCAGCCTCTAATACTGCCTGAAAATTTTCTCCAGAAAAGTGTAGTAGGTGCCATAGAAAGCTGTCAGGGATGCGAGAGAATAACCACATCCCTTCCCCAATTCCTTCTATCAGTGGGTGGAAGAACTGCAAATGGATGTATTTATACAATTATCCCAAACAAATTGTAGATAGAAGTTCATGTAGCCTATTCCAGCATAGAAAAAGAAGAAGCATGCAAATAAAACAAAAGACCTATCTAGTCCAGTACAGTGGGGTCTCTACTTAAGAACGTCCCTACTTAAGAACAATCCAACTTAAGAACAGCTCCATTTGCTAAATTTTGCTTCTACTTGAGAACAGAAATCCAAGATAAGAACAGGAAAAAAAAACCTTTCCTGCTCTTTTTTTAACCTTAGGTCATCTTAGGTTAAAAAAAAATTCTCCCCCTAATGGTAGAGTACGTATTAACCAGCTTTGCATTAGTACCTATGGGAAGTAATGCTTCAATGTACAAACGCACCTCTACATAAAAAAAACAGCCAGAACAGATTAATTGGTTTTCAGTCCATTCCTATGGGAAATTTTGCTTCAACTTAAGAACGTTTCAACTTAAGAACACCATTCCAAAACGGATTAAGTTCTTAAGTAGAGGTTCCACTGTATTCACATCACATAGGAGCCAATCAGCTTCCTATGGGAGACCCATAAGCAGGACATGAGTGCAATTGGGGCCCTTCATTTCATCTTCAATTGATCTACAGAGGCATACTAACCTTTTATATTTCAGGTGATACATAGTCATCCTAATCAGAAGCCATTGACAGCCCTTATCTCCATTAATTTATCCAGTCCCCTTATAAGCTATCCAATACATCATGACATCTTGAAACAATGAATTCCACAGCTTAACTACATGCTGTGTAAAAAGGTACCTCCTTGTACCTGTCCTAAATTTCATACCATTCAGTTCCAGTGGGTAACCCTAGGTTCCAGTATAATAAGAGAATGATTTCAAACAACCTTGAAACGCATTTTGTCTTTAGTGATGGTTTGCTCCAATTCCTCCAGTTTTGTCTTGGCTTCATCAAAAGCCAGTTCGGCTGCATAAAGTTCCTTGTTGACTTTTTTTAAGTGCTCTTCCAGTCTACGGATATTTTTCTGCAGGACCTGAATTTCTGCTTGATATTCCACTTTCCGTCTTGAACTGTTAAAATTAAATTTAAAAGCCACTTTACAACAGCAGCACAACTTCCACAGTTCACTAAAAGTTAAATTGCTTTGGAGTATTTGTGAAGACATCTTTAACTTCATTTCTCTTTCTATTGCCAACAAATGCACTGGATTTCCAAACAGATATGTTTGTGTAAAAGAGACACTTTAATAAATTCTCAGTATCTATAAATGAAAATAAGCCAAAGACTGCTCATTCAGAGTCTACTATTCTACATTTATGCAACAGCCAGCATAACCACCATTTGATTCAGAGTGGAATTATGCAAATATACTACTGGAACTCAAGGAGACTACAGAAGTACAACTGTTTATCACTGGTATAGTAGCTTTTGGGATCTCTTTGTATGTGGAAATAAAATGTAGAAAACAACTCCCTTTTAAATATATATATATTCAAAAATATTAATTTCAGGGAAAAAAATCAAAACAGATTTGCAGTATCATATTTTTCCACAGCAGTCATAATCATTTGCATCTCTGGGCACACAGATGCTCTAAACATCCTCACAAATAGATACACCAAAGACCCTGTGAGGTGTGGATTCATATATTTTCCATGTGGAGCTAGTGCTGAAAGGATGAAAAGAGAGTTAACACAGTAAATAATAATAAAGCCAGGATTCTACTGCTATATGAGTAGAGCATTACACTCCATGCATAGGTAAAGGTAAAGGTTCCCCTTGACAATTTGTCCAGTCATGTCTGACTCTAGGGGGTGGTGCTCATCCCTGTTTCCAAGCCATAGAGCCAGCGTTTGTTCATAGATAGTTTCCATGGTCATGTGGCCAGCGCAACTAGACACGGAATGCTGTTACCTTCCCACCATAGTGGTACTTATTTATCTACTTGCATTTTTACATACTTTTGAACTGGCAAGAGCTGGGAAAAGTGATGGGAACTCACTCCATTGTGTGGATTCGAACTGCTGAAAGATTTGTGAGTAGCTTCCCCAGCTTTCTGGGGTAAGTTTTAATGTGCAGAAAGAGAGGGGTTCACTGAGACCTGCAGGAAGGAGGAGGGCCACTGAATTATCAAGGTCCTAAATTAGTGAAATCCAGAGAGAGATCATCACTGGATCCTGTCTCTGTGAATTGAACTGAGCATGATGAACAGGACTGTGTGAATTTTATATTAAAAACAGTCCAATTAATTCTTAAACTCCAACTATTTTGCATTCCAGGTTGATTGATGGTCATTGCTTATACTGACAAGTATACTTTCTCTTGCTAGACTTATAGTTTGTCCCACTGTTCACAAGAACAATTGTAATTAAATAAATAAATAAAAAATTTTAGCCGCCCCGAGTAGACGTTGTCTAGAGGGGCGGAGTAAAAATCAAATAAATAAATAAATAAATAAATAAATAAATAAATAAATAAATAAATAAATAAATAAATAAATAAATAAATAAATAAATAAATAAATAAATAAATAAATGCCCCACTGCCATAGCCTCAGCCTCTCAGTCCATTCCAATTTATCAGTTTTTCAGAGAAAATGTCTTATTGTTTTCAATGAGGTTAATTCTAAAGAAGCAAAAAGGTATGTTTTCTCATTAGGGAATCAAAGAATGGAGCTTAGCGCTTATACGTATCTGAGGACTAGAAGTGAAGGTGGATGAAGGGTACATCAGTGGGCCCACGATTTTATGGGTGTGTGTGAACAATTTTGGGGTGTGTGTGTGAATCTGTAACCTGCATTTCCCTACTTTGTGGAACCAACACGAACCATAACTTTGATTTAAATAAAGTGTTTTGGTTCTTTGGGAATATTTTTTGTGCGTCCCTCTTGTCCTCAAAGATGAACAAAAGTTTCCTATTTGTGGTTTCTTTCTTTGTTTATGGTCTATGTTTTATTTTTCATTTGGATTTTTTAATTGTATTTGATTTCGGTTCATTTTGAGTTTATACCCATCACTGATGGTTGTAATCTGACAATGTATTTATTTTGTGTCTTATTTTTTCAGTGGAAACTGCCCAGAGTGGCCTTGTAGCCAGATGGCTGATATAGAAGTTGAATGAATGAATGAATGAATGAATGAATGAATGAATGAATGAATGAATGAATGAATGAATAACATGTATTTACCACTCCCTGAATTTTTGCAAAAATTCTCCATTTTCATCACGAAGACGTTTGCTTTCATTCTGCAGGTTAACTATTTCTTCCAAATAACTCCTGAGCTTGTCTTTCAGATCTTGTATATCAGACTCCTGAGTTGACTTCTAGGAAACAATACGACATATATGGAATATTATGAAAATACAATTCACAAACACTTATGCAATTCACAAATGTTTTCATCTGAACACATTTAAAAACTTACAGAACATTCCATGTTTTTCATTTCTTCCAAGTAGCTGTTAAGTAAATCTTTGTTTTCATTTTCCTGGGCAGTAATTTTCAAAGCTAAGCGCTTTGCCTGAAGGGTAAACATATAACACAATTGCTCATTTGGATTATCACAACAAATGTGGCATTTGAAAGTTCACATTATTGCAACTTTTGTTTGTTTGTTTGTTTGTTGTTTGTTTGCCCTAAGCAATAGTTTTCTAAAACAAGAGAAGTAGATGAAAATCCTAGCTGGAAAAAAAAGAAAAAATTAAAATTAATATGTGAATTTCAGTTCCATAAGCAAAATGTATGAATGCAAAGATAATGGTGAAGGGTATTATTTAGAAATCATAATGAGTTATGGTGAGAATGGTTGACAGAAAAGGAGGAGTCAAAGAGACAGGCACAATTTGTTTATGGGCTTTGGTGGTCCCTCAAAAATATAACATAATAAAAATTCCCTCTGAAATCTAAACTACCATTCATCTACAAGCCAGCAAAAGAACAATCAGTTAAATATATATAAAAAGAACAGGGGTAGGGGAGGCTGGAAATCCTCCAGAACTAAATTTTTAAAAACCTGAACAAGCACACACACACACACAAATACCCTTTTTTGTTAGTGCCAAAAGGAAAATCTAGTTGGTTCTAGTTCCATTTCTTTTGGTGAGACATTCCAAAATTGAGGCGGCATTACCTCTCCTTTGTAACTACATGGTGCATTTCTCTCACTGATGGTAGTCTGAATGCTCCAACCAACATGCAATGACTAGATTGGCTGAGGAATGCTGAGCATTATCATTCAAAAAAATTACCTTCTCGTGCCTTGAGTAGGCACTTTGAACAGAATCACAAACTAGTCCCCTCCTCAGCCAACACAGATTGGGCCCAATTCTCCTCCCCAATCTTTCCTGATGGTACTGGTATGCTTTTGAATCAATCTCTGCAGTTGCTCAGTTTCCATTGGTACACAGTAGCTGCCATTTTAATTTTAATTTTTCCACAATGCCCAGAATGGCTAATAGGCCAGACAAAAATATTGCATTGTAAGAAACTGGAAATGGTTACCAAGTGGATCCAATAAGAAAAACAACAGGACCATTGTGCAAGGATGCAAGCAAAAAGAGCTAATGAGTGGCAGTGCCAGCATGAATATGCAAATATTTGAATGTCTCTACAGTGGACCCTTGACTTACAGACGGCTTGACTTACAGACTTTTTGAGTTACAGACTTCTCTGGCCGCAAAATTTAGGTTTGACTTGCAGACTGAGATTTGACTTACAGACCAGAAAAAAACCAAAATGGAACAAAAACGGCCTGTTACGGGATTAATCGGTTTTCAATGTACTGTAGCTCAGTGGAGACTTGACTTACAGACTTTTTGACTTGAGAACCGCCTTCCAATACAGATTAAGTTCTCAAGGTTGTAAGCCGCCTAGAGTAGTCCACCACGACTAGATAGGCGGGATATTAAAAAAAAAAAAGTCAAGACCCCACTGTAATTGTAGTACCATAGGAGAGGGGCAAGAAGGGATGAGACCCACATCTGGTGGTAAATGTGGGTCTCAGGAGCTACCTAAGTATCCTGGATGCGGAGTACAAAAACTTCAGCAAACATTTAATTTCATCAAAGAACAATGGCATTTATTCACACGGTTAGATAATACTTCATTTTTCAATAGACAAAATGTTAAAGATTTATAGGTTATAAATGTATACAATATACGTACACTTTAAGGGGATATATTTGTTTCAAAACTCACTTTATCATGCCAGGACACTAAGTCAGCCTTTGTGTCTACTTCTTGCTTGATTAACTCTTCAAGATGTTTTTTGTGCTGTAATATTGTCTCCTTCATTGCATTTATCTTGGTACAGAAATCATCGTAGATAACTCCAGCTTCTTTTAACTCATTCCTGGGGATGGGAGTGGGGGGGGGGGGGAAGGAAATTTATCCCTTTGTCCAAAATTACTTTAAATGAATCAGAACTTTATTAACACAACCTTATAAGCCCAACATAACAACTTCCTTGTATTACAATATAATGAAACTGTTTTCATAGGTTCTGGTATTGAATGGTGTGATTCCTATTAAAGGTAAATTACGTTGATTGGTATTTACGTCTCTAAGTTTACTTAGGATTGCACCTTCAATCTTCTAGTCAATAACTTATTTTCTGTAAGTTAACTGTCAGCTAGCTGAGTAAATTTGCTAGCAATACATATGCCCTTAGTGAAGGTTTACTGGCAAATGGTAGAAGCTGATGGGCTAATAAGAAAGTGGCAAAGGGATCAACAGGAAGAACTGTAAGCTTGCCTGTTATCAACATAAAATAGATTTATTCCAAAATATATCCTAAAAAGAGCAGCACATGAAAATATTTCCAGGTTATATAAAATATCTGCCAATACTATAGTTGAATAAATGGATTTTACCATCTTGAACATACCCCATCTTACATGCTTCCTCACCTGGCCATAATGTCCCCTCACTAGCTGCCTAGCTATCAGCAGCTCTAACAATATGAGGCTATGGCTTGTCCTCTAAAATGAACATTGAGGATGAGAGATGAGCCTGCTTTTCTCTGTCTCCTCAAAAAATGGTTGTCTGTGTGAGTCAGAGACAAAAAGGAGGGTTTTTTTGAGAAAGGAAAGATTATAACCTGTGATCTTCCTCTTAACTGCTTCATGGTACAGTTGCACTCAGACATGCACACTTTGTCTGTTCTCTTCAAATGTAGGGACTCAGCTGGTAGCTGGCTTTCCCCACAGTAAGGGGTTACAGGCCCTATGACCTGGGAGAACTACACCTCTGTACAGTGGTGCCTCGCTTGACGACGTTAATTCATTCCAGCGAAATCACTGTAGAGTGAAAACATCGTCAAACAAAATAAAAAACCCATTGAAACACATTAAAAACCGGTTAATGCGTTCCAATGGGCGAAATACCTAATCGTCCAGCGAAGATCCTCGATACAGCGGCCGTTTTCGGTTCCTGTAAAGCGAGGAATCCATCCTAGAAAACAGTGGGGGGCCATTTTCTTCAGCCAGCGGCCATTTTGGAACCTGACGATCAGCTGTTTGCTGATTGTTGTAAAGCAAAAACCGGTTCCTGAAGCAGGGAACCGATCATCGCACAGCGAAAAAAACCCATTTAAAACATTGTTTTGCGATTGCAATTGCGATTGCAAAAACATCGTCGTGAAGCAGATTCATCATTATACGGGGCAATTGTTAAGTGGGGCATGACTGTATGCTATTATATAGAAAATGTAATGAGGTGGATGGTGGATAAGCAGCATGCAACGGCAGGGACAGAAAGACATTAATACCTCACATTATCCAAGAAAATATCCATACTACACTCCTCCAGGTTTCATAAAATCATGCAAATTTCTGCTTCTGGGAGAGAGGATTATCAAAAGGCACTGAACACTGAAAGAGTCAGTAGAGATAAGCCACGACTTGAGATAGGTGTTCATATATGTTGGTACCTGTAATCAGCCTCGCCACTGCATTTTGCACTTGTAGTTTCTGTACTAGCTTCAAGGGCAACTCGACACAGAGATCATGGAGGCACAAATATCTCCTGTGGCCAAGAACACCTTTTATCAACTCCGAATGATTGCTCAACTGTGCCCCTTTCTGGACAGAAAATGCCTAGCAAAAGTGACTCATGCTTTAGTCATATCTAAAACAGACTAGATGACGTTGTTAAGGTGCTACACTCAATATGCCAGCAAGTTTGGAAAACTCAGCAATGGCTAGAGGATTGGAAAAGATCAGTCTACACCCCAATCCTAAAGAAGGGCTGTGTCAAAGAATGCTCCAACTACCATACAAATACACTCATTTCACACGCTAGCAAGGTTATGTTCAAGATCCTCCAAGGCAGGCTTCAGCAGTATGTGGACCGAGAACCCCCAGAAGTATAAGCTGGATTTCAA
This sequence comes from Pogona vitticeps, assembly GCF_051106095.1. Classification (NCBI taxonomy): domain Eukaryota; kingdom Metazoa; phylum Chordata; class Lepidosauria; order Squamata; family Agamidae; genus Pogona; species Pogona vitticeps. The sequence continues at coordinate 191,102,489 of NC_135786.1, forward strand.
AGGGGCAAAGGAACTAGAGACCCAATTGCTAACATGCGCTGGATTATGGAGAAAGCCAGAGAGTTCTAGAAAAACATCTACTTCTGCTTCATTGACTACGCAAAAGCCTCTGACTGTGTGGACCACAGCAAACTATGGCAAGTTCTTAAAGAAATAGGAGTGCCTGACCACCTTATCTATCTCCTGAGAAATCTATATGTGGGACAGGATGCAACAATTAGAACTGGATATGGAACAACTGATTGGTTCAAAATTGGGAAAGGAGTACGAGAAGACTGTATAATGTCCCCCATCTTATTTAACTTATATGCAGAATATATCATGTGAAAGGCAGGACTAGATGAATCCCATGTTGAGATAACCAGTAGATATAAGCGAGGACTGGAGATAAGTATTTATATCTGTTGGTATCTGTAATCGGTCTGGCAACTGCCATAGCTTTGACTATGCAGACCTTTGTTGGCAAGGTGATGTCTCTGCTTTTTAAGACGCTGTTTAGGTTCGTCATTGCTTTCCTCCCAAGATGCAGGCTTCTTTTAATTTCGTGGCTGCTGTCCCCATCTGCAGTGATCATTGAGCCCAAGAAAGTAAAATCTGACACTGCCTCCATATCTTCTTCTATTTGCCAGGAGGTGATGGGAACAGTGGCCATGATCTTTGTTTTTTTTTATATTGAGCTTCAGATGATTTTTTTCGCTTTCCTCTCTCACCCTCATTAAGAGGTTCTTTAATTCCTCCCCACTTTCTGCCATCAGAGTGGTATCATCTGCATGTCAGAGATTGTTGATATTTTTTCTGGCAATCTTAATTCCAGTTTGGGATTCATCCAGTCCTGTCTTCCGCATGATGTATTCTGCATATAAGTTAAATAAGGAGGGGGACAATATACAGCCTTGTTGTACTTCTTTCCCAATTTTGAACCAATCAGTTGTTCCATATCCAGTTCTAACTGTGGCTTCCTCTCCCACATATAAATTTCTCAGGAGATGGATAAGGTGGTCAGGCACTCCCATTTCTTTAAGAACTTGCAATAGTTTTTGTGGTCGACACAGTCAAAGGATGTTCTTCCCACATTTACCCAAGTCTCTGAATTCCCCATATCTGTATCATTTTCACATACAGTGATGCCTCGCATAGCGACGATAATCGGTGCAGCAAAAATCGCTGCAAAGCGATTTTGTCACTATGTGATATTAAAGATTAAAAAGCCCATAGGAATGCATTGAAACCCCTTCAATGCGTTCCTATGGGCTTAAAAAAACAGAAAACAGCGGGTGGCCATTTTTTTAACCCGGTGGCCATTTTGGAACCGCTGATCAGCTGTTAGAAAATCATTGCTTTGCAATGATGATCGGTAAGCGAAACAAAACAAAGCGATTTTTCCCATTTAAAACATTGCAATGCGATCGCAAAATCGTCGCTATGCGATTTCATCATTAAATGGGGCACCCGTTAAATGAGGCACCACTGTATATTTGTTTTAATGTAAACCTGTAGGGCAGCAACCTGTGTTGTTTAAAAAGTACAATTTATCTATATGGACTTGTATACATAAATATAAAAAAATACCACTGCTTCCCAAGGCATCTGAGATCATCTGTGTAAGGAATTCAGTTTTCATGTACATAAATGAACATAACTCATTTGAAGAATAATCTCGTAAAGCTTAAAAGAACTTACCTGAGTTGGTTCAACAACTCCACAGCAGCCTTTATTTGCTCAGACATAGATAGTCTGTTTTTTTCACACTGTGCTGTGATTGCCTCATGTGATTTCTTCACCTCAACAAGTTTATGATGAACAATATCATATATACTTTTTGTCTGTTAAAGGTAAAGAATTTAATGTGACAATATAAAGATCACAATATTGGAAAGATTAATCTGATTTATTTTCCCTGCAGTGACAAAATGCTGCACTAGGTCTTTTATATATGTTTTAATTCCTTTTCTAAAAATAAAAGCAACAACCTCCAATATTTTTACTTAGAAGTAAATTTCTGCAAGGTCTCTGGGAGTCAGATGCATAGGACTGCAGACTTGTATTCAGCCAAAATTCTTTTGGAAGCTTGTCCACTCTCAAAAGGACACAGCTGGAACTCCTTCCTTTGATCACTGGAAAAGTTTAAGACACGTGAATAATCACCTAATTTAAAAAACTAAACAAGGGTAATTCTGCTAGGACATCATATTCAAAGAAAGATCAATCTGTTGTACTTTAGGATTAACAAACACAACAGGAATCAAAAGTTTTCTTTTAACTTTCTCCTTTCGTGTCTATGCATTGGGAGATGTTTCTCTCTCTATATATATAAAACTGGTTTATGGAGGAGGAATCTAGACCTTCACATTAATTTCTGGGACTGTAACTCTCAGAATCTCTCAGTCAGCATGGCCTTTTTCGAAACTCTAAACTAATCAAATAACATTTGAATAAGCAGCCTTAAAAACGATATCCCCTTTAAAGGTCCTTGTTCAGTTGCATCAAAATTTGCTTAGGCAGGCTCAATTAAAATTGTACAAACCACATTACTAACTGATGAAGGGTATGTTACTATGCCCACAGTTAAATAAATTTATCCTACAAGCATTGCTAATCAAAATCTCAAAAAGTTTCTGCTTACTTTGTAATCCAATTCCACCATGATAACCCCTATTACACCATCTTCTGAACACATACATGCAGATTCATGGAGGAAATTCCATTCTTTCAACACTTCTAGCACCTTTAACTAACAAACAACCATAATGAAATGTTTATATACATAAAATGTTCTTATTTTCCACTCACATGACATGCTGACAAATATATTAATTTCCCAGCTTGTGCCTGATCCCCTCCAGTTTTGTTGTTGTTCAGTCGTTAAGTCATGTCCAACTCTTCGTGACCCTATGGACCAGAGCATACCAGGCCCTCCTGTCTTCCACTGCCTCACGGAGTTCAGTCAAATTCATGTTAGTAGCTTTAAAAACACTGTCCATCCATCTCATCCTCTGTTGTCCCCTTTTCCTCTTGCCCTCACACTTTCCCAACATCACGGTCTTTTCTGGGGAGTCTTCTCTTCTCATGAGATGGCCAAAGTATTGGAGCCTCAGCTTCAGGATCTGTCCTTCCAGTGAGAACTCAGGGTTGATATCCTTTCAGAATTGAAAGGTTTGTTCTCCTTGCAGTCCAGGGAACTCTCAAGAGTCTCCTCCAGCACCACAATACAGAAGCATCAATTCTGCGGTGGTCAGCCTTCTTTATGGTCCAGCTCTCACTTTCATGCATCGCTACTGGAAAAACCATAGCTTTGACTATGCAGACCTTTGTCAGCAAGGTGATGTCTCTGCTTTTTAAAATGTTGTCTAGGCTTGTCATCACTTTCCTCCCAGGAAATAGGCATCTTTTAATTTCGCAGCTGCTGTCACCATCTGCAGTGATCATGGAGCCCAAGAAAGTAAAATCTGTCACTGCCCCCATATCTTCCCCTTCTATTTGCCAGGAGGAGATGGTACCAGTGGCCATGATCTTTATTTTTTTGATGTTCAGCTTCAGACCATTTTTTGCGCTTTCCTCTTTCACCCTCATTAAGAGGTTCTTTAAGTCCTCCTCACTTTCTGTCATCAGAGTGGCATTGTGGCGGACAGTCCACACATCACTGCTGTCAGTCATTTTAGAGCTCTAGTGCAGGAGCCTATGACAGGACAGGAGAGAAGGAGTCAACAGAACTGGGTGTGACTGAGATTTAGAGAGAAGATTGAGAAGTGTTTAGACAAGATATTGGACAGTTCGTTTGGTAGAGAATATTAAAGAGTTAAAAGGAATTAGAAGTACATAGGCAGAGAATATATTGAGACCTTGATTAAAGTAAATGAATACAAGCAAGCTTATAAGTAATCAAATCCACGTTTATTGGATGGATGATAACAGAATATCCATGATTTTCCTTCTGTGATTTACTTTCGACTCCATAAATAAACCTAGTTGTATTTGGCAGCAAGAGTGTGAGATTAATAATTGATATAGTGAGGATAAGATCCTCTGGTGGCAGCGAAAAAGGGGAAAAGAACAAGTTGTGTCCGAAGGTGAACTTGTGTGAGAGACATAATATACAGGGGTCACTGGGGGTGTGTGAAAAAAGTGGCGGCAGCTGTGTGGGATTCGAAAGGAATGAATTCCAGTAAGCCTAATTAAAAAGAGAAATATTCTGAGTCTGAGGAACCTGATAGCCGAAGGCTGTGGAAGGAGGAGTAGGGAACCCTAGAGCTCTTGGTGAGCAGCTTGAAAAGGATAAAGCTTTAGGAAAGGCTAAGGCAGGCAAAGACTCTGAAGAGAAGTCTGGGTTTAAAAAGTTTACCTCACACTTAGAAAGGAAGGACCAAGAGGCTAGAGCTTTAGATCCTGAAGCTCTGAGAAAAGGGAGCACTGAGGGGACTTAAGTGTTAGCCAGGGTCAAGAGAAATAGATGTGGTGACTGAATATAACTGAGGCTTACAGAAGAAAAATATTTCTGATACAGCTGGGTGTCTGGAGGCTAAAAGTAACAGGGTCTCAGACACAGGAACAGCTAGGCTAGGTGCCTGAAAATATAAAGTAGCCATCTGAAACTGCCAGTGGAGAGCTACTGCATCTCAATCACTCTAACTCAGAAAGGGAAAAAGTATTTTAAACCGAGGCTTGCCTGGCTGCCTCTGAAAAAAAAACAACTTGTCTAAAGAAACACATAGAAACATGCCTTCTAAGAGAGGGAAAAAGTTTGGTATGGAGGGGGCTGCTGATGTGCAAAGTTTACCTCAGGAAGAGAAAAGCTCTCTTGAAATGATAGAGCAAGGGGAGGCTCAGGAGGAGGAGACCTCAAGAGGAGAAACTGGGTTAACCTCACAAGAATTTGAAAGATGGAGCTTGCAGCAGGAATTTAAATTAAAAGAATTAGAAATAAGGACTAGAGCTGAGGAATTACAGGTGGAAGCTAGACAAAAGGAGCCAGATTATGAAAAGGAAAAAGCCAGAGCTGAGGAAAGACAATTACAGCTGAAAGCCCTATGGAGGATCTTCACTGGACAGTGCGTTTCCAGCCCATTGGATTGCACTGAAGTGGTTTCAATGCGTTTCAATGGGCTTTTTATTTTCGCATTACGTATGACGTTTTCATTCTACAGCAATATCGCTGGAACGAATTAACGTTGTAATGTGAGGCACCACTGTACAGGGGTCACTGGGGGGGTGCACAACAGGTATCATCTGCTTATCTAAGGTTGTTTATATTTCTTCAAGCAATCTTAATTCCTGTTTGGGATTCCTCCAGTCCAGCCTTCCGTATGATGCATTCTGCATATAAGTTAAATATGCATGGAGACAATATACAGTCTTGTTGTACTCCTTTCCCAATTTTGAACCAATTTGTTGTTCCATATCCAGTTCTAACTGTTGCTTCCCGTCCAACATATAGATTTCTCAGGAGATAGATAAGATGGGCAGGCACTCCCATTTCTTTAAGGACTTTTCTATAGTTTCTACACAGTCAAAGGCTTTTGCATAGTCAATAAAGCAGAAGTAGATGTTTTTCTGGAACTCTCTGGCTTTCTCCATAATCCAGCACATGTTAGCAATTGGGTCTCTAGTTCCTCTGCCCCTTCGATATCCAGCTTTTACTTCTGGGAGTTCTCGGTCCACATACTGCTGAAGCCTGCCTTGGAGGATTTTGAGCATAACCTTGCTAGCATGTGAAATGAGTGCAATTGTACGGTAGTTGGAGCATTCTTTGGCACTGCTGTTCTTTGGGATTGGGATGTAGACTGATCTTTTCCAATCCTCTGGCCACAGCTGAGTTTTCCAAACTTGCTAGCATATCGAGTGTAACACCTTAACAGCATCATCTTTTAATGTTTTAAATAGTCCTGCCATCACCTCCACTGGCTTTGTTGTTAGCCATGTTTTCTAACACCCACTTTATTATTATTATTATTATTATTATTATTATTATTATTATTATTATTATTATTATTATTATTATTATTATTATTATTATTATTATTATTATTATTATTATTATTATTATTATTATTATTATTATTATTATTAATTGTATTTATACCCCACCTATCTAGTCATTTCGACCACTCTAGGCGGCTTGTGTTTGCTCTCCAGGATGTCTGGCTCAAGATCAGCAACCACACTATCCGGGATATCCAGATCTTTTTGGTATAATTTCTCTGTGTATTCTTGCCACCTCTTCTTTATGTCTTCTGCTTCTGTAAGGCCCCTCCAATTTTTGTCCTTTATCATGTCCATCTATGTACAAAATGTTCCTTTAATATCTCCAGTTTTCTTGAACAGATCTCTGATTTTCCACTTTCTATTATTTTCCTCTGTATCTTTGCAGTTTTACATGCAACTAAATCGTATCTACTTTCACTTGGACATTCTGCCAAGTAAATGTGCATAGAGTTGCAGCATAAATTCTGGCTACTGAAGAGTTTGGCCTTATCTGTGAAATACTTTTTATAACAAACCTGTCTCTATTTTATAGCTAATCCTACTAGTTTGTGCTGTGTTCTACCTGTACATTTCTTTTCCATTTTAAAATAGAAAATTCTCAGACATTGTGTTTTTGAGCCTTTACAAGTCAATGGAGAAAAATAACAAACTTGTTTAATTTGTTTACCTCTCTGTATATCTTTTTAACTTCTTCTATACAACCACCTTCATAACTCAACTTTTCTCCCAGTAGAGGGCTGTATGTCTTCATAAAGTTTATATGTTCCACAATCTTTGCATTAGCTATGTCTATTTTCATCAGTTTGTTTACTGCATCCTGTAGCTGCTGATTTTTTTCTTCAAAATGCCATTGTAATTCTTCAATATCTCGAGAACACTTTTCCCACTCTGTAGGTGAAAAAAAAAGCTATACAGTATAACAAAACTATGAATACTACATTGAAGGTAATACACTGCCATTTGTTCATACAGTTTCTTATGAAACATTCTTTCACAGAATTTCTGTGCATGCACCAGTCGCTGTGGCTATCCAGCTGTGAAGAGGACTGTCCATCTTACTGAAGAAGCGTGTGATACTCTATTTGAAAATAACTCAGTATCAAAAGTTCTGTGAACAGTAAGGTAAGACAACAGAACTGCTGCTTTTGTGTTATATAACCAACTCCTTTTTGTGATAGTTTATGATAGGATGGATGCAAAAGGTACCACTTGCTAGCACTGGGAACACTGCTGCGGGAAGACACCTCTGATCTATCAAAGGCCAAAGAGCTGGGCTTTAATTCTTTCCAGAGACTGGCCAAAATCCTGGTGTTCATATAAAGTTTGTATAATGTGATACAGCTAATTGACAAGGTGCTCAAGTGTGTCTCAATAACATGTCTGGTCATGCACCCAATTACAGTATACAAAAGAGATGAGACCTGCCACCTTGTCAATTAGCTGCAGTCAGCCAAGGCAAGTAATGCAAACCTTCCACAAATGCCAAAGGGACTTCAACAAATGTGTCAGACTAAAACTCACAATAAACTTCCCAAGAACTGCCAGCAAAAGATAGGCACCAGCAAACAAGCTAAATAATAAAAGTGTGACACAAAACATTGCCCAGGCAGTATAAATTCTCTCTAATAGGTCTTGGAGAATATGTATATCTCAGAAGGTAGATTTGTTTTCATTCTATAGACAACATGCATAATGTTCAACAGATTTCGTGGAATGCACACGTCAGCAGCATTCTGTGCATTCTCCATGGATTGTATGTAATATCCCGCAGGATCATAGAATATGCATATTAAAATGCTTTTTACATTATCCAAGCTACACATATAATCTTGAAGAGGCCCTGGGAAAATTGTGCATAAGCTCAAATAAACCTTAAGGAATGTGCAAAATCTTAAACAGGGTTTTGGGAATGTGGCTATCCCAGCTGGGGTTTGCACATTCTCCAAATCATATGCATAAACTCCAGGACAAAAGAATGTTGTACATATTGCAGAATGGTGGATATTATCCAGTCAGTATGCACAGTCTCCAATAAAATGCAGATTTACCAAAGCCTATTTGAAGCTATGCATAATGTCCAAAAAAGTAAAGAATATATGGAATATCAAGATATGCACATTTCCCAAGACCAAATAATAATTGTGATGTGTACATTCCTTCTACACAGACTAATTAATTCCACAAGTCTCAATGAATGTGGACAACATTCATTTGTTCTGTACATTAGCCCTTCAGCCTCTTTTATTTATTTATTTATAAACAAATAACTATATGTATAATGCCCATGTACAGTATAAACTTTTTTTTTCAAAAATAAATGCAAACTGCATTTAGAAATTATAATACCATGCCTGAATCTTGATTTCTTTAGTGTGGCAGGCAAGCCTTATCTGTTTGATCAATATAAAAATTATCACAATTATTTTAAATAGCCAGTTTAAATGTCATCATAGTACACTATTCTGAAAGTAATAATAAGCTTCCAAAAGATTAGTATGTCTAAATAGGAAATCACCAGTTTTTGCCAGATCTAACATAGTTCATAAAAATGTCTATTAATTTTTTTCATTTTTAATGCTTAATTTTCACACCTTTTTGAACAGCTATGGGAAGCTGTTTCAGCCTCCAGAGTGACAAGTAATCAGCATGTCCATACAGTTTTTTCCTACGTCGTTTCTCAAATTCCAAAGCTTCTTCAGCCTCTTGACGTTCATTTTCTAATCTTGCAACTAACTCTGTGACCTCTGCCAGAACACTTGTTGTCTTTTGCTTTAAAGGCTGGATGTCTTCAGAAATGATTTTAAAAAGGGAGGGGGGAGAAGAAATTTCACATTACAGATTCAGCTTTTTACAGTGCATAACTTGTGATTCACTTTTAATGAGTTGTTAGCACATCACACAAATAGTGCTAGATTTGATAAACAAAATCACAAAATGTATTTCTAAATAAACATCTCATGGGTATGCACTGTTGTATTGCAAAAACACAAAAATGGCTCCCCAAAAGCCGGTATCTTAGAGTTCAATCACATGTGAGAAAATAACCTCAGTTATTCCCATTCTTTTCATCCCTCTGTTGAATTGATACATTTTTCCAGCTGTCACGTAGTATATATATGGCGGGAGCATTTACATTGTTTTGAACAGCATCACTACATTTCTTTTTATCTGAACTCTTACAGCAGACTACACTGTTGTTTAATTTTGTATTGATCCACTTTCTCTACTGTTTTTGAGGGGGGGGCTTGTCTTTTTAAAAAAACATTACAAAAGTGATCTAGCGGCCGAGTGGTATGAGCCTTCTCTCCTCCTCCCCTTTTCCCTTCCCTCCTTTACTTATTAATCCCTTTATTTCCCTGCACATCTCTCCTTCTCAGTTCTTGGCTTTCATTTTTCTTTTCCCTTTTGGACAGCATTGGGAGGAGGAAATGGGTTTTAAAAGACTTGCAAAGTATTGTGAAGAGCGGGATTAAAAAGGAGAGGGACGACACATTGATGCATCACCCCTACCTTTTACAATTCAAAGCAGGAAATATTCCTTCTCAAGCCCTCTTTCACTGCCAAAGCGAGGACCTGTCTCATTCTGAGCAATATGTTCATGGCAGCAGTGGCGGCTACTACTAGCAATTTATCAATATCCCTTAAGAATAGGCCTAGAGATAAGGATTCAAAACCTCACTTGACCATGGACAGTCATCTGGGAAGAGGTATTGGTAAAACATTTCCCAAACCTTTAAACCCTATTTGAATTGTCATTGGTCAGAAGTGATTTGACAGCACATAACAAAGCAACTTTTTGATCCTAAATCCAGTTCATTGTGATGAGTTTCTTCCTCTGGTTTCATATTCTTGTTCTCTGTGTCTTTCTCTCTCCCTCCAGGTGCTCTTGTACAACAGTGCCAGCAGCAAGCTGTTTAGAAAATAAAAATAAAAGGGGGGGCAGAATAGTATATAGCACCCCGAGGGGAATGGTAAAGAGCGAAGGATTGTTTTCTGCACCAGTTCAAGCAATCATACTGCAATCGCACTGCTTAAACTCATGCAAATTGATCCAGTAGTTGTGATGGTGGTGGTGATGAAGAAGAAAGAGGAGGAGGACAACGACGAGAAGAAGCAGAAACAGATGAAGCAACAGAGGGGGAAAATTCCAGGATGATCTGCATTTCCTTTTATGTCATGTGGACAATAGAATTTTTTTAAAACTATCTTGTCCCAATCCTGGAGCATTTCCAACCTTTTTTTACCAACATGGTTAGAGCCTCAAGTCAGGGAAGCACAGACTTCATCTCAACCAATAATTGTAGCAGTTGGGCAAACAAAGACTGACATGGCAAACAAAGAGTTTGGTGGGAAGATGCATAAGGCCTCTTTTTTGAAATGGTATTAAGAAAATGTCATTATACTACAGAATTAGAGACTGTTCTGACACAGCAGCAGTTGGAGGAATGACCGTTTCCATTTGCCTCCCTCCTTAATGGAAATCCTCCAACTTTCTGTGTTATAAATGGCAAGCGGAGCATACTACACATTTCAAACAATTTGACTATACAGTGGTGCCTCGCTTAACGGGCGCCCCGTTTAACGACAAATCCGCATAGCAACGGATTTTTGCGATCATTTTTACAATCACATTGCAATGTTTCTAATGGGAAAAAATCGCTTTGCGATGATCGGTAAGCTGTTTTGCTTACCAATTTTCGCATAACGATGATTTCCCAACAGCTGTTCGGCGGTTCCAAAATGGCCGCCCGCTGTGTTTTCGCCCGGATTCCTCACTTACCGGGCAGCGAAAATGGCGGCTGTATGGAGGATTTTCGCATAAAGGTGAGGTTTTTGCCTATAGGAACGAGTTAAATGGGTTTTAATGCATTACTATCGGTTTTTTATTTTTGCATAGCGACAAATCCATATAGCAATGATTTTTGCTGCACGGATCATCGTCGCTATGTGGGGAACTACTGTATTTCCCTAGTATAAACAGTTATTCAGAAATAATTCCAATTAAGCAGTTTGACCAATAGCATCCAGACAGAGTATAAATTTACCTTTCTGATATAATGAACGTTCATCCTTCAGCTCAGAAAAAACAGAAAGTAATGTATCTTTAGTTTCTCCATCACTTTTGATATCTGTATCTCTGAAAAAATAAGCTGACATTTTAAATAGGCAGCTTCTTTCCAATATCTGTAAGGTACTTAAAATCGATCTTCAGTAACCATCTCTTGTTGGATTAACTCATTAATGTTTGTTCTCATCTCAAACAACAAAAAATGATGGCTATACATTTATTGGTTTGTCACTAATTATTGCTCCTATTCTGCAAAATTTGGGACTCTTTCCAGACAAGGAACTTTACATCATTTTTATTTACGTTATACTGTAAACCAAAATAACATAGCCAGTAGTAATATGATGAAGAATCTGGGGTAGATGTGTTCCTGTGTTGAATTTGATGGGTAGATGTGGGTAGAAATGTCTTCAGTTTGGTTACAGTATCACTGTCTCTTGCATCAGAGTTTTCTCACTATAAAGGGACTGACTTTGCTCCATTCTTTTCTGCCATTAGTCCCAAATCATTATGAATACTATCAAGGGGAAAGTGGCAATTCGTCTTGCACTTTTCTTGGTTTTCTTGTTTAGAATTTCTGATCTCAAACTTATTGTATGATATTTTTAAATAGAGAGATCAGACTTCTGTTCTACATAGAAGAAAAATATGTTACATATATTTACAGCATAGTCCTATAAATATCTCCTCTGCAGTAACTCCCACTGAGCTCAGTGGGCTTATTCCTAGTTAAGTGGGTACAAGATTTCAGATTTAGAGGGCAATCTTGTACCATTTATCTGTGCATAAGCACTACTGAACTTAGTAGGATTTACAACAGACATATATAGGATTAGTTTGACAGCATTCTTGCTTTTGCAGCTAAAAATGTGACTAGCATAATTACTAATCTGAAATTCATAAGATTCTTACCGTGAAATTTTCTCTAACTTATATAAATGATCATACTGCAAACAGAAGAGAGAGGCTTCATTAATATACAATATATTTTAGGATATGCTTTGAATACATAAAAGCATTGTAATACATATATGCCGACCACAAAGGTGCATTCAAATTGGTTAGATCTTTTTTTAAAAAAAGAGCTTCATTAACAAAAGAAATTGCTTGCTACTGTAATGATCTTGCAACACTTTGGACACCCCCAGCCCTGTCTGGTAAAATTCCTGGCAACATGTTCTGCTGATTTTTACAGCTGCCACCACACTCTTATTCAGTTTGCACCTAGAATGAGCATACTAATCCCAATTCAGACATTTATTCAGAAGAGAACTGTCAAACTCAGACAATCCTTTTTGTAATAATGTGAATGATGTGGAAGGAGAACTTTCTTTTAAGGTGATTGTCAGAATAAATAAATACTTGAAAACAAAACAAATGCAAAAACCTGTTAACCTGGGATAAAATTTTCAAAGAGAAAGACTCACAATGCAAGGAGATAGAAAGAAATTCATCTGGTGGAATTTAACACATTTAGTATCTTCTGACAAATAAATGTAGAAATCTTAGCTGATATTTATCATGGATAGACAATGAGCTAAAGAAAACATAACAAAGGCAATCCAGTAGCAAATACTGTACATCATCAATAAGAATCTTTTTTCCCATCATTTAAACTTAGGAGATCTACAGTGGAGGTGTTAATTTAAGTATGAGATGGCTTTAGCAATCTCTGGCAAGCTTTGATAATCAGATGGTTTCATCTTTGGGGGTTTGAAAGCTCCAGGAAAGAATGCAGCATTCCAAATGGGTTATTGATACCAACTATCTTGGTCAAAAATACATTGCATATTAAAGGAAAGGATACCAAAGGGCAGCTCAATGTTACTTTTATCTTTAACTGAAATATAGTCAGTGCAGAATTACTGCAAGATTTGGAATATGTATAAGATGCTGCAGATTTTATACATCAACTTCTCAAATGTGGCAAGCCTTTGCAATGAAGATTTTAATTACAGAAAGCTATGGCAAATTAACAAAGTGGAAAAAATGTAGCTAGTAGTGTCTAATTGATTGCTCTGCTTGCTTTATGCCCTTCATACCAAAATATGCTCTAGAGGTTTGAAAGAATTTTTAGAAAAGATTTTTGAAGTCATACAAGATTTCAAGGGAGAAGAGGTAAAGGTTGCTTCCTTGTAATTGTAGTTCTTCAACTGGTCGTCTGTGAACTTACATGCATGGGTCTTGGACCTGGGCAGAGCCTCACTCAGGCTTGTGCTTGCACAGAGCCTCATCTGGAATCTGCTGGTTTGCACTTTTGATGGGAACCTTATTCACAGTTCCTATCACCAAATTCAAACCAAAACTCAGGAGTTAACCTAGAGGCAAAATCTGGAGCTGGAGTCCCAAAGGCAGTTCGTGTTGTTCTGCCAGCTCCTGCACCCTTGCTGGAACCAGTTGTATTGGCTCTTGCCTTTCCATTGGAGCATTTCCGCAAGGTGGAGAGGGGGGATCTGCTGCTTGGGTAACAGCCTATCCTCCATACTACTTTACACAGGCTTCATGCTCTGGAGAGGACACTTCCCGATACAGAGCATGTTACCATAGTCTCTCAAGACTGAAGGATGCCTATGGATCACATACAGTGGTGCCTCGCTAGATGATGATAATCCATTTCCAGCGAAATCATCATCTAGCGAAAAGCATTTCCCCACTGGAATGCATTGAAACCTGTTTAATGTGTTCCAATGGGGAAGAATCATTGTCTAGCGAAGATCAGCCATAGGAAAGCCACTTTGCAAACTGCCGATCAGCTGTTTAAATAGCTGTCTTGCGAAGCTTAGGTCCTGAAAACACCCATTTTGCGAGCACGGAGGGAGCTGTCAAAATTGTTGTCTAGCAAAAATTGGTTTGCGAAGCCGGGACGAAACATTGTCCAGCGAAATTCTCCCATAGGAATCACTGTTTTGCGAATCACTATAGCGATCACAAAAAGCCAATGTCTAGCGAAAAAACTGTCATGTGGGGGAACTGTCTAGTGAGGCACCACTGTATAACCAAGTGCACTTTTCTCTGTGTTCCAATCTACCACCAGCAAAGAAAGAGATGTGTGATGGACTGAAGAAAGAAGGGTGAAGCAGATGTTCTGTTGCGTAAGTAGTAACCCACCTACACAATACTGGAAATGGTCGTTATTTTTCTATTCTTGTTCACTATCTGAAACATTAGTAATTGGTTAAAAGTATCTGCACTTCTGAAATGGTGTGGGACCACAGAAAGAAAAACTAAAACTGTAGAGCTTGGGAAAAAAATCATTTATTGCCATTGCATCTCCCAAAAATCTTCCAAACAACATAGCCAGTATATCTGTGAAGATTCTCAGGCATTCATGTTAATTAATTAAATATTTAAGAGAAATTAAAAAGTTTTGTATACAACTAAAATGTGTCTAATATTTGTCAACCGCTGCAGTGTTTATACAGCCATTGGTCAGAGAACTGGAAGTATAAGCAAGTTCATTTCTTTTTGATCAGCCTATTACAATATCGCTCCCATATTTCTAATTTTATCTCAGAAAGAGTGAGAAACCTGCTTTATTATTTAAATGAAAGTTGAAAATTCAGTAAAGTGGGCATCATGACTTGGGGGTGGTGGTCAGGCTATTCATGCTTGCCATACACCCTAGCAAAAATGTTATTGGGGAACAGTTGGTGCAAATAACTCTGTTGCGAACTAATTTTCATGGCAGGCCCCGATTACTCTTTCAGCTTCCACAACTTCACATCCTAGAGTGGCTTTAGATCATAGCTTAATACAGTATATGTTTACATGAGATGTTTGCTTAAGTGACGAAAAATGTCTGTTCATCACAGGACAGACTTTTTTCAACTATGTAATCTTGGATTTAATGTGCTTCACTTTGTTATTGGTCTGTACAGGTTTTTCCCTTGGCCCTCTCTTCATGAGGGGACAAAGTGGCCCATTTACTCAGTAGATGTAACTGCCACTGACTTTTCGCTTCTTCCTTTGGTGACTAAGAGACTGAATAAACAACACAGTCCTAAGGACTTCCCTCTCCTTACTACCGAAGGAGATCTTTGTATGTGGATAAGGCAGATAAGGGCACCTGGCTAGGGGATGGATTTTATCTAAGAACTTTATTATATATGTAAAAACAGGCAATACAACACATTCAAAAAATCTCCAACCAGACTGTGTGTGCCACCTGAAACAGGACAGGGCAGCAAAGTAAAAGACCTCTGTAGCAGAAAGGAATCGTGGTTGTTGCCAAGGCCTGGTTTTCTACAGGCATGCAGGCACAAGGGCAAACACTGGTGGTGAGGGCTGCCCAAGCAGCACAAATGAGCACCATTCATGGGATCAGTAGATTTCCAAGGCTTGCTTCAGCAACTAAAAAAAAAAGCCACTCATCTGTACAACTCAGAGTTTTTAACAGAAAATATTAAAGAGCAAAGGAATCATGATAGGGCTGGTATGCCTTTGTTGCCAAGCCTTAATTACCCTTTCAGCTTCTGCAACTTTTCATCCTGACAGCTAGAGTGACTTTGTTTTATCAAGCTGCATGCAATATTCAAGAAATTAAGTCACTCATTAACAACGATATATCACTTATACTGGTGTGCAGCAAAATCATGTGCATGCTTATTCAGATATATACTCCACTTAATAACTACTCAGTTATTAGAACTGAAACTTAGCAGGACAATTTTATGTGTGTTTAACAAGAAACAAATCTCATTTGATTCATTTAAACACAGTCATAAACAAGTGCATAAAGGATTGCAAGAGTTTATTCTTTTAAAAGGCGGATTTAGAATATGATTGCTGAACAATACCTTAGCAAAAAGCCATGCACCCACGTCTTCTTTTTATGTTATGATAATAACAAATATCAGCTAGCAGCCATTCTGGATGAATGTTATAAAGGAAGAGAAGGGAAACATGGCTAATCCATTGGTTCTGAGCAACTAGCTAATACAGTATTTGATTTCTCCTGTCCATACTCCCCTGACCCCCTCCAGCTAGTCATTTCATATCTATTAAGGCTGCAGTTCTATTCACACTTACCTAGACATAAGGTTTACCTAGGATTACACTGTTAGTGACTTTAAGAACCAGTGTCCAAGCTTGCTGATTTCTTTTGCCTCTCTGTGTGTGTGTGTGTGTGTGTGTGTGTGTGTGTGTGTGTGTGTGTGTGTGTGTGTGTGTGTGTGTGTGTGTGTGTGTGTGTGTGTGTGTGTGTGTGTGTGTGTGTGTGTGTGTGTGTGTGTGTGTGTGTGTGTGTGTGTGTGTGTGTGTGTGTGTGTGTGTGTGTGTGTGTGTGTGTGTCCTTTTGATGGCTGCCTGAGGGCAGGAAGTGCCTTAAAAAAACCTCATTTATAAATGGCTCTGACTGAGTTAAAAATGATATAAAATTTTAAAAATCAAAGAAATGTAAAAGGGTAAAAGAGGACGGATTGATTTTAATAAGGTAGCTTAAAAGCAGCTCTGAACAGCCTAACCACCTTTTGGCTGACAGTCTTGTGGCAACCTGGAGATTAATAATTTTAATGCAAAGTAAGCTTTTGTGGATGAGAGCCCATATCATTAAATGTGTGCTGACAAAAGTTGACACAGTTATGCCACAATGGCAATTATATATTTATTAAGGTTGTTTATTTTCTTTTTCCACAAGGAAGGCACAGAGAAACTCAACAACATATGCTTCCTCTGGAAGCATTATTCTATGGTACCTCTATGGTACAGTCAACAACTGATACTGTAGTTTGGAGTATTGGTGCATACTGTATCTTTGAAGTCCATCACACTTTGGTACTACAGCGCCTAATAGATTTCCGATCTCCATATAACTCCATATAACCCATACACCGAGGTCATCTTTAGAGATCCTTTGCTTTCCACAGTTATAAATATAATATGGTCTTGGAAGTACTATAGTGCCCCAGTAGTGGAATACTTTCGCCATGCAACCTCCTCTAGCATTTACTCTGCTGCAGCTGGGTACCAGACAAAGGCCTTTTCATTTATTCAGGCATTTTAATGCTTCTAGCAAATGGAGTTTATCTGCTAGTTTGTCATCAGTTGTCAGCTTTAATTATTACACTTGTATTATTGTTTTTATTATTATAAAACATTCCTATTTGTATTGTAAATCCATTCTGGGAAAACCCCTTTGAAGAGCACAGCATAATAACCCAAACAATAAATATATATTAAAAATAATACCTGTTGAAAGGATTCCTCCACTTTCACTTCTAGATCTTGAATGTGTTGAATAGCTTTGTTAACACATGCTGATGGATGTGTTACAGCAGCACAACTACGCTGTCTGGAGGGAATGCCCAATGAAATATTTTCATCTATACCTAAATAATTTAGGACAATTAATTTTTAAAGATTAAAAAATAATATACATAATAATGCACAGAAGACACAAATTTGATCTCTACATATTCAGAAATTATGATTTTTCAACTAGGTATAACACAGAGGCTCTATGCTCAGAGCTTCCAATGTTGTTCTCCTCAAAAAGTGGACACAAGGGGGCTACAATATTGATTAAAACCTCTCTCTCTCTCTCTCTCTCTCTCTCTCTCTCTCTGTGTGTGTGTGTGTGTGTGTGTGTGTGTGTTTTCCCCACGCCAATTTGCTGACAAATTATTCCTTGTGCAACACTGCTTAGTGTAATATATCTACTGAGAAATAAGGCTAATGAACTCAATGGGAGACACATCCCTTTCAGAATGTAAAAGATTGCTATCTTAAGCTGTTAAGTACCGTATATATGCATTTTTCCACTGTTGTTAACAGCATTTTGTAATAAAGGTTGTACTGGATCCTTTACATGAGGCAAAATATTATATACCCCTTAAACATTTTGAGATGACTAAAAATAAACACTGAAGGCTGCCTTCCAAGAATGCAAATGAAAACGTATAGGCAGTTCCATACAAGGGATACCCACATCATATCTAGTTTGACCCTTACCTTCAATTTCCCATCCCAAAGTAGATACATGAAATAGCCCAGCATGTTCAAGAATAACTGTATCAGACAATGATGTACTTTCTCCACAACTAATGGACTATGCAGTACAGCTTGCATAAATTTCAGGCAAATTAGGGAGGAACAGTAGGGTTAAATACAAAGACCAAGCTAAAAGTTGATTTGTCTAGTGGGAGAGGCTGGAAATAAAGGTGGTTGTTGTGGAGGGAACCAGGCCAAACAAACCTGGAAATATCAGTGGTTGGCAGTATCCTTTGTGCACTGGGATTGCTGCACTTAAGGGGCTTCAAGACTCCTACTTCAGCACCTGCTTATCTGAAGATGAGTGGAGAATTGCACCTTCAAAAAAGAGATTGACTGACTTTGCTTAGATCTAGGCTTTATGCTCCAAAGTAAAATTATTTTGAACAGATCACCATATACTGTGTTATGAACATCACACTATTATTCCCATTTGATAAGACTCTATCACAAAAAATCCTTAGATCTGGTCTGGTGAGGCAGTTCAAATTCTGTATTAGAGAGTTATAGTGCACTTGTCAGAACTATAGCATGACATTCTCCAAATTACAAGCCCCAGGATTCTGCAGGATAGAGCTAGGACAATTAAAGTAACATTTAGTGGCTAACATTATGTAGTGCAGATATGGTCTTAGTAGCTACAACTAGGAATACTGGGAACATATTTACTTGTAAAGCAGGAGGATTGTGATTGAATAATATGCACAGGAAAATACTCTGTCAAAGTTTCCTCCTGATGATATAGACAGGGTCAAAAGCCCCCAAATCATAATTCCTTGTCCCATGCATCACCCTTTTCAGATCTGTTCTGAAGTGTGCATGAATTTGATGGGTGTATGGAGGGCTGCAGGTGACAGTCCTAAAATATAAACAATAGTAATATGAAAAAATAATAATATTTTATATATATATATTTACACACACACACACACACACACACACACACACACACACACACCATGAGGAGAAGGAGAAAGTAGAAGAGGAAGAAATACCTTCTGTCTGTTTATGATTACCCCTGGAAAATGGCTGCATCTCACTCATTGTTGCTCATAGTCCTCTGCAGTCTAGTTTATATAAAAATAAAAATAAAAAGTTGGATTCAACCTAAGGTAATAATATTTCAGCCTCATTTAAATTAATAGGTTTTTTAAAAGTTCCATTGGTTCAATAGGACTAAAGCACACCTAATTTAATCTCAATGCAGTTGTGTAGATGTCCTTCAGTCTCGAGAGTAACTGAAGTAACAGTCTCAAGAGTTCAGAGCATGGTAACATGCTGTGAATAGAGGTCTTGGAACAGCTTCTAGTGTGGTTTGAGGAGGCCAATTTGAGAGTGACAATCCCTTCCACTGGAGATAAATACAATTTGTCCCCTGTCCAGCTCCCTGATTTTGCTGGTTTTGGGACTGCCTCTTTGCCTTGGCCTGCTGAACAAGTGTCTCTTCAAAATGAGAGAGGCCATGATGCGCCACCTGCCTCCAGGCTGAATGCTCAGATGTCAAGGTTTCCTATCTATTGAGGTCCATTCCTAAGGCCTTCAGCTCCCACTTGCAGATATCCTCGTATCACAGCTGTGATCTCTCTCTGGAGTGCTTTCCCTGCAATAATTCTTCATACAGGTGATCTTTTGGAAGTTTATTTAATATCCAGTTTATTTAAAACAAAAATATACGCATTATTTTTGGAACAATTCACATTCGTATTTTTTTCAAAAGGATTCATTATTTATAATTATTATGGCGAAGCTTCAAAGAACGTTTATGTATACCTAAAAGTTAAATGAACATGCTACCAGAGTTTTACTTTCACTTCTTCCTGCTGCCATTCTCAGTGCAAAGCAGCTTAACTTATAAAAGTGAGAACAGCTGTATGAAAAAGTATTCATAAAGTTACTATAATCTTTGGTCTATGTTTCTGCAAAAGTAGTTGATCTCAAAGATATAAGCCAAAATACAGTGGTGCCTCGACTTACTAATGGCCCTACCTACGAACATTTTGACTTACGAACAGCTCCGATTGCAAAATTTTGCTTCGACTTGCGAATGGAGCTTCGACTTACAAACAGAAAAAAGTGGGGAAGGCAGGGAAAGCAGGAAATTTGAACTTTCAGTTAACCCTTGGCCAGGGAAGAGGCTGCTTGTCTGCTAGCTCACTCGCTCCAGCGGTTAGAGAGTGTGGATACAGAGAGAGACTTCAGACTGCCTGGTACTGTACTGTACATACTGTATTTTTGGGATTTTTTAAAAAAATTAGATTTTTGGATTTTTGACTTTCTTTTTTAAAACAGAGAGACTGCTTGTTCTGGGTGAGTACACTGTATTTACTGTACAGGGGTTTTGCAGATTGGGTTTGGGCTAGGTGGGGGGTTATGTTTCTGTGCTCTGATGGGTCTTGCAGACCCTTTCTGCAAGGGTCTGTGCTGGCTGGTGTGCTTTAAAATGAATTTAATCTTTTGGTTTTAAAATCAGAAAATGTTTTGCAAGGGTCTGTGATGGCTGGTGTGCTCTAAAATGAAGTTTAGACTCAAGTCTCTCCCACCCCCCAATTGACTTCTCTCTCTCTCTCTCTCTATCTCTATGCTCCCCATGTGCTGGGTTTGGATTAAAATATATTTTGTTTAAAAGGTGCTTGGTTTGGTTTAAAAGGTGCTTGGTTTGGTTTAAAAGGTGTTTGGTTCAAAATGTGTTGGTATAAAATGTGTGGGTTTAGCATGTGTGGGTTTAAAATGTATTTTAAGGCTTCAAACTCTCCTCCCATTGTCTTGTCTCTGTGTCCCTTCTCTCTTTTTGTGCTTAAAAGCACAAACCTTGGTCTGTGTACCCCAGTGATTACCTTTCTTTCCTCTTTTCCCCATTGTTCCCTCCCTCCCTCCTTTCCTGCTCTTTTTTTAAACTAAGTCTTCTTAGATTTAAAAAATCTCCCCCTAGTGGTAGTGGACAGATTAACCAGTTTTGCATTAGTTCCTATTGGAACTAATACTTTGACTTACAACCGACACCTCTACATACAAACAAAAAACCGCTGGAATGGATTAATTGGGTTTCAGTGCATTTCAATGGGAAATGCTGGTTCGACTTACGAACATCTTCTGGGACGGATTTATTTTGTAAGTCGAGGCACCACTTTAGTTCTTTTGTTGGACTATTCAATCCAAATAGAATAGCAATGTTTAATGTCACAGAAATCTAAATTTGAATGAGAAGCATAGTTACAAAAAAAATTGTACTTGGCAAATTTGTTAAATTACTCAAAATTATAGCAATGCCACACTTGAGTGATGAACATTTTCTCATGAAATTATTCTCTTTACTTTGAGGAACTTTCTTGGAATCTGGGAACTGCATAACTGGAAGGGACCTCTATGGATCGCCAAGTACAGCCCATATCACAGAGGCCCATTGGAGAATTGAACTCCCAACCTCTGGCTCTGCTGCCAGATGCCTAAGCCACTGAGTTTTCCAGCTTTGCCTTGCCTTTTCCTTTAACCTGTACATTATGGTGTAGCCATCCGCGAATAGTAAACTTAGATTTGGACATTGAAGTAAATATGTTTAAGACTACAGTTTTTAAAAAGTCATTTAATACAGCTTCAAATACAAGACACATTGTGAATGCAGTAAATGACACCCAGTGAAAAAGAAAAGAAAATCATGAATACTTAGTTTCATCAGGTGTGTTACATGTAAATGCTTCTACATTCTATTTCATGCTTCATTAAATAAAACTAAATAGTCAGCAACACAAATACACAACATTTTAAATTACTCAGTACTTCAAACTACTCTAAAATATAGATTTAAAGACATTAAATTATAAAACTAACGTTTCAGAAAAACATGAGAATTCAGCACTACAAAATTCTTCATTAAGCACAAGGCATAATTTCAACAATATCTTGTAAACATTTTAACATTTTAAGAAATCCCATTGACAGTCAAATGTCATACAGAAATAATTATATTGGCTTGACTCCAGTTGGCAGTAAATCAGATCAACTCAACTGATTGCTGAATTGTGAGGCCAAATAATTTCAATTATTGATGGTTGTTGTGGGTTTTTCAGGCTCTTTGGGTGAGTTCTGAAGGTTGTTTCACCAGTCTCTGTGGCCGGCATCTTCAGAAGACTGGAGTCAGAACTCTGTGCTCTGGGTTCTGACCCCTGACCTCTGAAGATGCCGGCCACAGAGACTGGCAAAACATTAGGAGGAACAAGCTTCAGAACATGGCCAAAGAACCCGAAAAACCCACAACAGTCATCAGATCCCGGCCGTGAAAGCCTTCAAAAATACAATTTCAATTATTTTTAATTTTTTTATTAAATGTTAAACTACATTCCTTTTAGTCAATAGGTCTTTTTTAGTTAGTACTAACACCTGAATTCAGGTTATGATAACTCTGATCCACAGTTCAATTTTGATTAAAGAACTGGAAACAGTATCATATTATGAGTACTGCAATATTAAAGATTATAAAGAGTGTCACAAAATTTACAAAAAAATATCCTTTCTGGAGTTTGAAACTTTTGAAACATATTGTGCATATTTCAGTATTTGATTGTTAATTTTCTTTTGAATCCTCTCCCAATTAAACTATTTTAAAGCATCACAATGATATGTGATTTGTATAACATATGGTGCAATTATACTTAAACCAAGTTTCAAGTTGCCGTTACTAAGGCAACCAGTACATCCAAGAAAAAGTGAAACAAAGAAAAGTCACCTTGTTGCTTTCTTTCCATTAATATATATACATATTATCTGGTAAAATATTGATATTGGTCTACCCCATAAACACACAAAAATGAAAAAAAAAATAGAATGAGTCTCTTGTCTACAATTGATTTTTATTCTTGAGCTTCCATGATGTTTGAAATTAGATATGGCCACGAACCTCGGTTTGGAGGGTTGTACCGGGGCATAAGCATGGCACCACAGATGCAGCATGCTCCCTTCCCCAGTCTCCCTGACCAATTACCCATTCATATCAGTTGGAGTATGCTCCTTTCCTCCTCTTCACCTGTTCAACCAGTCTTTGGCAGAAGCATGGGCTTCCCTACCCTGCCTCCCTGGACAAGGGGGCAGGGCAGCAAACCTGAGCTCCTCCTGAGGACTGGTTGAACTGCTGAAGCAGAGAAGGAGAGGAGCACACTCCAGCTGGTGAATGAGGCACTGGCTGGGGAAGTTGGGGGAAAGAATGTGCATATGAATCAACATGAACCTCTGAACCAAGGTTCATACACATCTCTGTTTGAAATTATACATATTGAAAAGTTTAACTGAAATATGTAATCCAAGGACTTTCAGGTAACAGCTTTCCTTTTTAACAGGAAGCTAAGCCAGAGCAAGACCCTTTTCTAGGTCCAACCCTCATGTTTACAGGTGATATTTGACAACAACCTGAGAGAGGGCCTTCTTATTGGCTCTTGCAAGGTTATGGAATGCTCTCCTCCATGAATCTATGATTCAATGTTATGTTCTTACAATTTTAAATGTTTTTGATTATTATTTTAATATTTCCATGTTTTATAACTTCAGAATTTAAAGAAAATTTAAGCATTTACAGTAAAAATGTTGTTCAAATATGTACAGTGGTGCCCCGCATAGCGACGTTAATCCGTTCCAGGATTAACGTCGCTATCCAGAAATATCGCTATGTGGGGAGGAAAACCCCATAGGAATGCATTAAACTCCATTTAATGCGTTCCTACTGGGGAAAAACTCACCGCTATGCGGGAAATCCTCCATCCGGCCACCATTTTCGCTGCCCCGTAAGCGAGGAATCTGGGCCAAAACACAGTGGGGGGCCATTTTGCCAGCTTCCCTGCTCTATACCCGTTAAGCAAGGCACCACTGTACTATGCAATGCTGCTACTGAGGAACCAGCTTTCACTCTTTCTTTTACATCCTGGTCAGAGGCAGTAGTAAGTTCTCTGCTGTTTAAGCCTGCTTTTTTATATATATATAATTGGGACTGTACAGAAATCTTGAAGATCATTAAATGTTCATTGGCTAAATAAAAGCAGAATGAGTCACACATTCACACACATTCTTTTTGTTACAGGGCAATGAAATGTTTTACCTCTTAAAATCCTTTTGAAACCTTAATAGTTTCTTTTTATAGCAGCAAAGCTTCTGTGAGGCAAAACCTGAAGTTACCTGTTCACTCCACTTTTGTTATTTAACTGTAATGAAAAAAAAATTCAATCAACTCGCAAGATTTTAAAGAAGCAGATAATTTTATGTAGTATGGTACATAATAGGAGAGGTCAATGAGGAAACACAATACCTGATGAGGGAGGCTTTTCGTTTGGTATCAGAGAGCTCTTCTATGTTCTTCTAGTTTACTTTTGTCATTATTTTCACCATAACCTAGTTAACGTATATTCACGTAAGATGTGTACCTAGGGCAGAAGGGACCTCCATTATAGTGGACAAAGGATTACACAGGGTCAGTAATCTATCGCTTGCACACACATAGAAATATCAATTTGTTTAAAAATGAATTAGGTGGTTCTCCAGCATAGTTTTTCAACATGCAGTTCTTATTAAATGATCTCCCACTGCATACCATTGCAGTGGTGCCTTGACTTACGAACTTAATCTGTCCCAGAAGATGTACGTAAGTCAAAACATTCGTACGTCAAATCAGTATTTCCCATAAGAATGCATTGAAACCCAATTGTGACGTTCAACCTCGTGGCCTGATTTGTCTCCCCAAACACAGAGCACACAAAGGCAAACCAAAAGCCTTGTGACACGCTGCCACCAGTTGATCTCTTAATCAACTTAAATTCCTTAGCAAAGACGAAGGTCCATTCAGTACTGACGTTTTAATAGAACAGGTGTATTGATTACTGTTGGTTTCTGGAAAAATTCATAAGCGCAGTCTTCAAATTTCATCAAACTTCAACATTAACCTTCTATGATTATTGTCACAATTTACACTCAGACTACAGTGGTGCCCCTCATGACAACAACCCCGCTAAACGACGAAATTGCAGGATGATGACTTTTTGCGATTGCTATAGCGATTCGCAAAACAGGCATTTCAATGGGGGAAATTCCGCTTCACGACGATTTGGTCCGTGCTTCACAGACCATTTATTCACACCACGACGATCTTTACAGCTGATCGTTGGCTTCGCAAAATGGCTTTCCGCTGTTTTCTGGACCCATGCTTCAGAAGACAGCGATTAAAAGTAGGTGATAGGCGCTCGCAAAATGGCTGCCCTATGGAGGATCTTCGCTGGACGACGAGGTATTTTCCCCATTGGAACGCAGTTTTCAATGCATTCCAATGGGGAAACTGTTTTCGCATGACGACAATTTCGCTGTACAGCAATTTCAGGGGAACAAATTATCGTCATCATGCGGGGCACCACTGTAATCACTCTTCAGACCTCTCCTTCTCTATCTGATTCCTAACACAGACTGATTCAACCCAACTTAAGTGACTTAACTCCTCTCAGGTTCCGCCTTTTAACATCTCTCTCAGCCCTGCCTCTTAACCACATTAACATATACCATGAATCATTCATAACTTACAATGCATATCATAGGGTGTTCACCACACACCTCCCCCCTTAAATATGTTTGCTTAGGAGGGAAAACATGTTTTCCATCCAAAACAAACATGCATCATTGCATAAAAACTCTACTTACCCTCTGGCAACAGTCTGCACGCAATAACAATATTTATTATAATAATCACAATATCTTATCACTCTAAACATTCCAATACAGTTCAATTACAGACATTACCTTTTGATTCATACTTATAACATTTAATATTACAATCCTACAGAAATATAACATAATCACAAAAAATTTACATAGATAATTAAACGGTTACTCCAAAGTCCATTCAGGTTTCTTTTAAAAGTCCTTGAATCATTCTCCACATCTCAGTTCATCAATATTCAATTTTTCATCACCATACACAAAAAGAACATTTATTATACATTACCAATTTTGTTTATCCCCTGATCAGTCATTTGGCTTTCGGGGCAAGGTATCAGCATCCACGATCTGAGTCCCTTTTACGCTGTGGATTAAAAATTCCAAGTCTTTCATGTTCCTGTTGTCATCTGCTTGGCACAGCACCTCTCCAAGTCCAATGCTTGATACCTCCATAAAGATGGTGAACTCCTGGCTGTAGTCAGGTGCGCTGTGGACTGATCCGGTCGTTGCTGCCTCCTTCAGCTGGTCACATGACTGCTGCCATTCAGGGATCTCTCTGATGATCTCTGGCTCCTTCTTCAGTGTTCTCTTCGGTCAACTAGCAGTCATCGGCCCTCGGATTTCCACTGGAGGTCCTCGGCTTGCCATTTCCCAGTGAAGCCTGCTCTCTTTCTGCCACAGGGCTTTACTTTCTCAGTTCCCTCTCCTCCTCCTGAACATCTCTGGATGCATCCTTCTTTAAGATGTCAGGGCTTACGTCTTCCTCCTCACTCACAAATTCACCCACAGGTACTTTTATTGCAAAGTTTTCCCTATATGGGGAACCACTATCACGGTCATTTTAAAATTCTCAGGAGCGTTTCTTTTAAGTGCAATCTCAAACGACTGGTTTGTCTTAGATGCACTGAGCTTGTTATCTGATTCTATTTCTTTGTTCATTGATAAGTTAGGTAGGGGTTTGCCTTGCAAGGTTTTAAGGTCTATTTCAGCTGCAAAGCTACTAGACTCTCTAGCCCTCCAGTGCTGGTGCAACACATCTATAGGTTCCGACCCTGCCAAAAATAATTTGCTCCCCTCTATAGATCTCAGATCCACTACTTGGTCCTCAGGGCAGGATGCTCTTTCCTGGGTATCAAACAAGCATTTCTTCTTTCCAGGAGTACTTCCCAAGCTTGGCTCTGCCACTTCTAAGGACATTTCCCTATATAAAAGATCTTTATCCAGGCAAAATCTCTCAGGACATTCAGGAGACAATAAAGTAGGTAAACTGGCAGTTTCAAAGCAACCCACCAAGCTAGTGTCTTCCTTCTGCTTCTGGGCAAAACTATTTTTATTGGGTTTCTTTAAAAGCACGAGATCAGCTTCTGAACAATTATTAAGCTGGCTACCCAAGGAACTTTCTCCCTCCAGGTTTCCCTCTGCCACAGTATCCATTTCTACTGCAGTGGGTGATTTCTGGCCCCCTTGTGAGTGTGTTCGTGCAAAAGCACTCTTAACATGCTCTGTCAAGTCCCAACTGATTAGGAAAGCAGCCGGTATTTCCTCCCTATGTTTCCCAGGGACAATTAGTTGTTGGTGGGGTCCTACCCCTCTACAAGGTGCCTTTACACCTTCTCTATATGTCAGGTCTTTATCAATTATAGACCTCTCTGGGTGTTCAGGTGTCAGTGAAATGGGATTCTCTTTAGATTTTCTAATACCATCATTTAAAGTACTATCTTCCTTCTGTTCATCAATACAGGAAGTATCATTAGGGTTTTTCAATATGACCTCTTCAGCCATTTCTCTGAGGTTTTCCCTCTAAACTGGGGCATCCCTGGTTTGATTCAGAGATTAGGGGTTCCATTATTCCCTCGGGGATTGTTAACTGCTCTCCCAGGGCACATTACCCCAAAAGCATTCTGCACATGCTTAGTTAGATCTAGCCTGATTAAACAAGGTGCTGGAATTTGATCAGAAATTGGCACACCCCAAATTACAACCCAATCTCTATAGTTTATCTTTACTTTAGCCACAGGTAAAATCACTGGAGTAGAACTTATTCCCTTAATTGTAACAGTTTGGTTTGGAAGTATTTGTTCTTTAGGAACCACATCAGGATGACACAGGGTTATGTTGGAGCAGGTATCAACAACTCCCACATAAGACTTCTCATTAATAAGAATCCTCTCACCAGGGTTCTGTACTAAAATATCTTCTATCTTTACAAGAAAACACTTTTTTAAAACAAAGGGTAACAGGAAGGAAAAAAGGATTGAGGTCAAAGGGAAGAGGAGAAACAATGACATACTAATATCCATTCTATACATATTGCCATGTCAAAATTCCAAATTGCTCTTTTTACTATTTTCTGCCTTCCAGATTTAAGTTCTCATTTTAATGCATGTTCTTCAAGTGATGTCTAATGACTCAAATCATTTGTAGAATAAGTCCCATCTTTCAGTTGCCTTTTGTCCAGGACAGTCCTTCATCACTTCTGATAAAATGTCCATTTCCACTGTTTCCTGTATCTTCTCTATAAGATCTTCTTGTTTCAGTACCGTTGGACTTTTCCAATTTTTGGCATAAAGAATTCTAGCTGCAGTGACTATGTATGTAACTATATACTTCTTTGCCTTATCTATATTATGAGGTATCATATTCAATAAAAATAGTTCTGGTGTTAATGGAACCTTACAAAGCAATATTTGTTGCAGCACAGCATGTACTCTTTTCCAATATTGTTTCGCTACTCTACATGACGACCACATATGATAATAGCTTCCCACATGTGCTTCACATTTCCAACACACATTTGATACATCTATATACATCTTCGACAATTTTTCTGGAGTCATATGCCACCTGTAAAACATCTTATATATATTCTCTTTAAAATTAACCAATCTTGTAAGCTTTATATTATTTTGCCATACAGTATTTTCAACCATTGATCAATCTCAATATTATGTCCTATGTTTTGTGCCCACTTAACCATACATTCTTTAACCATTTCATCTTGCATTTTGATTTCTAACAGATAATTATACATTTTCTTAACTATTTTATCTTTTGAACCTAATAAAAGCTTATCAAATGTCGTTTGTTCTGAGTAAAAACCTTCTATTTTGTCTTTTGCATATCTAGATTCCAGCTGTGCTCTGGATCACCAGTCTATGTAAATATTCTGGCTTTACAAGAAAATACTGAATGACCCTGGCTAATGGCAGATTAGAATTTTCTGCCAGTTGCCATGGGGACAGAACCACCATTGTTACAACTTCCTTCAGTGGCTTCCATAGGTTTTAAACAGTATACTTTTTGGTCTGATTATCATCTTTTCCATTTTTATTTTGTTTTTTATATAATGTGATTGAATATGTTCAAATTCATAACAGTTATAGCACTGTCTATAAGTCCTTCGCTCACACTGAGGTGATCTGTTAAACTTTTCCTTAGAGTTCATTCGCTTCGGTGGACTAGGCCTTGGCAACTCAGGTGAGGTGCTACTCTGGCCTTCTTTCCCTGATGTGTTTCTGAGGTAATTTTTATTGAAAGGTCTCTTAGTGTTGTCCCAGTTTGGTCTGTTAAATTTTACCTCAGAGAACTTGGGGTTTCGAATCTCACTTATGAAATCCGCCGTTTCACCTGCTTCTGATATATTTTTAGGATTTTTGTCTTTAACTAACACAATTCCCCAGGCAAAATAGAATAAAATTGTTCTAACCCTATCACATTTTTTCATTTGTTCTAGAGAAGTGACTTTTTCACGTTCCATCTATTTGTCCAGCTGAGAATAAGATTCTTCAGGCTTTTTGGTAAGGGAATGAAATTTTCTTTTCAGGTGTTCTGCATTCATGCCAAATCATGAATATACCATTTTTCTATAGGCTTCAAAATCTCTAGCTTGCTCTAGAGGCATCTGAGAATACAGTTCAGCTAAATCCCCACTTATTTGTGATCTCAGAATTATCATCCTTTCATCATCCTTGATATCAAAGTCCCAACACGCTCTCTCAAATGAAATTAGGAAAGATTCAGGGCAATATCCTTTCTTATATTGGGGAAATTTCTTTAGGTCAATTTTTGACAGATTCCC
Source organism: Pogona vitticeps (assembly GCF_051106095.1). Lineage (NCBI taxonomy): Eukaryota > Metazoa > Chordata > Lepidosauria > Squamata > Agamidae > Pogona > Pogona vitticeps. The sequence goes on from NC_135786.1 coordinate 191,132,281, forward strand.
CTCGCTAGTGTTGTTATTATTGCTATTATTGTTTTGAGAAGCAATTTCCAATCTTTTCATATCTACAGTTAACCCTTGACTTACAAACAGCCCTAGTTACAAACATTTTGACTTACAAACCGCTCTGATAGAAAAATATTGACTCAGCTTGCAAACTTAGATTCGAGTTACAAACAGGGGGAGAGAGTTTGGAGGCTAAAACACATTTTGAACCCACACATGCTAAATCCACACATTTTAAACCCACACATTTTAGAACAACACATTTTAAACCAAGCACCTTTTAAACCAGGGGTCTCAAACATGTGGCCTGGGGGCCATTTGCGGCCTGCTGGATGATAGTTTCAGACCCCTGCCTTGCCTGCCTCTCCAAAGTACCCCCGCATCCTCTGCTGTAAAGAGTAAATAAAAGTGCCTCACTTCGCTCAGTGGCTCTCTCCTGAGACAGCACCTCTTGCACCCTCCATTCGGAACTGCAGCCTGCCAGCCAGCCCACCTGTCTGCCAGCTGGCAGGCTGCAGTTCCGGATGGAGGGTGCAAGAGGTGCTGTCTTAGAGGAGATCCAGGAAGTGAGGCATGCTGCCGGTCCTTTTCCTCAAGCACCCAAGCACCCGCCGAGTGATGCATGAGAGTGGAGCTCGCTCCCGGTCCGTCCTCAAAGACTGCCTCCAAGCAGCCAACATCAGCTGCCGCTGCTGCCACCTTTTCCAGGGAAGCGGCTCTCTAGCTCTCTTTTTCTCTCGGCACCCCTAGCACCAGCCCGGCCAGTGGCTGCCTCAGCACCCGGCGGTGCTTCCTCCTCCTCCTCTTAGTCCTGCTTCAGCCACCTTAGCTCTGGAGGCTGCCTGGGCTCATCTCGCAAGTTTGCTCCCCTGTTGTGGTGGGGGTAGCTGCTGCTGCTGAGTGTGCCTTTTTTTGAGGGGGCCTTCAGAGGAAGTTTGCTGGACCTCCGTGTGTGTGTGTATGTTTGTGTGCATGTGTGTGCACCTGTGGGGAGGCTGCCCTGTTATGTTTAATTTTCAGGTACCGATGGAGGCTTTTCTCCTTTGGCAAGGCGATTCTGTGAAGGTTTTTTAAAAAAATTATGCCATGCCCTTCCCCCACTAGGTGGTCGCTGGGGCTCCTCCCTTCTCTGCTTCTTCATCCTGCTGGTGGTGGTGGTGGTGGTAATGAAGAAGGAGCCGGAGGAGGTCGTGGCCGGTGGCCCTCCTCCTCCTCCTGGGAGCCCCAGCCAGGCTAAGGAAACTCCTGGGCAGCTTCCTCAGGCCCTTGCTCCACTTGGCGGAAAATTTGATGCGGCCCAGCCTCACCCAGCCTCTGCCTGCAGCAGCCCCCAGGTAAAATGAGTTTGAGACCCCTGTTTTAAACAAAACACATTTTATACCAAACCAAGCATCTTTTAAACCCATCCACCAACACCTTTTAAAACAAAAGAGAGGTCACTTAGCTTTAGAGCCAAACAGCCAGACAGACCTTTGCAAAAAGTTTTCTGATTTTAAAACCAAAAGACTAAAATGCATTTTAGAGGCCAACAGCCAGCCAGACCTTAGCAAACAGTTTTCTGATTTTAAAACCTCTGTCCGTTCAATGGATTTAAATGGGGAAAACAAAAAATCACCAAAAATTAACGAAGACTCAGAACAAAGCCAAAATAAGTTTGCACATGTTTCACAAGGTGCGCTACCGAATCCAAGCATTTAAAACAGGTTTTAAACATTTTAAGACACTTAAAAATGAGCGAAAACGGAGATCGGAAAGCCATTCAAAAGCATTGCAGCCGGCTGCAATGCTTTTGAATGGCTTTCCGTTGGGGGAAATATTGTTTCACTTAGTGATGTTTCCTATGGCGATTTTCGCTTAAGGATGGTAATCCGTTCCCATTGGAACGGATTAACCGGTTTTCAATGCATTCCTATGGGAAATGGTGTTTTGCTTAACGATGTTTTTCCATAGCGATGTTTTTTTTGGAAGCAATTCACATCGTTAAGCGAGGCACCACTGTAACTGCAAAAGATTGTGCCCAGTGTGTTAACATCAAAGAGGGATAAACAAATACCTACCCTTCTTTTCTTCCTTATGGGAGGAGGAGGGCACTGACCATTTCCCATCACTGTTATATCATTCTCAGTACTGTATTAAAAAATGAAGTACAGTGGTACCTCGCTAGACGATGACCCTGCTGTACGACGAATCCGTAGGACAGTGACTTTTTGCAATCGCTATAGCGATTCGCAAAACAGTCATTCCTATGGGGAAATTCTGCTGGACGTCGATTAGGTCCATGCTTCATGAACCATTTGTTCGCAAGACGATTTTTCCGGCTCCGCAAAACAGCTGCCCTGTGTTTTTAGACCCATGCTTTGCAGGGCAGCCATTTTAACAGCTGATTGGCGCTCTGAAAATGGCTTCCCCTATGGGCGATCTTCACTGGACGATGAGGTAATTTCCCCATTGGATCGCATTAAACGAGTTTCAATGCATTCCAATGGGGAAAGGCTTTTCGCATGACAGCGATTTCGCTTAACAGTGATTTTCCCAGAACGGATTATCGTCATCATGCGGGGCACCACTGTATTTGTAAAGGAGTGGTTCCTACTCATACATAGGTTCTACACACAAGCATGATCCCTGGGTTTCCATGATTCACCTCACATGCAGAACATACACATAATCAGAAACTGCTTATCTGCCAGTGGCATTCCTTTTCATAGGAGGAAGCTGACAATGGAGAAGAGAAGGGCTAAGATGAGTAAAAGCAGAATAATTAACAGCTGCATAGAACATAGGTGTGAGGTGAATTTGGGTTCTAAGAGGATACCAGGAGTCCCCAAGGCCAAAGAGGAATACAAAATTACATGCACCGTTCAACTGTCCTCTAGTTAGTTTCAGGCATATAGTGTATAAAGAGAATGTGATGCTCAAGTCTCCCTAAGGAGCGTATGGCATTCGTGCAGGGAGTTCCAGAGGCCACAAATCTACCACTTTGTACTGAGGTAAGTCCTCAAGCCTCAGCAGTGCATAGTATATGTGCCTGACCATTAAAGAACACTTTATTTTACTTAGTACTTCAACATAGGCTTTGTGAGTCCTTAGAACTCACAACAGCTCATTTAAATAGGACTTCTCTATGGTAGCTAATCAATGACCTTTTCCACTCTTCTGGATTTAGCCAAACCTTGCTGGTCCAAGAGACTAGTCCTCAATTAGGATTTTTATGATTATTTTGTATTCATAAAATATAATTTCATAGAAACTGTTTCCTTAAGCGTAGCATAAAGACACGTTCAAAGGTCACAAAAGTTAAATAAAACAACTACTTCCCATTAAAATAATAAACACTAAAAAGCTGAACTAAGGTGGGCTAGTCCCACCTCCTTCTTTCTTACTACATTCTGTACCATCCAGCTCCATAACACGATCCATCTTTAACTTCTCTTAGGAAAAAAGTTCTCTTTCACATGGTCCATTGTTCATTTTCTCCATTTCTCAGACCTCCTTCTTCATGGCTGTAAACCAATTAACGCAAAGAGGCATAACTGCTCACTCCGCCTCCAATTCTCATGGAGATGCCAGCGTGTTATCTCCATTCCAATTAGACAGGAATTTGTTGGGTCTTTGCACTATATAATAACCCTCTTCGACCTTGCACTCTTATCAGGATTCACTGTGTACCAGCCTGACTGTAAATTAGGAAAAACAGCCTCTACCACATTCCCATGTCTTCATTTTGAAACCTAACTGAATCCATTTTCTCTTATTCTCAGTGACTACAAGTCCCACTGTCCTTCAATATCATCACAGAGAAGATAGCACTGAAACATTATTTCTGATTCTGAAACTCTGCTTCCCTGTACTACAGTATCCTTCCATGGAACACAAAAGGAAAAATGTTGGAAAAATTAACAGAAGATGCCAGATCATTTAAAAGGATTAAAGATTGACTTATTTCTTGGGGGTGGGGGAATCCCACATTCCCCACAGAAATAAACAGATGCTTACAATATAGAATGCATCAAATAATGTAAAGATGATTTTTTTGTTGTTGCTATAAATGGATAAGCTAAAATTCTCCTGTATTTCCGTGGGACCTAAAGGCTAACAGTTACAGCCAGAGACTATTTGCATGGAAATAACACTAGAGTCAGCATTTTATAAGAAACACTTAGAATTGCAGCCTATATATTTATTTCCTGTTAGAACTGTGTTACACATGTTCTCAAACTTATTGTGGTGATCCCCTCTGAAGCCCCTATTCCCTCTTGTCTTCACAAGGTTCTCACTCTTCTTCCTTCTTCACTGCCACCAGGTATTGCTGCTTCAATACCATTCAATCAAGGAGACACGTGTGCTTTTAAAACTTAAGTTATTTATTTGATCAGGGAAGTTCATATAGGATTATTACTCCATAGGTAAATCACAGGTTGCTAATCACTTGCATCTAAGTCAATCCTACTTTAACTTTAAAACTCTATCAACTCTCTGTTACATTCAGTGTTCTTACAGGCCTTTAACTCACTCTAAGTTTACTTTTAAGTTTCACACTGTCTCTCACTCACCGAATCTCCCTCCAAACACCATAAACCAGCCTTTATATCCAGCCCCCTCCCCCCTTGGCTCCACCTTCCGTCCTCTCATTTGCTCCTACTCCACTGTTCAGCTGTGACGGACAGGTGAGGGCACGCTGTTTGCTACACTTACATTTGTTCATGTTAACACCAATGGAGAAGCAAGGAAGAAGCACCTGTTGGGCAGAGTTGCCAAGTAGGAGAGGCGCCCCATTTCCCCTGACGTCTTCTACAAACTTCACCAGATCCATTCCACCAGATCCATTCCACCATTAGCAGGGTCATGTCTGATGACAGAATCAAGCTGAAGTGGAAGTGCGCTAGTGGTTGGAAGGGCATTTGCCAGAGAGAACCAACAATAATGAATCGCTACCTGCTGTTTTACCCCCAGCAACTTAAGTTCTCCACATCCCTGCACTATAAAAAGTGTGAGGCCATGGGGTCATGGTCACAGTATTGAACTAGGATTTGGAAGTGTTGGGTTCTAAATGCTACTCAGCTATGAAACTCAATAGCTGATCTTGGGCCTCTTAGTCACAATCTTTCAGCCTGACTTAGCTCACCGATTCTTGTGAAGATAAAATAGGAAGGAGATAGTGAGAAGAAAATGGTAATGATGCACAGATATGAAATTCCTAACACACCGTTATTTTTACCCTTTACCAAAACCTTCTGCCATTCCCTTAACCCTAGTAGCACTGGTACCACTGTTTATTCTATAACAATAACAATAACAATAACAATAACAACAATGTGAGGGTTCGCTTTTCTTCACCTCCTCCCCCGTACCAAATAAACTCGGAGACTCTTTTAAACAATTTGTCTTCATTTATTAAAGGGGGTAAGGGTATAGAAGTGTCCATCAAGTTTGCACAAAACTTCTCCTGGTCAAACAACGGTTCTCTCAGGGGTGTCCAATCTTCAACAAAAGGGTTACTGGTCCTCATCGCCCCTAGACCTGGTGGTCTTGGTGAGGTATCTTCAGGTACGAGGTCGTCTCCTTCCCTCGTCAGAAGTGGGGTTGTTTCCTCATGCCCTGTGTATCCCCAGGGTACGTGGTCCTCCCCCTTGGTGTAGCCTCAGGGTCCGGGTAGGCACCCAGTTTCCTCAGCTCCTCCAAAAGCCATTGGCGCTTTTCCTCTCTCTCTCTCTCTTTCTACCCGTCTCTTTTCCTCAGCTAACTTCCGACGCCACTCACGGGTTTCTCTTTCTCCCCAGTAAGAGGGTCGTATGGACATTTCCCTTCTTCTCTTCTCCTCAGCCTCTTTATGGGTGAGACGCACCGTCTCCCATTTACCCGTCCAGGGGTCTTGGATCGACACCCATTCCCATCCGTCTTCCCCTCTGTCTCTCCCCCGACTGACTTCCCCCACCGCTCCCTCTTCTGGTTCCTTCCTCTCTTTTCCCGCCCAAAATGCAGGAGTCTGGGTGGCTACACTTAACCCTTTCAGCTCCCGGGTTAGATCCTCAGTATCCACGGCCTGATGGAGCATCCGTGGAGGGAACGGTCTGGGAGCAGTTTGTGTACCCGCGGTTGCCTTAGGGCGAGACGGCACTCCTAACATCACCTCGCGACCCGGGGCTCGGGTATTACAAACAACAACAATAATAACAATAGCAACAATAGCAACAATAATAACAATAATAACAATAACAATAACAACAACAACAACAACAACAACAACAACAACAACAACAACAACAACAACAACAACAACAACAACAACAATAATAATAATAATAATAATAATAATAATAATAATAATAATAATAATAATAATAATAATAATAATAATAATAATAATAATAATAATAATAATAAATAAGTAAGTAAGTAAGTAAGTAAGTAAATAAATATTTTTTAAAAGACAAAATGGGAAGGAGGAGACCTACGTACTCAGCCTTGATCTCACTGGAAGCAGTTGGGATATAAATAGAACAAGTGTAACAAAATAGGATTGTGAGGTAAACACTGGGCTGCCAAGCCCATATTTCCCTTGTAATATATGTACAATCTGAACAGCCTGAGTGATACTGCTACCAATTTTACTTGCTACTATTCAAATTATTGCTTTCTGAGTTTAGTAACTTGGTTTATGAACCATAAAATGTTCATTACTAACATCCTTTGTTCCAGGGCAACGACAGATGAAGGGCAGATGCAGTTCCTGCCCCTACCTCAGTGCCCCACAAATGACCCAAGACGGCTGTTGAAGTTAGGCTGATTACTGCCAATCAGGTACAAAGCCCTGTCCATTTACATGGAATTTCCCCATCCATCAAGGTTAATAGCAAATAAAAAAATAAAATTCGTAATCTTATGAAACTTCCAATTCCTGGTCACTACAAGAATCTGAGTTCATAAACCTTAGCTTTTATAGACAGAAGCATACAGTCACTTTAAAAATGATTAATGGGGGGGGGGGAGTCAACTTGTGTATCATATGAAGGCTCAATGTGCTAGAAATTATGCAACTAAACTGAAATACTAACAAAGAAAACAAATGTCTCTGCCCATAAACAAAATAAGAGAATTGTACATACACTGGAGTCAGTATTAAGTCAAAACTTCAAACTAGACAGCAAGAAAGCAGACATGCACACACAGCTGACTCACAGACCAAACAGATGCTATTATAATTACAATAAGAATTATCAGGCAAGCAAAGACAGGGAAGTTCTCCTATACATCCTGATGCATATCTGCGTGAAAAGGCACTTAAAGGTTTGAGAAAGGCAATCAACACACAAGAATATATGAGAAATAATGAGAACAATGAAGAGCAATTTGTAGAGAGGAGAAACAAAACTGTAATTGTATACCACTTTCCTGTTTATATGCAATAAATATTTCTTCTGAGAAGGGATTGTGGTTTTGGTACCAAAGGAGAACATAACTAAAAACTCTGCTCATTTAAAATGGAGGGAGAGACAGAATTCTTAAGGCATCAAACAGTACTTCAGTCAGTGCTATGATATGCAAATCCCTAGAATATCTGAATATAGAAACCAACTGTATTTGATTATGGAAATACCTTGCTACGATATTCATTTCTGTTTTGTAGTCATGCTAATAAAAAGCCCCTTCCTTCCTTGTAAACAGTGACCACATGGCTTGGACCAAAGAAATTTTCCTGTCCCATATATAGTCACCCTGTTCCAGGCAGTTCAATTGCCTCCCTCCCCTGAGAAACTGCCCACCTCACAATTTCAGGGGTGCAAATTTGCAATGGCTGCCACACGACAATTGACCCATAGCAATTCCATGGAAAGCAACACCAGCCCTTCATCTCCGTCCCTGTAATGCCAGCCCTTCTTACCCCATGCTGAAATTCACCAGCTGCTATGTGACTTCTGGTCTCAGCTAACTGCCTCACATTCCTTTTAGCTGTTGTTGTTCTTGTCTCCAGGGCAACAGTGACTTCCACAAAGAAATGTCTCCTATCCTCTCACTTTGTGAGGGCCTTGAGAAACCTCTTTTTTCATCATATCCTGAGATTTACCAAAATGCTGAACTCTAAAGGATTTGTTCAAAATTCGGGGGAACTAGCAGTAGGACTAGCTAGTAAGTAGTCAAGTATACCAGAGTGAAATTCTGAGGAAGAAAAAGTTGATTTTGTGGAAGAAAAATATTAGCCATGGAAAGGACTTGAAACCAGGCCTATAAAACAATGGCTTTGATTAGAAAAGATAATGAATCACTGACACTGCCTGTCCCAAAAATGCAGACCCAGACTAGCACTGGGTACAGCAATGTAAAGATAAGTCCAGTATTATGAAAGACGAATTGTGATAAACATGGCTGCCCCAACTAACTGTAAACAAAGACACTTCCAGTCTCTCTTGAGGAAATGAACAAAAGAAGTGGCATACAGTACATAATTCTTGTGAAAATCAGATAAACTTTTTCCCCCTTAGAGGAAGCCAGGTATAAACCTGTTAACCGGTCAGTTAAGGGAGAACAGCCTGGCCAAAGTTTAACCCCTGCTGATTTCACCAGAGACTGAAAGGAGAAACAACTAATTTTATATAAAGAACAGTCTTTCTTGTCATTTTCCATAATTATTTTTTTAAAGCAAAATAAGGATGATGAGCAATCCAACTGTTTGCTACCCTAGCTGTGGCTTATCTTGGAGTTCAGGTAGGCTGGTAGCATATGAGGATCTTGGGAAGCCCTTCACTGGCCAACTGGCAGTGCTGTTTGTTTTCCAGACGGTGAGAACCTCACAATGGGTTTACAGGTAGCAGTTTCCTGTCTGGTCTATCTGTAGAATATTTAACGTAAGCCATGCTGGTTCTCAGCTTTAGACAGCAACCCAAGAAAGCAACGGTCAGAAATTCAGAAGTGATCAGCTACAGAAAAAGAGGTGTACCTTTTCTTGAAGAAGATTATATCAAGAAAGTAACATTACTGAGATGAATAAAATGCAGGAAAACATAAGTGGTTAGCTTATAGTGGCCAAAATCCTTTTACATAAACTTACATCCATGCGAATGGGTGACATCATCAGCCACGAGCTTTTCATGCTCATTAAAAGTTTCCTATCCCCATTCATATGTTCCAACACTCACTCCATGTCCCTTTTGACCTGGGGAAACATTTGGAAACCTCTAGATAGGGTGGAAGGGCCTTTAATGATTTAAAATTGCTGCCAATGGCCCCAATCTGAGCAGGAGGACTGTTGGCATAACTTTATACAAGATGATTTTGGCACTGTATATGAAAGGATTCAAAAAGGAGAAAATAAGCTATACTTAACAAACATTTATACTTGCTTAATTCCATTGTAGACAAAGAGCTAAAACTATCCAAAACAAAGCTGGTTAATGAAAATGGCTATAATAGATGTTCTCCAATTGAACTTCAGGTGAAGACCTGAACAGCACCAATTCAGTTTAAGAGCCTGAGAGACAATGAAGACCAGAAGACATTTTTTCATCCAAAGGAAATAGCAGGCAGAAAGATTTTATAATAATTTACATGCAAGGGAAGACATTATGGAAAGTTGGCAGCTTTCTGCAAAATGTATCAAGTCATGAATGTAAAAATCATTATGAGTGCCTGAGCTTGGAAGACATCCACAATTTCCTGACAAAATATATATTCTGTTTAGTCAACGTTATTTTTCCCCACTGGCACAAAATGGGAAGTGGTGGGGCAGGCTTTTTACAGTTGGTTCACATTAAAACTTTTGACAATATCCACCATGACTACTGTATTATGGAAAGTAATATTAAATGATGGAATCCCCAAACATTTCAGGCTGGAAATTGTTTATTGTAAAGCAAAGTGACATAACAAAAATTGGTTGAGATAAATTTTCTTGTGTGCAGAGGCCTAGCTTTAAAGTCCTCTCACTTTATAGCTCTGCATGCTAACAATAGATACTTACACAGAAATGATTTAGATCAGTCTGTAAAAGTAATAAGGTATTATGTACTATGTGAAACGGAAAATCATCAAGCAACAGCAAAGCTTGTAGTCCATGCTCCTGATGTCTCTATTTTGATAAACAATAGTGAAAATAAGCAAATTATTAAATATATTTGATAATTTGAGAACACAGCTGAACAATTAAATGATGTTGTATTTTATATGCAGTTTAGTTGATTCAAACTTAGGGTAACCCTAGTAGACTTCTCAAGATATTTGAAATATTCAAGCAGTGCTTCAACATTGCTGCTCCCCAATGAGTTTCCATATCTCAACATAGATACAAACCCAGGTCTCCTGAGTTTTAGCCCAACATTCAACCCACTACATTACACTGGCTTTCCAAAGATTTAATGGTAGTTAATCACATAAAAGGTAATTTAGCATTGCTGAATTTTTTTTCAAGATAAAGAGGCTCAGCAGATGGTTTTTTGAGAACCTAAATCCTAAAATCATTAGGATTTATTTTCTCAGTTACAAATGATGAGCCCTGGCTAAACAAAATGAAGAAAAAGCTATCAGAATGAAAAAACTGGAAGCTGACAGTTTATCATAAGGCAATATATTATGATGTCACTGCTATGGTGGAACAATTCTGCTCCTTCAGAAAGTGAGTACTTCAAACTAAAAGATACCACATAATGTATCATTTCTTTTTTCAATTTAAACTTGTAGAAATATTTCTAATCAAGTATTTTAAACAATTTAAAATTTGATGATGATGATGATGGTGATGGTGATGATGATGATGATGATGATGATGATGATGATGATGATGATGATGATGAATAATTTAATCCTATTTTAATACTATGTGTGTGTTCTGGGCCATCAAGTTGGAATTGACTCATAGTGCACGTATAATAAGGCTTTCAAGGTAAGAGATATTTATAGAGTAGTTTACCAGTTCTATTTCCCCAGTCAGTTTCCATGGCTAAGCAGGGATTCATACCCTGTTCCCCAGAGTCTTGTTCCATTATTCAATAGATTATTCACACTGGGAATCAACTTTATTAGAAATTTTAAAATCAATATAAATTACAATTGTTTTTAACTGTTTTGTAAGCAGCTTTGAATCCCAATTCTGTGAGGAAGTGGCTAATAAAATACTGTTTCTCCTAACAAAGCAATTAAGTAAATAAACCATTCTACAGTGGCAAACACTGCTATTTTTTTTTAAAGTACAAAGATTATACAACAAAGATCAGGAGCTAATTAAGACAGTGTGCTAAAAATAGCATGCAGAGAAAAGGTGTTTCTGGAGATAATTTCTCCAAACAATAAAAGTGATTGATGTTCTGACTCTCCAAATGCAAACAGACCAAATCCCTCCAGAAAATGACCACAAAGAACGTGATGGGCAGGGAAAGTACTGCCATCAGCAGCTGAGCTGAGAAGTTCATTTTACAACATCTCTCCCAAATGTCATCCAGCAACCACTCCATCAGGCTGTAGTGGGAGAGCCAAGAAATCATGGATACTATCTGTCCTCCTGAGGAGACACCCCTACTGGGCTTTGCCTCTGCTCACACAGTCATCCAGCAGTTGGCTGTTTTCTTATTGGCCAGTCCCAGGTTCTGGAAACCTTTGCTTGGAGGGTGGGGCTAGGTTAGTTCACTCGCTGCTGTCTGGGCATGCCTTTGGCATTATAATTTAATTCAGATTTTGTTTTTGAACTGTTTTGTGTTATTGTTATCTATCTTGCATGTTATGTCTAGTGGGAAAGTGGAAAATAGAAAATAGATTCTATAGTTGTAACAAAACAATGGGGGAGAAGTCAAATATAAAGTATTATGCATTTTTTCCTATTATACTTCATATCTCCTATTTATTTATTTATTTATTTATTTATTTATTTATTTATTTATTTATTTATTTATTTAGTTAGTTAGTTAGTTAGTTAGTTAGTTAGTTAGTTAGTTAGTTAGTTAGTTAGGTAGGTAGGTAGGTAGTTAGGTAGTTAGGTAGTTAGGTAGTTAGTTAAAATATTTTTACCCTGCCTTTCTCTTTAAAAGGACCCAAGGCAGATTACAATAATTAAAAGTCAATATTTATAAGTTAAAAACAGTAAGTATACAAATATTTAAAAAGAAATTAAACAAGTAGCATATTAAGAATGGTAAATAGAATAAATAGTAAAAATACATTTAAAAACAACAGAGCACAACAATCCGTTAAAAAAAAAAAACCTCTCAGACTGCTGATCACTGAGGAAAAGCCTGAAGAGAAAGGTCTTTCACTGCTTATGGAAGGATAGCAAAGGTGGGGCCAGCCTAGCTTCCCATGGGAGGGAGTTCCAGAGTCTGGGAACATCGACAGAGAAGGCCCTTTCCTGTGTCCCCACCAAGTGTGTCTATAAGGATGGTGGGACTGACTGAAAGGCCTCCCAAATAATCTTAATTCTTGAGCAGGCTCATGGAGGGAGATGCAGTCTGTGGAGCTGTTAAACAGGTTGAGACCAATTCATAAAGCTTCCTGACACCCACCTATCTTTTAAAAAAAATATTGCTCCCACATATAATAGTATAGAAGTGCAAATGGTCATTCTAAGATAGCATTAAACTGTTGTATCATTCTCCATTTTGTTTTGAAATCAAGTTTTATTGAAATCAAAGGGTGGTAAAGTTTCCCATTACACATTATTTAGATTCAGTGATATTCTCCTTCTTTACACCATTATTGTTTGCTTATTCACCTAAATATTATGTAAACATATCATTAAGTATTTACTAATTTAAATCAAAAATACTTTCAAAAATTATTTACAGAATAGTAAATTAATAAAAAATTAAGGTATTAATTTCCAATACCAATATGCTACTTACACTATTGATTATATTCTTTATATTGTGACTTGCGACTTGCTTATAGATACAGTGTATGTTCTTTAACTATATGTGAAGCTCCAGCAAGTGAAGTTTAGGGATTATTGGCTGAAGGATTCCAAGGATTTGTGGAATTATCATCTGGGCTCCTTCGGGAAGGAATGTGAATCTCAGGTTCAGCATCTCCTGTTTGATGGGGTCAAATCTTTTATACAGAGGTGACTTCTAGCTGTTTGTGATACATTTTCTTTCATTTAGTAGCCATCCATTGAAGCCAAGTGGATCATACTCATGTAGATAAATTCCAAAGCACTGTTTCAGTGGATATAAAGATCTTTACATAGAACACTTTCCCTATAACTAACAAAGGGTCTTGTGACATCTGAAGAAGTGGGACGAAGTTGATCAAAGCTTATGCCAAATAAAATTTCTTTATCTTTAAGGTGATAAAAAACCACTTTGGTTTTGCAAGAACAGACTAACATGGCTACTGCAGCTTTCATTTCCTAGAAGTATCATTTTTCATAATAGTTCACATATGACAGACAGTATGGGTTTCTGCCTTGAGAGGTAAATGATACAATCCAGGTATCAGTAGGATAATTTCAGAATCTTGTAATGGCAGATTTATAGTGTCTTAAAAGGAATGCAATAAATTTATAAGAGAAATAAAAATATACTGTATTGTATAAACCTTATGGCTGCTTGAAAGAATGATTGTGCCAATGTGCAATAATGATAAAGATAGCAACAATCCAATCAGAAAGCAGCTTTAATATTCCATACCAACTGTTTGCCACTTAACATAGCAAGCCACTGAACAAAGGATCGCACATTATTATTTGAATATGTACATAGATGTAATACATGTGAGACAAACATCATGATATTTTATTACACAGACTTTACATGTACATGTCCCAAGAATCAGGGATGGTTCATGCAGCTTCCTACTACACACAAAAGCAATAGCATACATGTATTTGCCATCATATGTCTTCAGATATGTTTATCATCCACTCTAACAAATTGTTCTTTTCAAAGCTGTCCCAGTCTGTATCATTACAGATGCTTAACTGAAGCACATCTAGACAGGAAACCTATATAACATGTCATCCCTTCAATTGCATTTGCCAATAACAACTATTCTTTTGTGCTTCCCAGTATTTTAGTCAATAACACTTAATTATCACTAATCTGGACCAGCCTTTCCTAATCTGGTCTTCTCCAAATGTTTTAATCTTCAGGTCCTATTAGCATACAACACTGGCTATTATTAGTTGGGGCTGATGGAAGTCGTAGTCCAAACCATCCAGCAAGAGATAGAGTGGGTGGGTCAGTTGCTTTAGGAGAATATAATAAACTTTCAGTAAATAATCAAGAAGCTTACAAACACATGTACTAAAATGCAGGAACAAATGACTACCTTTCTAGTCTTGATAACACAAAAGGAAATCTTCAAACATTATATTTATTTTTTCCAAGTATGAGGTATGAAACCACAGACTTATTATCTTTACTAATGCTATCCTACGTAAGCATACATTTTCTCTATCATATAAGCCCTGCAAAATGTTTGTGTCTGGGTGTGCTGGAGGATTTAGAGCAAGCAAGTAGTAAGCACATAAAAAACCAATCATATATTCACTTTGAACTGGTACTCTATTTTGAAATGCCTCATTCTAACATTGCTTTTCTTTCTTTTTAAGCAGCTGTCAAAGTCTGCATGTATAATTTAGTTAAGCCTTCAGCACCTAAAAGGATTCATGAGTCTCATGCTATTTAGAGCTGAGGATAAGCAAGAAAAGGAATTTTAGCCCTAGAAAGAGCATTTCAGTTATATACTAATGGAATATAAATAAATGTTAAATAGGAATCTCACAAAATAACTTACACTACAATATTGTGCCTGTTCACTCAAAAATAAATCCCAGTTTTTGATAGACATTGCAGCCTGAAGTAGATGTCTTGCTTAGTAAAGACAGGTAGACTAACAATTTCATCTGAACAACAGTGGTGGCTAATAGTAAGGACACCAGTTCCTTACCTCACTGTATTGCTTATGACATCATAGTGAAGGCTACCACCATATGATAAACCTGAAAAGCAGGAGTTTCATGCTCTAAGCATGTGAAGAGTCATAAAGTACTATGCTGAACGCACACTGGTGACAAGTAACAGTGCCTGGATGTATTATGATGGGGCAAGGTCATTTGGTTTTATCAGTTAGAGATACAGTGTGACTTTTGTTACAATAAATAATGAATGGGAGATAAATAAGGTATGGGAGACAAATAAGGAACAAGGGCAGTACTGAATTATGGGCAAAACTTCACAGAATCATGGAATAATGAAATTGGAAGGGGCCTATAAGACCATTGATCCAACCCCCTGTTCAATGCAAGAATACAAATCAAAGAGTATCTGTCAGGTGGTTGTCTACATTTATCTTGAATGCCTATAGTGCTGGAGCACTCACCACCTCTGGAGGTAGTTTGTTCTAGATTAGATTAGGCATCCTTCAGTCTTGAGAGACGTTACTATTCAGAGTAACGTGCTCTGAATAGAGGACTTGGAACAGCATCTAGTGTGGCAGACGAGGCCAATTTGAGAGTGACAATCCCTTCCACACTGAAGACAAATACAATCTGTCCCCTGTCCAGCTTCCTGATTTTGCTGGTTTTGGGACTGCCTCTTTGCCTCGGCCTGCTGGACAAGTGTGTCTTCAAAATGGGAGAGGCCATGCTGCACTGCCTGCCTCCAGGACGAATGCTCAGATGTTAAGGTTTCCCATCTGTTGAGGTCCATTCCTAAGGCCTTCAGATCCTGCTTGCAAATATCCTTGTATCCTCCCTCCGGGGCGCTTTCCCTGCACTAATTCTCCATACAGGAGATCTTTTGGAATCCGACCACCAGCCATCTCACGACATGCCTGAGCCAACGTAGATGTCGCTGTTTCAGTAATGTATGCATGTTAAAGATTCCAGCTCATTCTAGGACTACTCTATTTGGAATTTTGTCCTGTCCGGTGATACCAAAAATGCATCAGAGACAATTCATATTAAACGTGTTCAGCTTCCTCTCCTGCCATGCACAAAGGATCCAGGACTCACTGCAGTACAAGAGTATACTCAGGACACAGGCCCTATAGACCTGGATCTTGGTATATACCATCAGCTTCTTATTAAGCCATACTCTCTTCGTGAGTCTAGAGAACATAGTAGCTGCTTTGACAATCTGTTCATCCAGCTCGACAAAGTGTCAGAGATTGTTGAGCCAAGATACACAAAATCATGAATAACCTCCAATTCTTGTGTGGAGATGGTAATAGAGGGAGGTGAGTCCACGCCCTGGCCCATGACTTGTGTTTTCTTCAGGCTGATTGTTAGTCCAAAGTCTTGTCAGGCCTTGCTAAAATGATTTATGAGTTCTTGGCAGTCTTCAGCAGAGTGGGCAACAATGGCTGCATCTTCTGCGAAGAGGAAGTCCCGTATGTATTTCAGTTGGACTTTGGTCCTCGCTCTCAATCTAGAGAGATTAAAGAGCTTTCTGTCTGATCTAGTCCGGAGATAGACACCTTCTGTTGCAGTTGCAAAGGCGTGCTTCAGCATAACAGCAAAAAAGATCCCCAAAAGGGTCGGCGTGAGGACACACCCCTGTTTCACTCCACTTTGGATGTCAAAAGGACCTTTTGAGCCATCAAAAACTACAGTGCCCTTCATTTCCTCATAAAAGGACCTGATGATGTTAAGGAGTCAAGGTGGACATCCAATCTTGGGAAGTATTTTAAAAAGGCCATCCCTGCTAACCAAATCAAAGGCCTTTGTAAGATCTATAAAGGCCACAAAGAGTGGTTGTTGTTCCCTACATGTTTGTTCTATTGCAATGTCATTCAGAGGAGGGGTAGGATGTGTTTTTGATCATTCCCAATGCAGGACAAGTAATAATAGGCTCAAGTTATTCAAAGTCTTTGAAAAGTGCCATCATATCTCCCCCTCGGTCTTCTTTTCTCAAGGTTCAACATGCCTACTGTAGCGAGCAGCCCTGCCCTCACCTGTCCGTCACAGTAGAACAGTGGAGAAGGAGCCAATGAGAGGATGGAAGGCGGAGCCAAGGGGGGAGGGGGCTGGATATAAAGGCTGGTGTATGGAGTATGAGGAGAGATTCTGGTAGAGAGAGACTGTGTGAAACTTAAAAGTGAACTGAGAGTGAGTTAGAGATCTGTGAGAACAATGAATGGAATAGAGAGTTAAATAGGTTTAAAGTTATAGCAGTTTTGATTCAAATTCTAGTGATTATAACCTGTGATTTACCTATTGAATATTAATCATATGTTAACTTCCCTGATCTAATAAAAGAGTTAAGTTTTAAAAGCACACATGTCTCCCTAATTGAATGGTATTGAGGCAGCAATACCTGGTGGCAGCGAAGAAAGAAGAAGGGCGAGAACCTCATGAAGGCCTGGGGAAATAGGGGCTTCAGAGGAGATTGTCACACCTAGGAGATTCAGTCTTTCCTCACAGTGCTTTTTCCACCCCCAGATCATCCTTGTTGCTCTCCTCTGAACTTGTTCCAGTTTGTCAGCATCCTTCTTCAAATTAGGTGGCAAACACTGGGTCAGAAGGAAATTTGTAGGGAGGAATTGTCACACAGAATTGGGGAGTATTCAACTATTCCAACTGCTTCTGTTCCATCTTGCAAATGCTTAGTTCAGGCTGTGCCGGGGGGGGGGGGGGAGAGAAACTAGAAGGAAAATATTCTTGATAGAAAATATTTCCATTATAGATATGACAGGTAAAAGAGCAGTTAATAACCCTCTCCTGCTTCATTATTTGTGCTACCTTGGGAGACACATATTTGCCAAGCTAATCAAATTCTGCTCTCCCCATTTCTCTTTGTAAAAATCAACATATAGGAAAAATACACATTGCCATCTGTGAACATTTGTGTTTCTATTTTGGGACAATTACACATAATTGAAAGCCACTGTACCCTGTAGCTTCTAAATACTTAAATGACAGTAAAGCAGGCTCTTGCATGCTTTTGATATGACAGAGTACAAATTTTTGAACAAAAATATTTAAGAGGTTCAAAAGTAGAGCCAGGCAGATGTGTAAAAATTGTTCTGTACTGTGGACAGTCATAGAGGCACTGATCAGTGGCTTGGCTAAACACTACTTTGCACTTAAAACTGGGCGATAAATTGTTACTTTAATCAACAGTTTCTTATTTCTGGCTGGGGAGCATTTCTGTGAATAAACATAGTTAGCTTATGGACCTGTAACCTTCCCTGTACTCTTACTGTATATCTGGCTTTTGTTTCTCTCTGCTTTTCTCTTAGTTGCTGATCTGCCATAAAGTTACAATGACGTCACTCATCCCAATTTGTCAAAAACCTTTACTTTCTGTTGGTTTACCTTCTCTGAGGTCATGAAGCACTTAGCCAGCTTAGTATCAAGCATATAGATGTTTCAAGAAGCTTTGGAGATTTTTAGATTATGACTTGCAAAGTCTGTGAGCAATCTACGTGAAATTGAAGCTTCTCACCTATGTCACTGTTCCACACATTTTTGAATTATATCTTGTTGGTGCAGATCGGCTCAGTAGTCTTGGAGTTTTTAGATGAAAGGAGATAGACAACATTCTGTGCTTATGTATGTGGCAAGTTCAGGTCATGCACTGGTATTCCAGGTATATCATTTTGAAATCCATAAATGAATGTGGCAAGTGAACAAGTAGTTAAAAGTGTTATATGAGAACAGCACTAATAATGACCCATGGTTATGAAGTCAATCTCAGTTCCGAATAATTCTTTCCATATTATGGGCACATATTGTTTTTTTTCTCAGTCTATAGAGTATGTTTTCTTATGTTCCATTATATACTTCATTAGAGCCACATGTTCCACTTTCTGGAAACTGAATGTTATTTCTTGATAGACTATTACTCAGATTAATTGATATTAAGCTTTAAAAAATCATTTCAAAACCAATATTGAAAGGTATACAGTCATATGAATATAAAACAGCATTTTCCGTCAATAGAATATGCATCCTGGAAACGTCTGATTTCCTGACATTCACATAAGCTATCTTGCCAAGTTTTCTTAGGGCCAAAACAACTCTCAACAGAGAAATTAGCACTTGGCTTTCCAAAGACTTGCAATATAAAGAAAATAAAGGCCTCTCACTATCTTTAGGAAAACACTGAAATTGAGAAAAATAATTGGGAAAGCATTTTGGTAATTGAAACAGCTGAGATAATTTGAAATGTCTTTTCTTTTAAACTGCTATTTTAAAATGCTGTATTTTGATAATGTTCTAACCTTTAAAGCTAGAATAAGAACTTGCCCTAATTGCCTTGTAGAAAAGGAAAAAAAGAAATCTTGACAGCTTTCTACAATGTCATTTTGAGCCAATGTATTGCCATGATATAGTAATAACAACTGCATTCCAGCTATTGAGAGACATAACATTAATACAGTACCAAGAAAGAAGACCTAATGTAAGCATGTATATAATACATACATTAGATATGGTCTTTAGTGGTTTTGAAATACCCAGTGTGGTGTAGGGAACAGAGTAATGGACTAGGATTTAGCAGGTTTCGATCCAAATCCCCATTCAGCCATGGAAACTCATTAGAGGTGTGAAACTGGTAAAACCACTCCTTAAATATCTCACTTACCATGAAAGCCCTATTACAATCACTGTAAGGTGGTTCTGACTTGATAGCACATATCAAAAAACAGTGTTTTTAGAACATGACATAGAAAATAAGGTCGTAACTTATAAGTACAGTCAGTGTTAACTCAAGTCTTAAATTTCACTGTAATATCTAACAGTCCACCCCTATACAGTGGGGTCTTGACTTAAGAACGGCTTGAGTTAAGAACATTTTGACTTAAGAACCACTCTCATAGGAAAATATTGACTTGACTTACATACTTAGATTTGAGTTAAGAACTGAAAAAAACCCACGCGGGAGGCAGGGAAGGTGCAAAATTTGAATTTTCAGTTAACTGTTGGCCAGTGAAAAGGGTGCCTGTCTGCTTCCTCACTCCTCCCAGCGTTTAGAGAGTGGATTGGGAGTCTTCAGACTGCCTGGTACTGCCTGGACTGTATTTTCCCTGCCTTCCCTGAACCTTTCTTGACCTAAGAAAAAAAGAAACAAAATATCCCCCTCTAGTGGTTGAAGGCAGAATAGCAGCTTCCCATTAGTTTCTATGGACGGAAAAGAGCAGATACGGATCAAATGGTTTTCAATGCATTCCTATGGGAAATGCAGATTTGACCTGAGAACTTTTTGACTTGAGAACCGCCTTCCAATACGGATTAAGTTCTCAAGTCAAGACCCCACTGTATACAACTACTCAGAAACAAACCCTACTGGACAACACCAGCACTCATTACGTTAGACTGCACAGCGAAGCCGTTGAAATCCACAAACACCAGCAGAGCTTCAACAAAAAAGAAGAAAGTTTAAAACTTAACAAAGCTTGGCTCCCAGCACTGAAAATACAGCCTGCAAAAGGTCAACGAACTCTACCTGTGTTTACAAGGACTGGTGATTACTACACACAAAAGATCAGCTAACAATACCCATCGATCACAGTGAGAGGTAAGCTCTCCTCCTCACCACAACAATACACCCACAACAAAAACACACTGATCACCATAATCACCCATCTCCTGAAAAGGACAAAAGCTGATCCAACAGCTATAAATACTCAACTCCCAAACAAACTGCACCAGAGCACAGAGTGCTACTTCTGTCCTCTGAAGATGCTGGCCACAGAGACTGGTGAAACGTTAGGAAGAACAACCTTCAGAACACGGCCAAAGAGCCCGAAAATCCCACAATCACCATTAAACCATACTGAATTCAATGAAACTTACTCAGCAGAAAGGCGATAACTACAACCTAAGTGAATGAAGTTGGAGCAATGCTGCCACTATAAGCAGGGAGAACAATGTCTCTATGCTGGTGCACTTGGGCTAAAGATAAACATGTGTATTACAGCATGGGCTTTCACTACTATATCTTGCCTCTTCAGATATACAATCCTGTGCCTTGCTACTTTTGTGCTTTAATGTTGCCAAAGCAATACCCACCAAAACCATGGATTCACTGACCTAGAAGGCCATGAAGTCCAGGCCGGTATATCCTATGGAAATGTTTGATATATCAGTTCTTGCAGAGGACTCCACTTAGGAACTATTCCACATATATGGATTTACCTTGTAGAATAGTATTAGTTTGAAGTGGAATAAATGCAAAAACAGCCAGCAGGCATTTTCATTTTTTTGTGACTTTCGCCAATCACAAAAGTAACGGATAACCTCCAACTGTGCAAAACAGGAAGAAGCAATCTGTGTGCAATGTAATTTGACTGCAGCATCCCTCATCCCTCAGCTTTGGTGATATTGACTACAATTGATGGCAGCTGCAGTCCCAATAACATTCGGAGGGCCACAAGTTCCCCAACCCTGATGTAACAACTGATTTGTAATGTTTTCTCCTTGTACCTGCAGGTTATGCAGGACTTTTGCAAAAGACTAGGGATATAGGGAAATATTTTTGTAGTGCTTATGAAAAGAGGATCTTTTTTACCAGAGGACAAATGGAAGAATTTGAAAAACAATTGGGGGGGTTAACTGGGGCAAATGCTTAAAAAAGCTACAGGAGCAAAACCGAAAGAAGAACTGTATTACCTGTAATAAAGACAGACGGTTGAAAAAAAGATGTGGGGCCTGGACCTTTTTTTTTTTAAGCGTGAAGACTTACCTGGTTTTCATCTTGTACATTGTCATCTTTCTTTAGAAACATAAAATCAGCTCATTCAACTTATGATCCTGTTAGGAAGACAGAAGATCAAAAGTTGAAATGCTACCAAAGGAGATACTTCAGTTATAATTAATATATAAATTACTCTATGATAGTGTCATCTTTTATTTTTCAGCTGCAAGAATCACCATCTTGTATTAGTAACTTCTTCAGAAGAATAGCATGTCAGTTTCATTCTCTAAATCAGGAAACTGGTTGGCTTTGAAATGTAAATATCAGAAAATACACCCTTCTCTAAAATAGATCTTTCCACAGTTGCAGTCAACAAGTTTTGAAGCATACTGAAGCAATTAAAAATGGAGTAAAGATACCTTAAGGATAAAATTCTGGAAATATATATACAGTATATATCTTTTTATGTGACAACAATGAAGAAATGACACTTAGCTACAATGTAAAGCAGTGAGTATACAGGTTGTATAACAGTGTAAATGTGCTGTCCCCTCAAAATAACGCAATAGACATTAATGTCTAAACTGCTGCCAATAAAAGTGAGTACACCCCTAAGTAACAATGTCCAAATTAGGCACAAAGTGTCAATATTTTGTGTGGCTACCATTATTTTCCAGCACTGCCTTAACCCTCCTGGGCATAGAGTTCACCAAAGCTTCACAGGTTGCCACTGGAGTCCTCTTCCATTCCTCCATGACGACATCTCAGAGCTGGTGGATGTTAGAGACCTTGCACACCTCCACCTTCCATTTCAGGATGCCCCATGGATGCTCAATAGGGTTTAGGTCTGGAGACATGCTTGGCCAATCCATCACCTTTACCGTCAGCTTCTTTAGCAAGGCATTGGTCGTTTGGGAGGTGTGTTTGGGGTCGTTATCATGTTGGAATACTGCCCTGCAGCCCAGCCTCTGAAGGGAGAGGATCATGCTCTGTTTCAGTATGTCCCAGTACATGTTGGCATTCATGGTTCCCTCAATGAACTGTAGCTCCCCAGTGCCGGCAGCACTCAGGCAGCCCCAGACCATGACACTCCCACCACCATGCTTGACTGTAGGCATGATACACTTGTCTTTGTACTCCTCACCTGGTTGTTGCCACATACGCTTGACATCATCTGAACCAAATAAGTTGATCTTGGTCTCATCGGACTACAGGACATAGTTCCAGAAATCCATGTCCTTAGTCTGCTTTTCCACAGCAAACAGTATGTGGTTTTCTTCTGTATCATCTTTAGAAGAGGCTTCCTTCTGGGACAACAGTCCTGGAGACCAATTTGATGCAGTGTGCAACATATGGTCTGAGCACTGACTGCCCACCCCTTCAACTTCTGCAGCAATGCTGGCAGCACTCATACGTCTATTTCCCAAAGCTAACCTCTGTATATGATGCTGAGCATGGGCACTTAACTTTTTTGGTTGACCATGGCGAGACCTGTTCTGAGTGGAACTTGTCCTGTTAAACTGCTGTATGGTTCTGGCCACCGTGCCGCAGCTCAATTTCAGGGTTTTGGCAATCTTCTTATAGCTTAGGCCATCTTTATGTAGAGCAACAATTCATTTTTTCAGATCCTCAGATAGTTCATTACCATGAGGTACCATGTGGAACTTCCAGTGACCAGTCTGAGAGAGTGAGAGTGATAACACCTGCTCCCCCTTCACACCTGGGACTTGTGACACTAACAGATCTCATGACGCCAGGGAGGGAAAATGGCTACTTGGGCCCAATTTGGACATTGTCACGTAGGTGCTGAGCGATTGAAGCAACCATCGTCAACCAATGTTGCTTATATCTCATTATGCATTCACAACTTTTAGTCATGTCAAATAGCTATGCTTTACTTCCATCTAATATTTTAAGAAATGAGGTTTTGCTAAAACATACAGTAAAGGGAACTTGAATTTATTTTGCTTGCAGTATAACACAGAATATAATAATTTATAGTGTGCTCTCCTAAGATTAAAAAAAATTTAAAAGAGCAAATTTTTAATACCTTTTCTTCCTTGGAAATGCTCAATTTTGCATTCCCTCTCCCCTGATTCTTAATGAATTCAGCACATACATGAACCATAAAGTGGATTATTCTTTCTTACATAATTATTACGGATACATGTTTTCTTCATATAAAGTAGTAACTGCTGAAAAATAAGAAAATAATTTTCATAACTCTGAAATGCCAAATGAGTGGACACAGCTAAGAGGTTATAAAATCAACATTATCTTTTTCAATATGCATTAAAATCTGTTCATTTCCCTAAATAGCCTAACAGGTATTTATTCTAATTAGGGAGTGTAACCTAATCGTTGATTGTTTGAATGATTAACCTATAAATCCTACAGCCCACAAAACTTTATTACCAGTAATATACTGTCTTACAATATACCTTACTGATATATCTTTCTGTCATTGCCATAACCTCAGGATATTAGGGAAAAAATCATATGGTGTAATAACTATAATCCCCATAATAATCCCCACCCCTGTGTCCGTGTGTGTGTGTGTGTGTGTGTGTGTGTGTGTATCTACACACATACATATACATACATACATACACACATATATACAAACATACAAACAGAGTATTATTATTATTATTATTATTATTATTATTATTATTATTATTATTATTATTATTATTATTAGTAGTAGTAGTAGTAGTAGTAGTAGTAGTAGTAGTAGTAGTATCAGTAGTAGTAGTAGTACTAGTAGCAGCAGCAGCAGCAGCAGCAGCAGCAGTACGAGTAGCAGCAGTATTGACCAATCTAAGGTAAAGGTAAAGGTTCCCCTTGACATTCAGTCCAGTCATGTCCAGCTCTAGGGCACAGTGCTCATCCCCGTTTCCAAGCCATAGAGCCAGCGTTTGTCCATAGACAGTTTCTGTGGTCACGTGGCCAGCATGACTAGACACGGAACACCGTTACCTTCCCACCAAGATGATACCTATTTATCTACTCACATTTTTACATGCTTTCGAACTGCTAGGTTGGCAGGAGCTATGACAAGCGACGGGAGCTCACTCTGTTGTGTGGATTCGATCTTACGACTGCTGATCTTCTGACTTTGCAGCACAGAGGCTTCTGCGATTTAACCTGCAGTGCCACCACGTCCCTTATTGACCAATATAAATTATCACTAAACATATTAACATATTAGCACTAAACTTTCAATCTGGTTTCAGGCCTGGCTATGGGACAGAGACAGCTTTGGTCACCTTGGTGGATGACCTACGCCGGGAACTGGACAGGGGGAGTGTGTCCCTGTTGGTTCTGCAGGAACTTCTCAGAGGCTTTCAATACCATCAACCATGGTATCCTTCTTGGCCGTCTCTCTAGGATGGGACTCGCAGGCACTGTTTTACAGCAGCTCCAGTCCTTCCTGGAGGGAAGAACTCAGAAGGTGGTGCTGGGTGACTCGTGCTCAATGCCCTGGCCATTGGCCTGTGGCATTCCTCAGGGTTCTGCTTTGTCACCCATGCTTTTTAACATCTACATGAAACTGCAGGGAGAGGTTGTCTGGAGTTTTGGGGTTTGGTGTCACCAGTATGCAGATGACACCCAATGCTACTACCTGTGCTGGATGGGATTACACTCCCCCTGAAAACTCAAGTCCACAGCTTGGGTGTATTCATGGATTCATTCCCAGGCTTGGATGCTCAGGTCTCGGCGGTGGCCAGGAGTGCTGCGCCTGTTCCTTGACATGTCAAATTTGGCTACAGTAACACATGCCTTAGTTACATCCTGTTTGGATTACTGTAACACACTCTATATGGAGCTGCCTTTGACAATGGTTTGGAAACTTCAACTGGTACAAAACTCTGCAGCCAGACTACTGACTGGGGCCAGCTACATGGAGCATATAACGCATCTGTTACAAAAACTGCGCTGGCTACCAGGCTGTTTCCGGCCCCAATTCAAAGTGCTGGTTATTACCTATAAAACCCTATACAGCTTGGGTCCAGGCTACCTGAAGGGCCGTATCTCCCTATACAGTGGTGCCTCGCAAGACGATGTTAATCCGTTTCGTGGAAATTGCTGTCTTGCGAAAATATCGTCTTGCGAAACCAAATTTCCCATAGGAATGCATTGAAAATTAATCAATGCGTTCCTAGGGGAATTTTTTTTTTTTTTAAAAAGGAACTTAAGGGGTAGGGAGCTGGGGAAGCACCATGGGAGGACTGGCAGTGGGGTCCCCTCTCCGCGATCACCAGGTTTGGAGGTCCCCTTCCAGTCCTCTGATGGTGCAGGAAAAGCCTCCTAAGTGCTCTAAAGTGGGCGCGGGTAGTTTCAGGGCACCCCCGCCAGGGCTCTGATGGTGCAGGGGAAGCAACAACGAAAAGTGTAATTGTCTGATTTAATAAGAATCTTAGTGCATTAACTGGTTTTAACTAATTAATTTTAGAACTCTTGGCTGAACATGGAATGCTACAGCTTCTCATCACAGATTCTTCCACAACTTCACAGATTGTGGATGCCTTGCTCCTGTCTAGTTCTTCAGCTCTAAAGAATAACCTCCATACTGTAATACACTACTTCACATCAGTAGTTGTCACATCCTTATGTCTCTCTTCACTTAATACAAGAGAGCCATAAACAAGCAGAAAATATTTTCAGTTTCAATTTCGTCCATTCACATATTGAGAGAGCTGCAATAGGAAGAACAGATACAGTGGGGTCTCTACTTAAGAACATCCCTACTTAAGAACAATCCAACTTAAGAACAGCTCCATTTGCTAAATTTTGCTTCTACTTGAGAACAGAAATCCAAGATAAGAACAGGAAAAAAAACCTTTCCTGCTCTTTTTTTAACCTTAGGTCATCTTAGGTTAAAAAAAAATTCTCCCCATAGTGGTAGAGTACGTATTAACCAGCTTTGGTTAATGTACGAACGCACCTCTACATAACAAAAAAACAGCCAAAACGGATTAATTGGTTTTCAGTCCATTCCTATGGGAAATTTTGCTTGAACTTAAGAGCATTTCAACTTAAGAACACCATTCCAAAATGGATTAAGTTCTTAAGTAGATGTTCCACTGTAGTTTCTATGGACGGAAAAGAGCAGATACGGATTAAATGGTTTTCAATGCATTCCTATGGGAAATGCAGATTCAACATAAGAACTTTTCAACTTGAGAACCACCTTCCAATATGGATTAAGTTCTTAAGTAGAGACCCCACTGTACTTGAAGGGACTGGCCAGTCACAGGAAAAGATAGCTGACTGCCATTCCTTACTCAGTAGAATTATATTTTGAAATCTAATCATATCATTACTATCACTGGTTAACTGACAAGTGTTTTCAGATCTAGCATTGCTGACTGCTTCACAAACAGCCCAATCCCCATAACTCACTCCATTAAAATTACTGTGTCCCCACAGCACTTGGCTGTGATCATAAAGGCTTTCAGTCATAATTACAACACACTGCCTCTTCATCTTCTTCTATTGTGAATTTCCTTAGAACCTATCTAATGCCAGAGAGAAAAATTAACATACATGCTTCATTATTTTCAAGCTAGCCTTAAGGGGTGATAAAATAAAAACTACAGAATATTGAAAATACTAATTATAAATTGCTTCTGTAATTTTTTTAAAAAAAGGCCTACCCTGTATTTGTTTTATTTACAAGAATCTAAATTTGGGATTGGAGTAATCCTCCTCACCAACTTTGTGTCTGGAATGTACTGAGAATGCAAATTCAGAACACTCTAGTATCTAAAGATAAGAGTAAATGTCAATACAGTTCGAAATGCAGAACCAGTCCAAGTTATTTTGCCACTTGATACAAGTATCAAGATGGGATTCCATCCTGCTGCTTCTCCTATTACACAGACAGAACCTAATGTAGATGGGCAACCTAATTATCGCTGCATGAGAGGACATAACTAGATATTGTGCAACAGAAGCAACAAGCATTCCATAAGGCAATTACGAAAATGGGGGTGTCCCAAACAAAAAAAAAGTCACCTTGCCTTTGGCACAGTTGTAGCACTTGCTCTGTGCCAGTTTAGCAGAATTTTGGGCAAATAGTTTTCAAGTTACAATTCTTTAAAACTATTTTACACCCAGCCCCATCCTGTGCAGACACCATTCACACTTGTTAAAGTCCTGACCATTGTTAAAGTCCTGACCATTGCTTTGTGTTTAGATGAGAAGAGGCTAACTGATGAAGAACAGAGTCAGCTTCTGAGATTTTCCCTTGTATGGTATTACTTTGTGAACGGTAGTGAGCACAAGAGGGTATCGTGTAGACCATCTTGACTTGCCTTTTGCTATGTAAAGCTTGGCATCTTTTTCCCTGCTGGCAACGTGAGCACAATATTGTGCAGCAACATCAGGCCCTTGCCTGGCTTTTTACGCATGGGTATAGAAGCACAATATCCCACATTAATAACCTGGAGGCTGTTTTATTTACTTTATTTTTGAATTTTACTAGAATGAACAGTTCCAGACAAAGCTTTCATCGCACCATCATCCTGACACATTTGCTGAATTTTATAAGGGATTCAAACAGTGATGTCCATTGTTCATACCCCTCACTCGAACTTTCCCACTGCCTCTTCCATCGTTGTTTTCTTTTTAAGGAGAGAATGGAATAACTGTAGAGTTCCTTGTAACTGCTGGCATAACGAAGCCTCCACGAAGAGATGTTTCCCATTAGCAATGGGACAGCCTCTTCCACCACACCTTAAGGCTTAGGGCAACAGCCTAAATAGGGTGAGTGGGCAGGACACACAGCATATGCAACAGGCCCCCAATATCTCGCTGTTGCTCCATATCTGCTCTAAACATCTTGTGTTTAAGACAGCCACATCACTGTACCTCAAGTTAGGGTTGCTGCCACTGGAATAGTAGTGTCTCATCAGAACATATTTTTTAAACTGTAGGAACCGTAGCAGTACATGGAGCTTTTGCAACAGAACGCAGGTTAGGCTGACAGGGAGTGATTAGCAGCAGACCTTAGTAACTACTGTACATATTGTGTAGAAGGACTTCACACAAAAAGAAAGGAAACTACATCCCACAACAAACTTTAAAGGTTATATTCTTTCTGTTCACAGTAAGGCGAAGAAGCAAATATATTGGCATTTTATGATTCCTCCATTGACATACTCAAGGGAAACCTAAGGGGACAGAGAAACAAGAGCGGAGGTAATGACCTTGCCCAAACCCTCTCCAGAACACTGAAGAGGCTTCTCATATGTACATTTTTTGGCAATATGAAGCGGAATAGCTGATTCTCTGTGCTCCATTGCCACCTTTGCTCATCTGTCCTCTCCCTACAGGTCAGCAGTTCCCTAAGTTTTCCACATCAAGCGCCTTTTCTGATTTTTGAGAAACCCATACCTCTCCTTCACCATGATCCAATGACATCCACACCAAATTTTAAAAATAAAAACAACCCCCATATGTTACTTTAAAATTAAAAATAAAACTGATGAATTTAAGTTATTTTTAATATTTTAAAAAAATGAAACAAAATAGCTTTTTTGGGGGGAGGGGGAGTCTAAATTCCATAGTCAGGCTATCTCTCATATTAATCGGTTAAAATATTTTCTGTAATAATCTCACAGTCCTATACCCCTCCGCCCGGAATTTCAGGATGCCTCCCTGAGGGAGCATTCCCCCGCTCTCCCAAGTGTGGGAAGAAGGGCTTCAGACGGCCTGAGGATGAATTCCGCAGGAGACGGAGCAGAAGCACGCAGGGTTGCAAGAAGGACCCGCTGCTGCGGCGGCCGCCTCGCCTCTCTCGGGGCAGCAGAGTCGAAAGGCACTCTAAAAAAGGACGCTCCACCGTCGCGCCGCCGAGTGGCCGAAAGCGAGCGAGCGGACCGCAGGTGAGTCCGCAGGGGTAGCGCTCTGCTCCGCGCCGCCGCCCGACGGCAAGGGCAAGGAGGAGCAGCCGCCGTCTCGCGCTCACCGTCTGCCGGCAACGCGGCGGCTGGGACCCCGCCGCGGGGCGCAGGATACCGACAACGCAGGGACACCCCCGGCATCACGCTGGCCCCGTCCCGGTTGGTGGTAGCGGGGGATCCCCCTTTCCCCCCAGTTGCTCCGGCAGACTACAACTCCCGGGATGCAAAAGGCTGTCTTTAAAAAGGGATGGGAGGGGGGAACCCTGGGCGCGGGCGCGTTGCACCTTGGGACGGGTAGTCTTCCCTTAATTGTTCCCTCTTATGAGTAGAATGAAATAGGGAGGAGGGGGGAGAAGGGGACGGGGGTGTGGGTCGAAGCGAGGGTCCCCCGACAGCTCTCGCGAGATCTGGGAAAACTCTTTTCTTTCCTCTGTGTCTCGTGCGGGTTTGCTCGCGAGCACGGGCTGCCTTGGCTGGAATGTTTTGTGCAGTCGCCATTCCCTTGTGTGACGTCATAGTGCATTGTTGTGACTTGCGTAGCGGAGCATCCCTCAAGCTGTCAGCTGTGTCGCCGCCGTTGCGGGAGCGCGAGCCCGAGCCGGCCCAGCCCTCCGCCCCCTTGTCGTCCCTCGGCCCCTCCCTCGGGGGCTCCAGAACTCCACGTCACCGTATCATTGTCTGTGCGGGACCCTCGGGCTCCCCCTCCCTCCGTCCTCCCGCCCCGTCCCTGCACGTTCCATCCCGCCCCCGCCCCCCCAGAACCATCTCAATGAGATGCAAACATGAAAGACAAGAGGAAGAAGAAGGACCGCACCTGGGCCGAGGCTGCCCGCCTGGTAGGTGCGACCGGAGCTTTGTGCGTGCGTGCCGTGGCGGCGGCGGCGGCGGCGGGGCCGGCCCGCCCGTCCGCTCGCTCGCCGGGCTGGGCTGCTGTTCCCGGGGCGAGTCGGGGAGGCGCCTCGTAGCGCAGCCCACTCCCGTCTGGAGCCCCTTGCATTGTTGCAGCCGGCAGCCGGGGGATGCTGGAGTGACCGTCTGCAGCTAGTCAGTGCTGGCGCGCGGGGCAGAGCCGAGGCAGCAGTTGCTCCGGACCTCCGCCGGAGTGCTGGAGCGAGCCAGTGATGCGGGACTGGAGGAGGAGGAGAAGCGGCGGCGGCGGCGGCTACTGCTCGGTTCTTGGGGCGGAACGATGTTCCGTACAGAAGGCTGTGCGTCGTGGGGTTCTCGGGGAGCCACTTTGTTTGTAGCCCGCCCGCCCCGTCCTGTAGCGAGCTAGCTTTATCAGGCAAGACCCTCCGGTGTAAAACAAAAAAGGCCCGGCGGGGCCGGGGGTGTTGTGCGGGGTGGGGTGGGGTGGGGGGGAAAGCACGGAAAGTTAATCTCTTGAACAGTTGCCCGGTTCGAGGTTTCCTCGGAGTCGCGACGCGGAGCTTCTCTCCCCGCCCTCTGCCCTCCTCATGTGGAAAAGCAACACGCGCGCCCCCGGGGACTGAGGGCAACCCCACCATGGTTTGGGTGGGGGGCCCAGAGGAATGAAGGAGGGCTTCCTCCTCCCTCACCTGGGCAGCGGCTGAGACCGGGCGACGGGCAGGCAACGGACCTCGCTGGGGGCTCCGGGAGCGAAGCTGCCGTCCCGCCCCGCTTGAACTCCCTCGTAGTCCTTTCATTCATCACAGTTGGGACTCGCGCGTGCGGGGATGTGTGTCAGTCAGTGAGTCAGTCGGTCAATGACAGCCTAGGAGTAGCAAGAGGAGCCGTCCTGACTTAAGAGGTTTGAAACGTAGGCCTGTATGTGCTCATTTCATTCATATTTACATTCAAGCAAATATATATATATATGTTGTTTTAGCCTACGCGGTACACCTCCTCCTTTGTAGAGGCACGTGTGTAAAAGAGTACTTTCCGTTTATTAGTGTGAGAAATACCTTTTCTAGTACAATACCTGCGTACTGTTCAGGTTCACTCCTGTTGTATATCCGTCTTCAATAATGTTTACTCCTTTTTAACTATCATGGAGTGCCTAGAGAGTTTCCTTATAATAGATCGATGTAAGTGCAAGATAACTATCCAGGATTTTTCACAGAAGGAAATGGTGTTTTCCTGGCTGAAGCAACTAAGATTCTGGTTCTTTCTATTACACTCCCCTAATGCTCAGATAATGATGAAATTAATATCTCAGAATTGTGTCCACATTTTGGCATGTTTACATTAGAGGCAGAGGAATCATCTTATGCACTGCAGTTTTATCCAAGGTTTTCCGGGTGTCCTTATCAAACAACGTTCAATGAGCCTATTCCTTAAAAAGTGTTCTTTCTAATGATGCCAGTTTTCACCCCAAAATAAATGTCTCTTCTTTCCCATCTGTTTCTGTGCGTTTTGTTACACTGTTTTTGTGCATGTTTTAAAAATTGACCTTTTGTCTTGGAATCATGTGGCTTATAGTTAGTTTTAGTCTTGCAAATCTAGGATCTAATCCATACACTTTTTTTTCTTTTTCTTTTCTTTTTTTTGAATCAAGTCCTATTAAACTGGATAGATGTGTAGGTTTGCACTGAAAACTGGTCCCACAGTATTGCTGCATGCAGTATGGTGTGTGTTGCAATATATAATGTGTGTATGTTTTCTGAAGTTTTAGTCTCAGTTCTGAGGAAATGGTTGGAGGTGGGAGGAACACCTGAAAAATGAGCCCCTTCTTGTATAGGTTGATTGCCCCAAATGACTTCTTTTTCCTCCCTCCTTTTTAATGCTTAGTAAATGTGATGGAATTCATTTCTTTTGTTGCTCTGTCATCTCTGTTACATTCTTTTGTAAAACTAATTTTTCTATTGTGTTCTGTGCAACTCTAAAGCACTTATCTAGATATGACATGTGGAAATGTAAAAAATGAGAACATTATATTTTAGCCATCAGTGCTAATATATCCTGTATTTTCATAGTACATGATATACCAGAATTTTTGCAACTATAGTAGGCATGTACAAGAACTGCAGCGTGCCGTAGTGAAGTGCATTATTGTTAGAGGTCATACAGAGGGTGGCAAACATGGAGTGATATATATTCAAGTTAAAATACACAGTGGAATTACATTCATATTTATCTGGGGTAAAGTTGTGCTGCACTTTGGGAACTTACTTATGAGTAAGTATAGGATAACTTGTCCTGTACGTTTCTCACTGTGTTCTATGGAGCATTTTGAAATGAGTGTAATACATGTGATGATTAATAGGAACCAGCAAAGGTGCTCATGGATGAATGTGGCAGACACTGATTGCATTTAACATTTGTAAACTGTTGAGCTGTGTAGGAGGGAAGTGAAATGCATTTAAAATACTTATTTAACACGACCTTGTTTTTCATGCTCTTTCCTATCAGGGATGGGTGACTTTGAGCCCCCTAGATGGTTGGACTTTATTCTCGTATGCCTTATCATTAGTCATGCTGGATGGGGCTCATGGATATCGAAGTCCAAACAAGTAGAAAGTCATAAGTTCCCCACCATTGCCTGATATGTTTTTTCATGTGTCCCCAATAACTATGGTTGACAGTGAAAAATAATACATGGAGAAGATCAGCAATTTGTTCATGTAAGAGAACGTTTTAGGTTAGACTTGCTATTGAGGCGTGGTCTTTTGAAACAGGTAAAGAATTAGACTGAGGCATGGAAGCCATTTTGATGCTTTTTTCTACATTATTTTCTACATTATTTTTGCTACATTGTTTTCTAATGTAGAGATTCACCTTCATTCTAGATTATAGAAATAGTATTGTTTTGGGATGACAATGTGGTACATTGCATGAACGCTACATCAATCCAACCTAATGAGTTGGTTCCAGGATAGGTTAATCTCATTTACTTTCTGTAGAAATCAGTGTAAAATGCTGGGTATAGTTATTTCGTTTTCAGTGAATGTGAGATCTCATTCAGTCTATGAATTCTACAGTGATTCAGTGACTCCTGGTTTTTTTTAGGAATTTGTGTTGCTGAACTTTAAAGGTTGAAATGAATCAGTCAGTGAGGCTTCAGGTGGTGTTATGTCTTAGTGGTAGACAACATGTTTTGTATGTATAAAACACAGTTGTACTCTCTGTAAACCCAGCTTAAGGGGTCACAGTGAGGTGTATTGGGTCAGAAGTAAGAACTCTGCTCTTGCCTTTCCAGTTTGAAGTATTAGCCAGAATTCTATTAGTGTTTGTGTGATGTTTGTGTAACTTGACATATCTAGGTGATGAGATGCCAGGGTGCATGTCAGTCATGGGCCTGGTCAGATGTCTGCTTGCTCAAATGAGATGCATCCCTACACCTCCTCAGTTGGTCATTAGAAGGCCTATACAGACCTTCTGGAAACACCAGTTGGATTTTGACCATTGGATATATTTGGGGTTGGCAACTTTGATTCACATGTTGTTGGGTTGGAACTCACCTCTCACCAGAATGGAGAGGTTACTTTTTTCCTTTACTTCCCAAAATACTAGCTGGGATATTTTGGAAGTTGTAATAATAAAAAAGTAATATTTCTTATCATTGACTAAGTCTGATCGGAATTTCAGCCCAATATCATCTGTGTTCTAAATTAAGAATTATTCTGTATCTTGACAAGTCCTGTAACAACACATCCAGTAGTTTTCTATCTCAGTTTCATTTTAATTGAAAAAATAGACAACTATTAGAAGGTTGTGTGGACTTATAGAACAGCCTGAAATTTGACCAGTCTGAGATCTGTCAAAAAGCCAGGGTCCTACATACACCTGTGCAATCATCTTAGCCATATGCTAGGACAGGTAGTGTATATAGTATTGCATCCTGTGGCACTGGTTTTGTAGTTGCATTTGTCAGCAGTAGAGATGGACACTTACTGTGATTTGGTGCTTCAGTGCAGTTTGGCAGTTTGCGCCCACATGTCTTGCAGAGGTGCCCTGGATTCTGTGTCCTGCCTCCTCCCACTGTAGAGTAGGCCTACTGAATCCATGGGGATTTGGTAAGTCAGTTCCTCCGTCAATCCTATTGAGTCAAATGGGGATTTGGTAAGTCAACTCTCTGAGTTCAATTGATGCAAATGGGTCTGCTCTAGTTGCAACATACTGTTTCAAATTAAGTTGCAGTTAGGGTATCAATGGCATTTTTTGGAGAAATTGACTTTCCAAACCCCCCCCCCCCATTGATTCAGTAGGCCTACTCTATGGCTGGAGTCAGGGTGTGGGATCTGTGAGCCCAATCCACAGAACTGCATCAAAGCACCAAATCACAATACGTGTCCATCTCTACTGAACAATACCAAGGATTTCTTATTCTGCTCTTCTGGGGGTTTCTCAATTAATTTTTTCAGGCCTTTTTTTGGATAACTTTATATTGCAGTAACAAGATGTTAAAGCATGGAAACAATAATATCCTGTTAGTGCAGTAAATTGCACTAGAGTAGACCTTTTGAATCAATGGGGATTTGATGAGTCAACTCCTCTGAAAGTTCTATTGATTTAAATGTTTCTACTCTTTGTTGTTAGTCGTTAAGTCGTGTCCAACTCTTCATGACCCCATGGACCAGAGCACGCCAGGCCCTCCTGTCTTTGGGTCAAATTCATGTTGGTTGCTTCGATGACACTTTCCAACCATCTCATCCTCTGTTGTCCCCTTCTCCTCTTGCCTTCACACTTTCCCAACATCAGGGTCTTTTCCAGGGAGTCTTCTCATGAGATGGCAAAGTATTGGAGCCTCAGCTTCAGGATCTGTCCTTCCAGTGAGCACTAAGGGTTGATTTCCTTCAGAATGGATAGGTTTGTTCTCCTTGCAGTCCAGGGGACTCCCAAGAGTCTCCTCCAGCACCACAATTCAAAAGCATCAATTCTTTGGCAGTCAGCCTTTTTTATGGTCCAGCTCTCACTTCCATACATCACGACTGGAAAAACCATAGCTTTGACTATGCGTACCTTTGTTTGCAAGGTGATGTGTCTGCTTTTTAAGATGCTGTCTAGGTTTGTCATCGCTTTCCTCCCAAGAAGCAGGTGTCCTTTAATTTCGGGGCTGCTGTCTCCATCTGCAGTGATCATGGGCCCCAAGAAGGTAAACTCTGTCACTGCCTCCATATCTTCCCCTTCTATTTGCCAGGAGGTGATGAGACCAGTGGCCATCATCTTAGTTTTTTTGATGTTGAGCTTCAGACCATTTTTTGCACTCCTCTTTCACCCTCCATTAAGAGGTTCTTTAATTCCTCCTCACTTTCTGCCATCAGAGTGGTATCATCTGCATATCTGAGGTTGTTGATATTTCTTCTGGCAATCTTAATTCCAGTTTGGGATTCATCTAGTCAAGCCTTTTGCATGATGCATTTGGTTCTACTCTAGTTGCAACATATTATGCTAAAATATGGAATTTATGGAGAAATTGACTTACCAAATCCCCATTAAGTCAATAGGCCTACTCTACTGCAACCTGCTACACTAAGCCACAGGATTTCAGCCAATATAATGTAATCGCAAAGCATTACATCAAAATTTAGCTTTAACTGGCAGTTTACCTGTAGCTGTTGCTTTTTGATGTATTTGTATACATTTCATAACTATATGTCGTAAAGTTTGCAAGTATGTAAGATCTGTGCCAAAGTTGGGCAGTCATTGAACATTAATCTAACTTTTCAGTGTGTATCCTGATGTCATGTTTGTGCCACATCTCCCATTGACTAATAGATCTTTTGATTTTATTCTCTTCCCCATAGTTTTCATTGGTATAGTTGGTTTGCACTATGAATAGAAATAGGTCAAATTGAAAATTAGTCACATTTTATATATACTAGGTGGGGCAGAAATTATAGCACCTTTATAACAAACCAAGCCTGTTCACAGAAAATTGACGTCTTTAGGTGTCTCTAATGCCTGGAGGGAGGCTCTGAGTTAGTGGTACCACACATTTTGCGTGCTGAAGGTTCCTGGTTCAATATCCAGTATTTCTAGGTAGATGTAGGATACATTTCTGTTCCAAACCCAGGACAGACAGTTCCAATCAGTGTAGACAAAACTGAGTTAGATGGAGCAATAGTCTTATTAGATATAAAGCAGATTTTCCATGTTCTGTTTTCTTGCTACCTGCGTTACTGAGATGAGCTTGCTTGCTACCTAGAATTGGATGTAATCTTAGTATTTATGCTTGTATAGCTTTAGTTGCTAATCCATGTTTTCATAGAACGCCTGTACCAGAGCTCAGTAGGATGGTGGGAAAAGAATGGGAGAATCCAAAATATGTATCCAAATCAATGTTGATGAAAAGATTATGATCCCTCTTCTGATTCTTGGAGAAGATCTTTTAGAATGTATCAGTAGATCGCCCACATAAAACCCAATATTCTTTGCTTTTGGGAGGGGCAAAAAAGACAGATTGGCTCTTCAGTTTGTAAATTCCAAAAAGTGAGCCACAGATGACTTTAAACAGTACATTATACTGTACTATGTTTTTATTTTTGTACACCTTTGGAACATGTAAAAAAGCTCATTTAGTTCCCTCAGGAAGAGCTGAGTCTTAAAACCTTTAGGATCATTTAATATACGTTGGTTTGTGCCTTTCTAAATGTTTTAGGTTTTGTTAGTGCCATTCTTTATTATGTTCTCCTTCTGTATTAGTTCACCTACAAATGTTCTGGTTCAGTCTATTCTTGATGGGACATGAAAATTACATTTGTGTTTTTTAACCCTTTGGTAATATTGTAGAGTAGAATGGATGTCCCCAAGAGATTTATAGCCCCTTTCTGCTAAGTGCTTTTAATAGTGTGTGTTCTGCTATTCCAGAAAAACATAAAACATAATGTTGCACTGGTAGTGTAGGTCATGATGATGCAGATATTGAGTGTTAAAAGCAATGGAGTACTGAACTCGAACAGACTTCCCAGAACATCTTAAATACCTAGACTTTGAATCTAAATTTGCTGTGCTGTACCTATATAGTGTTCAAGTCCCCCCTTCTTTGTCTGCTCTGTACTCCTCCTTAAGCTTTACAGCTGTTGGAGTCAAGTTTCCCTTAGTTTTTTGTTTGTTTTGATTTTTGCTGGATAGCACAGGGGTTTAAGTATCTGGCTGTGGAGCCAGAAGTTGGGAGTTTGATTCCCTACTGTGCCTCCTTGACAAGGGCTGGACTCGACGATGCATACAGTCCCTTCCAGCTCTAAAGTTCTAAGATGATGAAGATGATGGTGGTGATTACCTTTGGGAACTTGTGACTTCTGACGTTCAATGAGCTAATGTATGCCATAGGATACTAGGTTGTTTTCCACATTCTGTGAAAATGGGAAGTTGTCAGTTTGGCTGCAGTTAAAACCATATAGACCCAGAGATGGACACTACCTTACTGGGA
This sequence comes from Pogona vitticeps, assembly GCF_051106095.1. Lineage (NCBI taxonomy): Eukaryota > Metazoa > Chordata > Lepidosauria > Squamata > Agamidae > Pogona > Pogona vitticeps. The sequence goes on from NC_135786.1 coordinate 191,170,086, forward strand.
TGAGTAAGGTTCGCCACTGCAAGTAGTGGTTGCCAGGAGTTGGGGGCAGTAGCAGCCATTTCCTTCCCCAGGTGATCTCATCTTCCTGAGCAGATGTTCTGGCAGTGGCAATGCTTGATTATTGTTGGGCACAGTTTTTTGTCTCAACTCATTATGTTCTCCCATTTTATTAAGGGATACATAGAAAGAAAGCACAAAGAAACTTCCCAGTACTAAATATCATAGCAGGGGGAAAGTGCTGCTTTTACAGTTGTGTAATAGTCGATATGTTTAAAATAAGTAGAAAAAAATTAGGCAATGGCTTAATAAATATCAAACAGAGTCTTAAAAATATGGGAGTTGAGAAAAGATGGAAACAAGAATTGGAAATGAGCTATGGATTGTTTCTGGGAATGATGTGGGTGTATAAGGGGACTGCATAGATAGAGATGTAATCTATCCATGTGTTCTTCATCCTTGTGCTCGTCATATGTTTTGAATTTCAGCTCAAATCAACCCCAGGTAACATAGCTAATGGTAAAGTACAAGGAGTTGTAGTCAGAAACATTTGGAAGATATCAGCTTGAGAAAGTCTGGTCTAGACTCCATAATACTGAGGGGTATGGTTTTGCAGCCGCAATAGCTGTATCTACATAAAACTTAAATTGTAAGTATATAGACAAGTTCATGTTGGAGAACAGAGTAAGTTCTGCAGAATTAGGATCAGTTTTTCAATTCAAAGTGACCTTTATTGGCATAGAGAAGTTAGAAGCATACAGATAGAAAAGTTAATAAAAATAATAATAAATAGACATAAGCATAATAGTTACACAACTAGAGATGTACGAAATGAAAGAACACGACAAGAAATGCTTAGGACAGTCTGGTTAATTTTTAGAAACCTGGGAGGAGAGAACCTTTGCAAGGAACTCGGCTACTAAAGTTGTTGTTTCTTGTGAGAAGTCATGGAGAAGGAAACCTGTCAGAAGCTGGGGAGGGCCGGAAAAGCCTGAGATAATTGGGCCTAAGGTACAAGCTCAAAGATCTTTAAACTCAGGACAGTAACAGAGGATGTGTGTAACTGAGTCGGGCTGTAATCCACAGAGGTTGCAGATTCTTTGTTCAAAGGGTACTCGAGCATATCGTCCCTTAAGAACCTCAGAAGGGAAAATACTCAGCCGGGCTAACATAAAGGCCCTCCTGATTAGAGGGTTCACCAGGGACTGGAAATAAAAACATCCAGAACCAAAGGTTGGGAAGATACCGAAGTGGATTGGAGAACATGTCTGATTCACATTGGAAACTAACTGGAGATACTCAGACTCCCATAGTTTCTCCTTGATAAGGAAGAGTGCCTGTTTGAAGTTACTGTTGAGAATGGAGTTTAAAGATACGCCAATGGACACGAGTTTGGGATCTTGGCAACTCAGAATTCATAGGTCAAAACTATACAACTAATATTTTCCAGTAAACAACAATAACCTTTTACGTATCATGCCTCCATTTGACCTTCTCTGCTGAAGATGAATAGCATGGCTTTGAAAATGTTTGCTTACTTTTTGAGACTACAATTATTGTGAAGGAAGGAGCATATACGAACTTACAATATGCAGCATCTTTTTGATGCCTGGTCTATATGAGTAGCTGTTTTCAACACTTACTATCCCTTTGGTCTGTGGATTTTTATTCTGACCTTCATCAAGTGGTTCCTGGGTGGCTAACAATCAGTATTATATAAATTGAATAAAACATTAAATTTATTGAATAACAGTTGAGAGATCTGAGCATGTTTAGCCTAGAGAAGACTGGGAGCTGACATAACAGCCATCTTCAAATATGTGAAGGGCTGTCATGTTGAAAGTGGAGCAAGCTTATTTTGTCAAGCTCCAAAGGATAGGACTTGAAGAACATCCTGGCAAGAATCAAAGGTTATCTGATCTACCCCATAGACTAAGCAATACCTGTCTAAAGCAGAGGTGAATAATGTGTGCATCTAACAACATCCAGATGTTGTTGGACCATAATTCCCATCACTATAACCAACATAATCAGTGGTAAGAGATGTTGCAGGCTGACTGGTTTGCTCAATGAGGTGGAGCACCTGGTTGCAGAGCTAGGATTATGAACTTGATTCCTCATTGTAGCGTGCAGGAGAAAAGCCAGCCTGTGAAAGCTTCACCTAGCTGCACAGTCCTAGGGCACCTCCAGAAGAAGGGAATGGTAAACCACTTCTTAGTATACCTTGAAAATGCTGGAAAGCGTCACCGTAAGTCAGGATCAACTTAACAGTATGTAGTTAATTATAAGCGATGGGAGCTGAAGTGTAATATATGGAGGGTGATATGTTTTCATTTCCTGGTCTAAAGCATGGTAAAGTTAGTACCTTAGTACCAGAAAACTCAGCACTAAATATGGTATGTGCTCTCTTCCAAGGGCATCCTCTACAACCTGAGAGATGTCCTTGTACTGTCCCCAGTTTGCTATACAGTACACCAATCTTTTGTATTTATGCTATTGGTTACATTTTCTTAAGCCATGGGTAGCATTCCTTACAGTGTCATAAACAACATGTTACTGTAGCCTAGAAACCTGTATGGCCCCTAATGGAACCTATTCTGTTTAAGTCTTCACCTTTATTTCCTCTAAAGGCTCTTCATGACTTGAATATAAAGTCAGGCCCTTTTTGTCTCATCTTCCTTTCCCCCATCTGGTTTTATAACACCTTGCTTGACAAGGGGGTTTGGCAACCTGGAAAGCTCAGCCACAGTTTTGTACATGTTTGTTTGCAGGTAACAAGAGTATTGCCTGATTATGAATTCTAACATTTTGAAGAACCCATCTGTCTTGGTAACTGGCTAAAAATGATGTTAATTTCCTAGTGATCAAGTGTGTTACAGGCCTGTGCATTTACCAGGATCTGGCTGATCAAGCTCTGAAGCAATTTCACCCTTTCTCTGTTTTGCTGTGGTAGGATAGTTGGAGTAAATCATATCATGGTAAGGGAATATTTCACACTGCGTCTTTATATTTGAAGGCTACAAACCACATCAAGAATCTAAATCATAATTCATGTATAGCTGTAGCTTTGACTTTTATCCCATCTACTTTCATCTTAAGTGTTGCCTCTTGCTACTATATATAGAATTTAAACTGTTGTGAAAGGAGTTTCATGCTGTTTTAAAATCAGGATTTGATTTGACTTTGTTTAACTACAGTAAGGACTTCTTTGTCACTGGCTTAACACAGACCTATTATTTCCGTATTTCTTCTAAGTTAATTCTCTTTTAAACATGTAGAAATGTTGCTGTTTTAGGAAGCCTTTTGCTTTGATCCATAATCAAGGCAGCTTTGAAGATCTGTACTTTATTATATTATTTAATTTGTTGCCGTGGGGTATCCTTAGGTTTGTTTTATAGAGCTATCTTTATTTGTCTGGTGTGATTAATATGCTAATTTTTAAAAAACAATACATGGCTGAAGGGACACAGCCATCCCTGTTTTATATCTTATAATTATTGCTGTTCAGTGGTGTAGGATTCCTTTCTCGATATATAATTGGAAGCATCCCATATAGGTAGTATGTATGCTGATTTTTATAAATTAAGTATTTTAACTCAGTCAGAAGGCAGATGGATACTTAAAAATAATCAGTCTGTTGCTACTGACTGTTTATGGATTTGTGAGGTGCTAAGATAGGTGTGATTTCTTTTTACATATTGCTCTAGTAACTGTCATTTTAAATGAAGTGTTAAAGGACATGTTAGTGGTTTTAAATTAATTGAGCTGGTACTTTAATAAAAGAGTAACAAGAAAAACAATACTGTTTTATTAGCTGACTAAGTTTATACTTGTCTCATATTTGAAGGTAGGCATTCTTGAAAGTAAATATAACGAACATGATCTTATGAACAATCCATTGAATTAAATGAACACGCATGAGAGATTACAGAGTGACCTTGTTCCATTAATGACTGTGCAACTACTCATACAAAAACTAGTGGGAGAACATCTTGACTAATGAAGTCAAATTGAACTGCACAAGAAATTGTGAAACAGGTTGCACAGAAATTAGTAAAATGGCTTGTGTACGGATTTCTGGTAAAAGTACAGCTTCTTGTGAAGTGACTTGTAAGATGACATGGATAAGTCATATCAGAGTACTGGGTTTGGCACTTGTGTAAAGGTAAAAAGAGGGTTGCCATGAGTAGAAGAAATATTGTATTTATGGAATGATTGGTTACAAGCCACAGGAAACAGTAACTAAAAAGCAGAGGCATAGGGCCATCACTTTTCTCCAGAGGTACTACCATGACACCCAGAAGCCCCAAAAGTATATAACATACTACATGAATTTTATTGTATGTGATTCTTAAAAATTCATGTCTGTTACATTTTTCTTCCAAAGGAAAAACATCCTAAAACCATATCCATAAAATAGAAGCATGACAATACATGGCCCTTAAAAACTCAACCAGAGTAGGTTTTTAGCATGCTGTGTAAATATATTTGTAGATATTCAAAACAAACGTTTTAAATTGCTACTTCTGGAATATAAAATGAATTATGTAATGTTGGGATGTAAAATTGTGCTGCCAATATATTTATCAAGGAAAACACATACGTTTTATTCATGCAGATTGATATGGTATTAACAGAAACTTGGAACTATCTAATCTATCTAATATGTTTTAATCTATCATTAAAACATATTAAATGTCAGTTGTCAAATGGGGCAAAATAAAACAAAATGGAAAATAAAACCATCATCATGTAGAAAAAAGATACAGTGGTGCCTCGCATAGCGAGGTTAATCTGTTCCCGATTAACCCTTGCTATGTGAAAACATCGCTAAACGGAACATAAAAACCCATTGGAACACATTAAACAATGTTTAATGTGTTCCAATGGGCCCTAAACTTACAGTTCAGTGAAGTTCCTCCATAGCGGCAGCCATTTTCGCGCCCTCGGTAAGTGAGGGGAGGGCTCGAAAACGCTGTGCGTGGCCATTTCGGGCGTCTGGTGGCCATTTTAGAACCACCGAACAGCTGATCCACAGACATCGCAAAGCGAAGATCGGTAAGTGAAATGCTTACCGATCGCTATGCGAGTTTTGCCCATTGGAACGATCGGTATGCCTCTGCATTAGCGATCCTGAAAAGGGGATCGCTATGCAGATTCGTCGTTGTACGATGCGCTCGTTAAGTGAGGCACCACTGTATATGCAAAAGTATATACACAAGTCTTTGTTCATTTTGTTTATTGTTTGTTGTCCAAAATATAAGTAGTAACATACCTTTGTTAGATTATGATATATTGTGGAACTATTATAAGGTTTGTCATTACTTTGATGTGTTGTTTGTATTGTGGAGAATAGAAAACAGACATGAAGACAAATAATTAAACCTAGAGATAGCATGCAGACCTAAGCCCTAACATACAGAAAATGTGTTTAAGGAAATTGTTAAAAATAAATATCTCTATAATGCATTCTGGAAGAGAAAATATTGACAGTGTTTTTCATTTTTCTCAAAACCTTTTGCTTTCCAAGATACAGTTCCAAAAAGATGGAAAATTTCTGCTTGATGTATTCCTGTATTTTTTTTATCACTGTCCCTGTATATCTTTTCATCCAGGTTCATCACAAAGAGGAGTGTGTCTTATCGAACTTACAGCTATATGTGCATTGCATATTTAAATTTGGATATGTGCTGTGCATGTTGCAGAATAGGTGTGGTTTCCAGGTTGTCTGAACATGTTTGTGAGTTCTGAGTTTGTGAGTTTCTCAGTTCACAGCTATCCTAGTATTTTGCTACTTCTCTTCTTTCTACATTTGTTATATTCAGGTATAAATGTTTGTCTTTTGGGTTCTCAAGCTAGACATTCAGAATTCTCGCCAACATGCTTGATTTGAAAAGAAAATTCTTTTAAACGCCTATAGCGCTCACCCTTGTTACACAATAAGTTATGTTTCTTCGTAGTGGCTGAAGAGAAAGCTAAGGAATTCTGAGCAAGAGGCCAGTCAAATGGCATTTGAGCAAGAAAATAGACAAAGAGAAATGGAATTAAGACAAAGAGAAATGGAATTTCAAATACAAATGGAACAATTAGAATTAACTGCTCGGAATAACAATAATAACAACAGGTCTAGTAAGGGAAATCTCTCAAAAATTGACCTAAAGAAATTTCCCCAATAAAGGAATGGAGATTGCCCTGAATCCTTCGTCATTTCATTTGTGAGAGCATGCTGGGACTTTGATATCAAGGATGATGAAAAAATTATAATTCTGAGATCACAAATAAGTGGAGATTTAGCTATATTGTATTCTCAGATGCCTGTAGAGCAAGCTAGAGATTTTGAAGCCTATAGAAAAATGGTATATTCAAGATTTGGCATGAATGCAGAACATTCCCTTACCAAAAAGCCTGAAGAATCTTATTCTCAGTTAGGGGCTAAACTTACTCTCTGTTTGGACAAATGGATGGAACGTGAAAATGTCACTTCTCTAGAACAAATGAAAAATGTGATTGAGTTAGAACAATTTTATTCTATTTTGCCTGGGGAATTGTGTTACTTAAAGACAAAAATCCTAAAAATCTATCAGAAGCAGGTGAAACAGCGGTTTCCATAAGTGAGATTCGAAACCCCAAGTTCTCTGAGGTAAATCTTAACGGACCAAACTGGGACAACACTAAGAGACCGTTCAATAAAAATTACATCAGTAAAACATCAGGGAAAGAAGGCCAGAGTAATGCCTCACCTGAATTGCCAAGGCCTAGTCTGCTGAAGTGAATGAACTCTGAGGAAAAGTTTAACGGATTGCCTCAGTGTGATCGAAGGACTTATAGACAGTCCTATAAGTGTCGTGGGTTTGGGCATATTCAATCAAATTGTATATAAACCAAAATAAAAATGGAAAAGATGATAATCAGACCAAGAAAGTTTACTGTTTAAAACCTGTGGAGGCCACTGAAGGAAGTTGTAACAATGGTGGTTCTGTCTCCATGGCAACTAGCACAACAGAGAATTCTGACTACCCTTTCCCCAGCTGAGAAAGTAAAACCCTGTGGCAGAAAGAAAGCAGGCTTCACTGGGAAATGGCAAGCCAAGGACCTCCAGTGGACAGCTGAGGGCCCGATGACTGCTAGTTGACCAAAGAGAACACAGAAGATGGAGCCAGAGCATCAGAGAGATCCCTGAGTGCCAGCCGTCATATGACCAGCTAAAGGAGGCATCAACAACCTGATCAGTCCACAGCGCACCTGACTACAGCCAGGTGTTCACCATCTTCATGGAGGTATCGAACATTGGTCTTGGACAGGTGCTGTGCCAAGCAGATGACAGTGGGAACGTGCAAGACTTGGACTTTGTAATCCACAGCGTAAAAGGGACTCAGATAGTGGACGTTATACCTTGCCTTGAAAGCCAAATGACTAATCAGGGGATAAACAAAATTGGTAATGTATAATAAATGTTCTGTTTCTGTATAGTGATGAAAAATTGAATATTGATGGACTGAAACGTGGAGAATGATTCAAGGACTTTTAAAATAAACTTGAATGGACTAATGAGTAACCATTCAACAATCTATGTAAATTTCCATGATTACAGTGGTGCCTCGCTTAACGATTACCTCGTTAAACGATGAAACTGCTTGACGATGAAGTTTTTGCGATCACAAAACAATGTTCTAATAGGGAAAAATTGCTTAACGATGATTGGATCCCTGCTTTGGGAACTGATTTTTCGCTGGATGACGATTTTAAAACAGCTGATCAGTGGCTCTAAAATGGCCACCCGCTGTGCAAAACGGCTCCCTGCTGTGATTTAGGATGGATTCCTCGCTTTACAGGCATTGAAAATGGCTGCCCCTATGGAGGATCTTCGCTGGACACTGAGGTATTTAGCCCATTGGAATGCATTAAACCGATTTTCAGTGCATATCAATGGGTTTTTTCATTTCGCTTGACAAGGATTTCGCTTAACAGCGATTTCAAAGAAACGAATTATCCTAGTCAAGCAAGGCAGCACTGTATGTTATATTTCTGTAAGGTTGTGAGGTTAAATGTCGTGAGTATAAATCAAAAGGTAAATTCTGTAATTGAACTGTATTGGGATGTTTAGAGTAATAAGATATTGCGATTGTTATAATAAATATTGTTTTTGCTTGCAGAATGTTGCCAGAGGGGTAAGTAGAGTTTTTATGCAATGATGCATGTTTGTTTTGGATGGAAAACGTGTTTCCCCTCCTAAACAAACATATTTAAGGGGGGAAGAATGTAGTGTTTACCCTTGTTATGCAATAAGTTATGTATTATTCATGAGTTATATGCCAATGTGGTTAAGAGGCAGGGCTGAGAGAGCTGTTAAAAGGCGTAGCCTGAGAGAGGAGGGAAGGTGAGCTGAGTATGATTTTAGTCTGTGTTAGGAGTCAGAAGGATAGTTTGGGATCTGAGGAGTGATTAGTCTGAATGTAAATTGTGGCAATAACTATAGAAGGTTAATATTGAAGCTTGATGAAACTTGAAGAATGTTCTTATGAATTGTTCCAGAAACCAACTGTAATCAACAAGCCTGTTCTATTAAAAAGTCAGTACTGAATAGATCTTCATCTTTTCTAAGTAAAATAAGTTGATAAGGAGATCAACTGGTGGCAGAGTGTCAAGAGGTGTTTTGGTTTGCCTTTGTGAGCTCTGTGTTTAGTGAGACAAACAGGGGCCATGAGGGCAAATGCCACAGGGCCCTACCATATAAAATAAAAATTCTTCTCAGGAGCCAACAATGTAATGAATTCTTTAAGTTCTGATTGTGTCTGAAAGTTATGGCAAAAATCTTTCCTTCTGTTATTTGCAAATTAGCTTGCTTTGTTTTGTGATTTATCTTTATGCCATAACCATGTTCTTCCTTATATGTGTGATTTTTCAGGCACAACTGACTAGCTCAGTTACAATAAAACATTAATATGGTTTCAACAGTAAAGACAGGTTATCTGACCAGTTTAGTCAGAAGTATTTTCTTCTATGCAGCAAGGTAAGAGTACTGGTCTTTGTATATTGTATGCTGTGTCAAAGGCTCATTTTTAAATTCAATATTCATATAGATCAAATCTGCCTTTCTGAACCAAGGAGGAAAGTACCAGTGGGTTGTGGTCTTAGCAGAGGGTGTCACAATTTCAGGGGGCAGGGTGAGCCTGGCCTGGACCATAGGCTGTCTCTGGTGGCAGACAGATTACAAGTATAAAAATAAAACAGTAAACTTGAGAATTGAAAAAATATATATATCCAACAATCTGTCGAAATAAAATTCAGTAAGTACAAAAACCACTTCCATCAATTAGTGAAAATCCACTTCAGAAGTTTATTTAAACACTGCTGTTGACGAAATCACTCATACATCCCTTCTGTTAGAGTTTCATAAAACAGGCCACTACTGATAATTCTCTGTCACTGGTGTTTAATTAGTTTTAAAGGCAGGGTAATGAATAGAGCCTCAAGTGCCCCCTGTAAAGCATAGAGAGGTCCTATGTGCACAGGTGCTCCCATAGACTATCTGGTCCCAAATCATGTAGAGCAGGGCTAAGCAGCCTTTTTTGTGTTTATGGGCCATATATGCATGTGAGTGACAAGTTTAGGACCACATGCTAGTGGATACAGCTAGAGCTAGCTGTGGTTGGAACTTGAGTTGTTCCTTGATAAATGCCCCCCCCCCCCATTTTCATATGAATTTAGTTTATAATCTGATTGTGTGGAGTTTTGTTTTGGTCTTCACATTTAGATCCTGTCTTTCTGCTAATTAGAAGCAATTGGAGCGTAATGGTTTTTCCCCCTTCTATGTTTAAAATATTTACCTAATCATTTCTCTTTTATCTTAAGCCGTTTTGTTTGTCCACAGAAGTTTCTACTGTCTGATTGAAAGTGTGTCCCTCTTCCCAAAATCTGCTGTCTTTGCACATGTTCTGCTTGCCACACCACTTCGTGTATTAGAGAAATGTATAAAACAGAAAAATTGCGAGAGCTAAATGTGTTTCAGGTCCTATGTAGAATATCTTGCATGATTCATCATATTTTTTCTCACTCCTGTAAAAAAGGGTCAGTTCAGTATCCTATTCAACATTTATATGTGTGGAACTCCAGCTGTGACTATCTGATGTAGTTCCAGTCTTGTGCAGTTGCATGCCTGGTTGTGTAACCCCTTTGCATAGTCAGGCACATGAGTGGCATCTTGTCAGGCTGCCACAGAAGCTTCTCAAGTTGGAACTCTGCACATGAAAATATTAAAGAGGATATTGGCCACACAGTTTAAAGACTGGAAAAATGTAAGAAGGTAAAGAGGTGAATAGCACTGATGATACAACATAGTCTATGTACCCTCCTTTTTTCAAATTAGGAAATTACTCTAATCAATGCTTAATAACGTGTGTGAGTAGCTAACAGCAATACATTTGTGGATAAAATTCTTGTTTGCAACTCATAGCCAGTTAAAGAGTATCTTCATACTTTGGATGCTGTATCTTATTTCTCATACTTTAGATACTGATTTATCGCCTGTGACATTAATCATCTCACAGCAAGTGACGGAATAACTTGCAGATGCCCTTCCTTTCCTCATTTATGAAGATAAATGTCATAACATGATGGCCAATCTTTGTTCTGACACTAACCATTATACATTTAAGAAATGTAGCAAAAATACCACTGACAGCTAGCAAAAGCGTGTGTCTAGCATTCTCATGGCTCGTGCTTCTAGTTCAGAGCCCTGGCTTGTCATATTTCATTTTGGAACACTTTTAAATAAAAGATTTACTCTGTGTCAGCAAACAAAAATAATTGCTTGGCAACACAATGTTGCAATTCTGTGACTTAGTGATCAACAGTTCAACACTGTTGTGCCTTGAGGGCAGACGAAGTGGTGAAAGGAGATACTGTAGGACATTATAGAAAGGAGAGAACAGCAAGTCTTTGCTGCTGAGGTGTCAAAGAGTGAGGCATCCATACTGAATGGGAGTCACGGAAGAGCCTCAGCTCAGTGCCTCTTGCTGGAGATGAAACCCAGATGTCGGTCTTTTAATAGGAGATGACCAGGATTGCAAGCTGTTACACAGGATGAACAACTTGCAAAACTCTCTTTAATACAGTGGTAGTCCAGTTCTTGGGTCTGTGTACACATGGAGTGGAGTTTTTGGCCTTCTGAGATGGTTAATTGGAGTACACATTTTGAATTTTCCTTACATAAAAAAAAGCAAAAGAATACATATTTTGCAATATATATATATATATGCTGCATTGGACACAAAGGCAAAAAAAGAAAATTACCGCATTAGAGACATAGTCCTTTCCCTTCTGTTCTAGTTTTTTAGTTGGATGCAATTATTTATGTAGTGGAATAGTTCATGATTCAATAAATAAAATTCTAGTGAGAAGTTTTTCTGGAGAGTGAGCTTTCTCATGTGCCTTGTGATGGTTACACCTTTTCTTTTGGGACTACAGTAGGGATTCTGTGGGTGGGTAGATGGGTCTCCTGGTCAAAAGCGGGGCTTTTCATTGGATTCTTTGTAATTGTAACCTAGAAATAAAATATATAGGCTAATTTGATTGAAGTCTGTGAGTAATTCCATTTCATTACTTTTATCTGTTCCATTTTTTTTGCTACTAGTTTGATTATATGTATTTCATATGGGTTGCTGAGTGAATTCCTTAATGTGGTTGTGATATAAAGATAGTGCATATTGCTAGCTCATACATTGGTATGGTCTGTACTCATTTAAACTCCCAGTTTAGTTTACATGAACTGTCAGTGATATATATTGTGGTGTAGTGCATTATGATACATTAAAACTGTGGTGCTGTTCCTATATTCAAATAGTCTGTTTTCTATGAATTGCTATAAATATATTTGTGGAAAATAGGGACACCTGCATCCTGAAATAGTACTTTCCATTTTTCAGAATTCTTGTTCTTCACTCTGTTGCCTGCACAGAGCTACCTTGTGAAGGATAGGTTCTTATGAAAATAGGGGGAGCATAAAGGGGATCATGAGGAAGTGTGGAAGGCTGGCCAAGGGCAATATAGCTTTGGCTGATTAAGGAATGCTTAGGCTGGGCTAAAGGAAGAGGTGGAAGGGAATAATCACGAGGACCCCTCACCCCCTTTGTCCTAACAGGCCAGGGTTTTCACAGTAGTAGCAGTTGCCTGGTCTACATCAGTTATATGAAACAACTGTGTAGTAATCATACTGTAGGTTCTGAAGAGGGAAGATCTTAAGCTGCTTCCACTTTCAAAGAATTGGTAGTAGAGAAAGTGTGGAAGACCCATTATTTCTAAAACCACAGGCTTGTATGTGTGTGAAGAATCTTACATGGTCCCCAGATGCATTAACTAATTCAGATGAGAACAAAAAATGTTCTTGGACTAGTGACAGGAAGAAAATAGCCTTCTTCCCTCTCCTTATTTCTGTCATCTTCTCCTTGTTCCTACCATACTTAAATTGAGTTTTCATTTGAATAGTAAGCAATGATATTCAGATTTTCACAGTTTCGTTCACTGTTTGGTAGCAGTACATGATTAGTATTGTTCATGACACAGAACATCTTGTATTTTGTGAATTAAATGTATAATCCTCATCCATTAAAACTTTTCTAGCAGGATAACTTTCTATAAAACTAAATTTGATATTATTTATGCAAGGAAATGTTTTAAAATCCTTTATACGAGACTGAACATTTTAACACCTGGAGTATTATGACTGTCATCCTAATAACACTTACACAGAGGTAAGTTGCACTGAATAGCAGAGGGACTCTTTTTTTTCAAATAAGTGGTCTGGTTCCAAAGAAGTATTTTAGGAATGCCCATGTTCTAAGCTCTGTTCAGCTTGTAAAACCAATTTCATAGCTTTATTTATTTATTTATTTATTGAATTTCTGTCCTGCCCATCTAGGCCAAAGGTCTACTCGGGATGGTTTACAAATTTAAAAACAATAAAACAAAAAACATATATTATAGGTACAAGGTGGCAAAAGTATAAGAAATTAAGATAGGGCAGGACGGAAAGCCTGCCCAAATAGCCAGGTTTTAAGTTTGTTCCTGAAAACACCCAGAGAGGGAGCCAGGTGGATTTCCACTAACAAGTTGTTCCAAAGGCCAGGGGCCACTGCCGAGAAGGCCCAGTTCCTCATTCTTTCCTTCCAGACCTTCCTCGGCGTTGGGCCCCTCAGCCACCTGGCCTGGCTGGAACGAGTGACTCTGGCAGAACTGGCTTTTGGTCCTCAAAAAGAATTCATTGGATTGGATTTTCCAATATGTAACTCATGGAGCCTGGAATGGAGGACAGTGGGGGTGGAAATTCCTCTGAAGATTAGATTGGGTCACTGAAGACTCTTGTCTAGTAGAGCCCTTGACAACCTTTTGCTGTTGTATTTGCAGTTAAGCTCAGCTGAGTACATCAGAATGGGTTTCAGATTTTGAACTTACAACAAGCATTTTACCTTCCCTTGAGTGTGCCCCTGTTCTGGAAAAGAAATCCAAATGTAGAAGTGTATACTTCCTTTTTTGTATGTTTACACATTTTCTTTTGGCTTTGGTTAGACTGTGCTGGACTTTAGGTTCCTCCAGAGGGGAGAGAAGGCAAGTTTTGGTGCTATTTGCTTAGAGCAGGAAGTCTTCACTGTATCCACAAGCTTTATTTTTCTATATTCTTGATTTCCCCCAAGTTTCTATTTCTTTTTGAGAGAGCTCCTAAAAGCATGCAGAATTTTTCTTAATTCTCCAGTTTTTGGGCTGGCCTAAGAATATAACAGGAAACCAGGCTGGATCAAGCCAGGGGTCTCTGAAGTCCAGCATTCAGTGTACATGGTGGCAAACCAGTTGCCTGTGGGGAGCTCACCAGCAGGACATGCAGTTAACTACACCCTATATCTTGCATTCTGAAGGAACTGAAATATAGAGGCTTCTGTATCATCCTTACTGGGGAGAGGAAGGAGAAACAGCACAGTTTCTTTAAAGCACAGTTTCTTAAAAGTCATGTTTAAGAAAAGAACTGCTGCTCTTGGAAATTTCTAGGAGTCTGATTCTCCTTTTTTTTTCTTAGCAATAGCGATAGTGAGTTCTACGATATGTGTATATGGATGCCACAAAAAAGGGAGCAAATCTCTGTACAGTGGATTGTTCATAGTCTGTATGTTTTCTGGCACTCACATTTTCCAGATATGGCTTGCAGCCCACCTATTCCTTACCCTTTCTGTAGGACATGTCATTAAAAAAGAAAAGTCTACTGTAAAGTTCAGCATGTTCAGATAAGGAGTAAGTGAGAAGAATTATGTTCCTTATGTTATAGATGATTCCACTCTTCCACTTGGCTAGGGATTGGATGAGACTCCCATGAAAACAAGACGGAGACAATGTAGGGGTTATTTGTCTGTGTGATTAAATAACATTCATCCTGTTTAGGAAAGATCCCCAATAAAGGACCAGGATGATAAGTTTTATCATACCCCTCATTAGAAGCAAAAATGACATTGGTGGTTTGAATCACCTCTTATCACCTTAGAATGTAAGCTACTATGACTACCATTGAACAAAAATAGCCTTGGAAATGTTATTCATGCTCTGTCAAATCCTTGTTTTGATTATTTGAGTGTATTATTTAGATGATTCCCTTTGAAAGCAGCCTGGAAGATTCATTTAGTTTAGAATAGAGCAGCTAGATTAACTAACTAATGTGATCCTATTATACTAGTACTTTGTCAACTGCAAGGAGTAGCCACTCCTAGGTCCAATTCATTGTGTTGGTTTTTACCTTTAAAGTCCCTAAATGGCTTTGAGAGAGTTATTTGGAGAAATGCCTGAGACAACTTTGAAGTTAAAAACTATTAAGAATGAGGAAGAAAGCAGTCATAGCAAAGAAACCTGACAATAGAAGGCTCTGAACTGAGTTAAAAGTACACACATTTGTCATTCATTGGTAGTTTCCATCAATGTTAATGAAGAGATTTAATTTCTATTCCCCAACCAAAAGAGTATGTGGAAGTTGGCTTCGTCCATTGAAACAAGTATGGAACAATTCTGGATGGGGCATCTTTGTATGTGCATTGGAGCTTGGCTGTCTGGAACACATCAATGGACTGAGCAAATATCTATGGGAATTGGCAAGGATATATATGGTGGGCAGGGCAGAACAATTGTATTTCCCAATAATGGCCTTTCTTTTTCCTTATGGAAAAGAATGTTCCAGCTGGAAGCATTTCATTTATAAAAGCTCAGACTAGCTGAAAAGCAGTTCCAAACTTAGAATCTGCATTGACTTCATATTGTAACTTTGGAAATGTGTTTGCTTCACTCTTTGTGGCAACACTGCAGCAAATAGTTGGTGTTTAGTTAAGGTGCTGGTATGATGAACAAAGTAGTATTACACTGTAAGATGTTGAATAGTTATGGATAGTATATGATTTTGCTAACATGCGCTGGATTATGGAGAAAGCCAGAGAGTTCCAGAAAAACATCTACTTCTGCTTCATTGACTATGCAAAAGCCTTTGACTGTGTTGACCACAACAAACTGTGGCAAGTTCTTAAAGAAATGGGAATGCCTGACCACCTTATCTGTCACCTGAGCAATCTATATGTGGAACAAGAAGCAACAGTTAGAACTGGATATGGAACAACTGATTGGTTCAAAATTGGGAAAGGAGTATGACAAGGCTGTATATCGTCTCTCTTTATTTAACTTATATGCAGAATACATCATGCGAAAGGCTGGACTGGCGGAATTAAGATTGCCGGAAGAAATATCAGCAACCTCCGATATGCAGATGATACCACTCTGAGGGTAGAAAGTGAGAAGGAATTAAAGAACCTCTTAATGAGGGTGAAAGAGGAGAGCGCAAAAAATCATCTGAAGGTCAACATAAAAAAACAAAGATCATGGTCACTGGTCCCATCATCTCCTGGCAAATAGAAGGAGAAGATATGGAGGCGGTGACAGATTTTACTTTCTTGGGGTCCATGATCATTGCAGATGGTGACAGCAGCCCCGAAATTAAAAGATGCCTGCTTCTTGGGAGGAAAGCAATGAGAAACCTAGGCAGCATCTTAAAAAGCAGAGACATCACATTGCCAACAAAAGTCCGAATAGTCAAAGCTATGGTTTTTCCTGTAGTGATGTATGGAAGTGAGAGCTGGACCATAAAGAAGGCTGACCACCGAAGAATGGATGCTTTTGAATTGTGGTGCTGGAGGAGATTCTTGAGAGTCCCCTGGACTACAAAGAGAACAAACCTATCCATTTTGAAAGAAATCAACCCCGAGTGCTCACTGGAAGGACAGATCCTGAAGCTGAGGCTCCAGTACTTTGGCCATCTCATGCGAAGAGAAGACTCGTTGGAAAAGACCTTGATGTTGAGGAAGTGTGAAGGCAAAAGGAGAAGGAGAAGACAGAGGACGAGATGGTTGGACTTTGTCACTGAAGCTGCCAACATGAATTTAACCCAGCTCCGGTCCATGGGGTCATGAAGAGTCGGACAAGACTTAATGACTAAACAACAACATATGATTTTGCACTAAAGAAAATATTATGCCAGTAAATATTGAACATACTGCAGTGCACTAACACTCTGGTGGATCAAAATAAAAAGGCAAAAGTTTAAGAAAGGCTCTCTTGGACTAGACCAAAGTCCAGCAGTATGTTCATTCAGTGCTCAACCAATTGCCTATGGGATTCCCACAAACAAGACATGAATGCGTTAGCCTTCATCAGCTTTGGTGACTTCTGCTTACAACATTTAGACATGATCTGCAGCGGACATTTTGTATGGTAAGAGAGTTTATTACAATGCCATGCAGCTCTAAATCTTATAGCTAGTTCCATCTACTAGCTGCCTTGGATTCTTTTTAAGGAGAAATGTAGGATAAAAATATTTTAAATAAACAAACTAACGAAAGTCCACATACTGAATCAAATACTGAATGGTGAGTTTACACTTGTGTAGAGATGGGCACAAATCTCAGTTTGTATGAACAGTGGTGCCACAGATGCTGTGTGTTTCCTTTCTCCACCTTCCCGCTGATAACCCACTCATCAGTCAGAACGAGCTTCTTTCCTCCTTCTCTTTGGCTGTTCAACCAGTCCCTGGCAGGAGCGAGATTCATGCCCATCTCTACACTTGTGCAAATTCCATTGATTCAGTGGATCTACTCTAGTTGGGACAACCAGTTGGATTCACACAACAGAAAGCTATATAATTTCCATATGCTGATTTATAATCCAGTTGTGAAATACTTGCTACAATTTCCTTGCACATACAGTACATCTCATCACAGTGGGGAAGAAAGTGACAATATAAATGTCTGCTCAGTCTGCTATCTAATTATGGGCCACATCAAGACTCCTGTTGTCTCTTCCTACAGTTCTTTGTGTTTAAAAAGTTCTTGGGCCAGACAACCCTTCAAATAGAGGGTTATGCTTCATAAATTAGCACACATGGCCACTCTATGGTACTTGATGCTAGACGTTTCTGTGTTTGTGACTGTTACAAGAAAGTAACTGACTTTTAAACAGTTTAAGAATAATGTACTTTCCTTGATTAAAATGAATATGTTTAGGAGTCATTATCTGTAATCAGCTTCCTTATCCTCTGATGAACTTCTGGATTTTCCTGCTAGAACCCTCAGGTAGTAGTAACATCTGAGGGGAAATTCCACAGGTTCTTTCTGCTTAGTAGTCTGCATACCTTTTTCTCAGCCTCATTCATTTTATGCATTGTGATTTGATCACTGTAATCCACTCTGTGTAAGGAATACCTGTGAAAACTGTTGTACGAGTTGGATTATGTTCAGCATAGGAATTCTAATCAGGGACGTGGTGGCGCTGTGGGCTAAACCGCAGAAGCCTGTGCTGCAGGGTCAGAAGACCAGCAGTCGTAAGATCAAATTCACACAACAGAGTGAGCTCCCATCGCTTGTCCCAGCTCCCGCCAACCTAGCGGTTCGAAAGCATGCAAATGCAAGTAGATCAATAGGGACCACCTCGGTGGGAAGGTAACAGCATTCCGTGTCTAAGTCGCACTGGCCATGTGACCATGGAAGATTGTCTTCTGAGAAAACGCTGGCTCTGTGGCTTGGAAACGGGGATGAGCACTGCCCCCTAGAGTCGAACACGACTGGACAAAAATTGTCAAGGGGAACCTTTACCTTTACCTAGGAATTCTAATCAGGTATTTTATCCACAATTTAAAATCCTAGTTTGAAGTCTTGAGCAGCATATACCAAATCAACTTTAGAGACTACCTTTTCAATGTTTCTCCTGATCCTAGGAGAGAAAGAAAAGTAATCTTGTGATACCTTAAATAATAACAAAGTTTGTTTGCACAACATTTTGCTGCATCTGCTGAAATTAGCTGCAATCCATAAAAACCTATGCCAGATAGAAGTTGCTATCTTTATGATGTCACAACAAAAACTGATTGTGAAGAACTACAAAACAATCTCTAACCTTTTGGGACATTGCATTATAATGGTAAATGAGATTCAGTGTAGGCATTTATAAAGTAATGCAGTGTGGGATAGAAAAATGACAGCTTCACATATACACTGATATGAACTAGGATCTTGGGATTGTAGTGGGTGGGTCAGTAAAAATGACCATCTGCCATACAGCTGTTCTAAAAAGAGGAAATCCTATGTTAAGCTTAATTAGATATTTAAAAGCTAGTGACATAATGCTTTCATACTACTCTGTGATGTGACCATACATAAAATACTCTGTGCTGTTCTGGTTGCTGCACTGGAAAGAAGATATGGCAGTGCTAGAATAAGTGCTAAAAAGTGCATCCAAAAGTGTTCAATGCACTGGAGCAAGTGTGCTACAAAGAAAGGCTGTGATGAGTGCAGCAGTTCAGGTTAGGAAAAAATGGGTAAGAAGGAACATAATAGAAATGTATGATATCATGTATGATGGAAAGAAATTGAATAGCTTGAATATTTTCTCCCTCTGTAATATTAGAACCTTGGAACATTCACTGAACAGTAAGAAATTTATGACAAAATGAAATTCTTCTTCACGCCATGCACAGTTTTAACTGTTTGCTACCAAAAGTAGTAGTGATGGCTGCCAGTTTGGTTTTATTAAAGAGGCTGGACAGATTCAGAGGAGGGGGTAGTCAGTATTAATCAGTCCATATGAATACCTTTGTATAAATCAATCAATGTGAATGTCAGTACCTGGGGATCAGGAGGGGAAGGGTGCCACTGCTCTTCTCCAACAGGTCATTGTCTGAACAGAATGCTGATCAACACAAATCTTTCTTCTGTTCCAGCCTGGCTGTTCTTGGGGTTTTAATATTCCTCATCTTCAAAAATATTCAAATTAAGGGGAAAGGGTAGAAGAAAGGGCAAGGTAGAAAGATGTAATATTGTACCTCCTAGTGGAACAGTTGTTAGGTGCTGTACCAATAAGTCATGGACTATAACAACCACCTAGCCTTAGTTTAAATATCACTGAAGTATTTATCTTCTGTTTTATTTTTCTCTCAGAAGGAGCATATTAAGTTGCAGATATGAACACTTGTCTCTTGGTATGGGAAAGCAGTTTCCTTTCCTTTCTCTTTTTAGATAGAAATTACTCTAAAGAGTTGGATTAATAAAAAGAATGACTTCAGCAAGATATTTGAAACTTTAGCCCACACAACTGTATGTCAAAACCAAGATAATGGACACAATGGGCTATTTTATTTGCTCCTTCATGTTCAGACTTTCGATATCCTGGAATAATAGTTTGTACTACCCTGTTTGTTTCCTGTTGTAGTAGTTTCAATCCTGCCTTTAAAGATTGATTGAAATCTTTGAATTCTGCACCTTGCTTTGTCAACTTTGTTTTGTTCGTGCTGTGTCTCTCTAGTGACAATCTTTTGTGTCTATTCTTATATTTACCCACTGTTTTCTCTCACCAGTTCAGAGCAGCTCTTTTCCCCAATCTTCCAAGGTCAAGGTGGACATGCCGTTGTCTTTTCCTTTCCACCCAGCTTGTGTTGTAACACCTGACATTACTACATCCTCTATAGAATAGGTTGTGATGTCATAGAGAAGGGGACAGGGCTACCCAAATTCTCTTAATTTCAGGCAGGAGCTGCCCAGGTGTGCTGAGGGCCTGTACACGGGAAGAGAAACAGGGAGTCCTCCACAGTGAGTAACCCCACCCAATATCCTTCATAGCTTGGTCCAATATACTATAGTTTCTTCTACCTCTCTTTTGAAATCTCTTCAGTTAAACTCTGGAATATTTCCAGTTCAGTTGAGTTTCTTTCTTCTTGCCTTATCCTTCATTTGTCTTCCTTCTCCTTTTCTTGTTTTTATAATCTTGTTTCATTAATTCTACAGATGTCTTAGATCAAAAGGAGCAAAATGCAGCCCTCAGATGCTTTTGAATAGCCTAGCATTTCTCATTGCTGGCCATGCTGGCTAAGGCTAATGGGAGATGCAGTCTAACAGCATCTGGAGGGCTGTATTTTGCCCATTCCCATCCCAAATCTACTTTATATGTATGTACATTGCCCTGTAGGTATCTAGCATTTAGGGTTTGGTTGTATCTGAACCTTGTTTCTCTGAAGGTTCTGTTTGGTACCCAGAACTTTCATCTGTACAGTTCATTTCACTTATAATAAAGATCTGAACTGTAATAAATTGTTATGATGGGCAGTGGACTGGTGCATTGGTTTTGAGTTTGAAAGCAGAGTGCAGGAGGTTTAGTCATATAAATAAGAGAGAAAATAGTAGACATGCATAGCTGAATGTAATAATATGGGGGAAAGATTATTTGTGTAACTTTTCAGGATACTGCACTCAGTATCACGTTGGAGATGGTGTTTGTCTATTACAGTGCTTCTCAACCTTGGGTAACTCAGGTGTTCTTGTATTGCATTTCCCAGAAGTCTTCACCACTAGCTATGATAGCTGAGGTTTCTGGGAGCTGAAGTCCAAGAACACCTGGGTTACCCAATTTTGGGTACCACTGGTCTGTCATTTAAGTGGAAATATGTTGTGGAGTTCAGATGACATGTTTATTCTTATCTTAACATTTTGGAACCCAGCTGCTTTGGAGCCTTGCTAGTTGGCATGGTGTGCTAGAGAACAACAGATATATTTTGGTAAATGGTGGTTCTGAATCCAATGGTACTTCCTTGAGAAGCTGGGAAGCCAGTGCCTAACACAGACTGAAGAAACCCCTATCTGTCATCCAATTTTTATTTTCAGTAACTGTTGATGAAACATTATTTGTTCTTAATAGATAGTTGTTATTGTGACATCCATTGCAGAAAAATAGCCTAGAAGTGGCTGAGTATGAATGACGAACTAATCATGTCTCATGTTGATGTGCAGATTTTAATAGTAGTATGCTAGTAATATGCTTAGGACCAGTGTATACAGTAACTATTGCCTGTGCTTTTCCATAGTCCCAGACGCAGAAGTATGTTTAAATGGGAGAAAAACTGTGGAGAAGTAGCTGAAAAGAATAGTTGAGGAGGTAGATGCCTGTATATTAGTTCTTTAGAACTACAGTGTGTCTTTTGGGGCTCTTCATAAAAGGCAAAGGAGTGGAAAACTGAGCTGAACTGGAATGTATATTTCAAATACAGGTTATACATATTTTGGACATGTCGATCTTTGTCATATTAATGATTTTTCATACCTTTACCTTTTGAAACCTGTCATGTTGCTTTTGCAGTCTATTTACTGCAAATTGAAGTGTTTCTTGAATATGTAGAATCAATGACAAAAATTGCTTGAACAAATACTAAAGTTATTTTACTTACTGGCCTTTCCAAAAGCAATTGCTTCTTGGATTTGTAATCTTAAGTAGGATCGATGCTTCTGCAATATGAGAATTTCCATGTGTTGATGCCCATGATTATCTGCTCAGTTCTACCTATGCTTGTTTTGCGTTTATAGAATGACTCTGCCCTTGACCTACAGCTTCCCAACTTTTACAAAGCATTATGCAGATAACATGACAATACAGTAATTGAAATGTATGCCACGATTACTTTTTACCTTCTCACATGTATATTTCTTTTTAGGCACTGGAAAAGCATCCCAATTCACCAATGACTGCAAAGCAGATATTGGAAGTAATTCAGAAAGAAGGGCTGAAAGAAACAAGGTTAGTATTATATTAAAATATGTTGTATTTAGGAAGAAGGTTTCACTTCTAATTAATGTGCTGTTTATAGGTAGGACATTATTTGTATCTGACTAATGTTGCAAATAAAAGAACCACATACAGTCCATAAAAGTTAAATTTCATTTGATAAGTATTAGGAGATAATGTCTAAAAGAGCAGTATGGTTGCTGTCCTGTAAATACTTACCTGGGTGCAAACTTTATTGAACTAAGTGAAACTTACAATTGAGAAGATACACGGAGAATATCACTGTAAATAACCTTGGTCTTACTGTAGCTACTAGCAATTTTTTTCTTTTAACAGAAAGCAATGTATTAATAAAACATGTATGTGACCCTTGTGCTCTTGGAATTTTTGGGGAAAACAAAACCGAGAAAAATATGAAGCCAGTGAATAGACTTCAATGCCAGCCTCCTGCAGAATGCATTACAGTGTCACTGACTTACGAAAAAAATTTTGTTGCTGGTTTTGAACTGAAAGAGTGGATCGCAGCTTTCTTACCTTGTGAATTTGGTAGGAGGATCTCATGTCCAGGTTGGAACCTGGATTCTCAGACAAAGTAGTAGATTAAGAAAGACCTGGAGGCTGTGTGCTGACCTGGGGATTCTGTCCATGGCGGAGGGCCATCCCAGTGGGTAGCAACCAGTTTTGGTTTATAATCAGCATGTTTTTTGGCTGAAGATCATGGTCTTCATCTATCATGTTAGAATCAACCAACTAGCAAGCCAGAAACAAATCACAGAATACTGCTTTATACTCACTTAGACCAAGAAATCCATCTAATTCAGTGTTCTTTATGTTGAAAGGAAACAACTGTCCAGAATTTCACAGGGGACTCTTTTCCGGTCCTGCATGAAGATATGTAGGAATGAATCTGTGATGTTTTGCATGAAAAGCATGTGCTCTTAAGCTATAATCTTTGACCACACAGCATAGATCATTTTCCTCCTCCTAGTGTGATATTGGCTAGGCAGGACATGTAGTATCTAAAATTAGAATAACAACCTATAGATCAGCAAGGTAACAGGGTGAAGCCAAAGGCTGTAAAATCTGAGCAGGATAAAAAGAAAGGAAAAGTTTGGAGTTCGCTCAGAATCTGGGTAGAGTAATTAAAAAAGAGAGAGAGAAAGAAAGAGTTTGGTATTGCCCCAACACTGGTACCTAAAAGTGGTTGTATATTACATAGGCACTTTTGAACAGGAGGAGAGGAGGACAGAATGTTCTGAAAAGGTTTATGGAAAGTATATTGAGAGAGCAGATCTATTTACTAGGAAGCAGGTTATTTGAGACCATTTAAGAACTTTAAGAAGGCAAAGTTGAGGAGAAACAGGCCTTCTGAAGCCTGAATTCAGCCTTCCCACATTGCCTAGAACCAGTTGCCAGAGTGGCCATAGTGCTTGTAATTGTCATCTAATAGTATTTTAATTTTAAAAAAATGATAATGAAATGCAGAATCTTTCCCAATACATTACTATGCACTTGAGTTGTACACTAGATAGTTTGTGTAATAAGATATAAGAAGTGAGTGCCAGGGGGCAGAGGACTTAACACTATGAACAATTGCAATTACTTTTTGTAGAAACCAAGATGGAATTGTGTTCCTGAAGTCTTAAAAATATGGGTAGCATTGATAGGTGCAAATGGCAAAGAAGTTCTGAGAAGACAGGTCCAGCGAGTAAACATAATAATGCAGGTGCTAGGCTACATGCATTTGCAACCAGAAAAGAAAAAAGGGGTTTTACAACAGTCAGTCCAATTCTTTTATACTCTTCTCTGCAGTAAGGAATGTTACTGTACCACTTTTATTGTTTTGTCAGGTGAAACCATTGAACTCTGGCCTCTGTTTTTACTGCAATTACTCATATTATTAAAGTAGTATATCTTGATTGTGTGATTATCTTTACCATGTTTATCACCAGAGATTATTGTGTCGTAGACTGTACTGTGAAAAGATTAGGTAGAAGGGTAATGGCTAAATCCCAAGTAATAGAAATTGTAGAAGAAAAAGTGAAATGGGAGGGGATGGGGGCAGTAGATGAAAACACTGCAGCTACTATAAATGAACCATTCACGGCTCTAAAAAATGAAAGATAAAAATCAATGTAGTAGAAAATCATAAACTGCTAGTGACAAGTTAGAAATGAAAAACTGTTACTCCTTCATGAATTGTACAGTGGTGCAGTATATATTACAATGTAAACTTGTATAAGATGTATCTGTAAAGTTCAACGCTTACTTTTAAAATGGAGAAAATAGATTGTGTTGCTATATCATTTTAAAGTCAAGACAGAACCAAACAATTTTTCTTTTAACTTCCTGCTGCAATCCTTTAGCTTCCACACAAGAGTCTTGTATTAGTATTTGGAGTTTGCTTTTGTTCTTTAAGCTGTAAACTGAATTAAAATGGAGGATCTGTATATATAAGCTAGCTGTAACACTTTTTTCCACAATCAAATCAATGTTTGTATCACAAAATCCAGTGTTTACTTAGAAATGTATCAATGAGTAAAAGTCTCTTCCATCATTAATTTAAAAGTTCTCTACTTCAGGTTCTACTTATTTTATTGTTTCAGATTCAGCGCAGTTGTGGGGATTAATGATAAAAAGCCTTCTAATTGCTCCATACTTAGGGTCAAACTAAATAACAACTTTAGCACATTCCTGGAAGCTGAGTGCCTTAACAGAGAAAAAGATTCTGTTTATGTATATGTTTGCCTTACTTCTACATGTTACAAGTTAGCTTATTTTTACTTTGTGATGGATCATCAAGGTATAAGCATGCTTACATTACAAAGTCTGATTGCTCAGGCATATAACTTTGAAGAAATTGTATACCTGAGCCTGGCTTCTTGCCTAATTTGACCCTCAGTTTGATTTCTGTAGTAGAGGAAGCTTTAGGCATTGACATCCTCCCATTCTTTTCTTTTCACGTTTATTTAACAAAATAGTGCTTTTTTGCTATAGAAAACTAGAAAGGTATTGAGAAAGAACTGTAGCTAAAATCTGCAGAATAAAAGCACAGTGAGAGCAATTAAGAGAGCTACTTCACAGGATAATTGATGGGCAATTTGTCAGACATACTAGAGCCCTCAACAAGATGCACTAAAACAGGCAGAACCTGCAAGTTGGAAACATTTAATTAAAAATACAGCTGACCTAGAAATCTTGGTAGCATTTTGTCTAGTCTATTACCTCAGTTGATTTTTTTAAAATCACAAATTATATAAATCTGAAAACAAACACAGCCAAAAATACTAGAATATAGCTGTTTTGACACCATTGCCTAAAAATCTCCTTAAAATGTGAGTGGACAATGGATGACAAATTGGGAGAAAGAGACTGACATGGAGAGGATCTGAGCTACAGAAGAGACATAATTAGCATGTTTTATCGCCCTTTCAATGAAAGCAGGACAAACAAATTCAGTGGAAGGAAGAATATCCACTTACAGAACAGAAGTAGGCTATACTAATGTCTCTCAGAAGAGAATACAGTGTCTGCAAAAGAACCCAAGGAAGCTTACAATACTGAAACAGCATTTAAAAGCTAAAACAGTAAATATTCGTTGTTGTTTAGTTGTTAAGTCGTGTCTGACTCTTCGTGACCCCATGGACCAGAGCACACCAGGCCGTCCTGTCTTCCACTGCCTCCCGGAGTTTGGTCAAATTCATGTTCGTCGCTTCAATGACACGTTCCATCCATCTCATCCCCTGTCGTCCTCTTCTCCTCTTGCCTTCACACTTTCCCAACATCAGGGTCTTTTCCAGGGATTCTTTTCTTCTCATGAGATGGCCAAAGTATTGGAGCCTCAGCTTCAGGATCTGTCCTTCCAGTGAGCACTCAGGGTTGATTTCCTTCAAAATGGATAGGTTTGTTCTCTTTGCAGTCTCTAGAGTCTCCTCCAGCACCACAGTAAAACAGTAAATACACAAATATTTAAGAAGAATTAAAGAAGTAGTATATTAAAATGGTAGCTAAGATCAATATTAAAACACATTTAAAATAGCACAACAGTCCCTAAACACTGAAAGATAAGAATGGAAAAAATAAATATTTGCTAAACTCATTTTTCTCCCCTGTTATGGCTGCTTCAGCACAACAAAACGTAAATAAGTAATTTCCAAACTATGCAAGACTTCTTGCCTCCAGTGCAAGAGTTAGACAAAGAATATTTTCTCTCTCTATTAAGGTATTTACAATGTAGCAAAGTGCTTCCAGGGCAATCTAAGCAAAATTAGTGATCTTTCTTGTTAGGAAGCAAAGGACAGACAGGCACAAACACACAACAAATGCAGAAACACTTAATTGATTGTTAAAATAGAGGCAAAGATCCAATCTGATGGTTCAGACTTTTAAAAGTCTGTGAAGTGAGATCAATTATTATAATTGTGTGCAACTTCAACAAGGTGAGGCTTTGTGCTGATAATATAATTACTTCAAGTTGGTAGCAACAGAAATCTCATCCTCTGGCAGGGCAAAAAGAGAAAAATTGCAGTTCCTCATCTTTGCCTGTGAGGATGAGACAAACAAGGACTTTATTCCCTTGATTATATATTAGCCCAAATAGAGCTTCAGTCCCATGTAAGGACACCAGTAAGTACTGTGTCTCCACATGTACGCCCCACCTGGAAGACAGCGGTAAATGTCCACAGCAAAAGTCTGCAACGGTGCTTATATTTTCTGTTTGAGCATGTTTTTCTGGTGTTTCTGTGATAGGGAGTTCAGTCTTATCAGAATTCTGATGGTGGAAGCACTATAGACATGTCCTGCAGAACATGCTTACAAGCACTGTTGTAGATCTTTTCTGTGAACACATGATTTGCCTTTCTTCAGGCTGGCATGGGGTGTGGGGGAACATGACTTACCTACACCTCCACATCACAGCCACTATTGAAGCCCTACCTGGATTCAGACTGTAACACCTAAAAAGAACTATAGTCCCCTATACTGTCCCCACTGTAATCTGAAGGCATTTATAGAATACTCTGAATGCATGAGAGGTTCCCCATTTTCATGCATTGAATTACGTGTTTCAAGGAGAAGTAGCGCCATGTCAGTGATAAAACTTTGGCCAATCTTAGGGCAGCAAGTTGAGGTAAGTGATTGGAACACAATGTCATTACAAAGCAGAGGCAGACATTGGTTGAGTTCAGATCAATGACTGTGTCCATCTGGAACACCTGACAGCAAGCTTCGTTGGGCTATTAATTCAGGCATGCATTTCAGGAGAAGGACAGAAAAGTGGAAGAAATAAGGGAACGCAGATGTAGCTGCAAAAATAATCAAGAGTTGGAACCAAATGCGTGTTTCATTAAAAATGGTAGCAAGGTTTAAGCATCCACATATTGCAGATATGGGAACAGAGGAGAGATCTGGGGCTCAGACACTGGCTTATGTGAATCCAATATTCTTGTACCCATAGTGAGTATGTCCAGACAATGCTGTAGCATAGTCCATTATTGCCGTCTGCTGTGCTGACAATTTTGGACTCTTTTAGATAAATGCAGATGTATGAGAGTTTTAAGTCATTTACTGTATCAGTTCCATTAAAAGGGAGATTATTGGTGTTCTAGACATGGAAGGAAAATAGAGGGATTTATGTGGGTGAGTGGGGGAGTGAATAGCTAGAAGGGGCATTTTGACTACAAAAATGTGCCCAGACTAAAGTGTTCATAATTCACTCCCCCATGCTACTGCTATAATCAGCTTGACAGCCTCCCACTGGATTTCCCTAAAAATCAAACTAAAAAAGCCATGTGCAATTAGAACGTTTCATTTAGTTGTTTAGTCGTGTCTGATTCTTCGTGACCCCATGGACCAGAGCACGCCAGGCCCTCCTATCTTCCACTGCCTCCTGGAGTTATGTCAAATTCATGTTGGTTACTTCGCAGACACTGTCCAGCCATCTCATCCTCGGTCGTCCCCTTCTCCTCTTGCCGTCACACTTTCCTAACATCAAGGTTTTTTCCAAGGAGTCTTTTCTTCTCATGAGATGGCCAAAGTACCGGAGCCTCAGCTTCAGGATCTGTCCTTCCAGTGAGCATTCAGGGTTGATTTCCTTTAGAACTGATAGGTTTGTTCTCCTTGCAGTCCAAGGGATTCTCAGGAGCCTCCTCCAGCACCACAATTCAAAGGCATCAATTCTTCGGCGGTCTGCTTTTTTTTTATGGTCCAGCTCTCACTTCCATACATCACTACAGGAAAAACCATAGCTTTGACTATTCGGACTTTTGTTGGCAATGTGATGTCTCTGCTTTTTAAGATGCTGTCTAGGTTTGTCATCGCTTTCCTCCCAAGAAGCAGGTGTCTTTTAATTTCGTGGCTGCTGTCTCCATCTGCAGTGATCATGGAGCCCAGGAAAATAAAATCTGTCACTGCCTCCATGTCTTCCCCTTCTATTTCCCAGGAGGTGATGGGACCAGTGGCCATGATCTTCGTTTTTTTGATGTTGAGTTTGAGACCGTTTTTTGAACATCAGGGCTTAAAATACTGAAGTAGACATTACTGCCACTGTACCACTCATTCTGGTTATTTTGTGCTGTTTGTTCATTTAGATTTTCAAACAAAAATGCCTCATACAAAAGGTGTCCTATTACATCACCCCAGCCATCACTGAGTTAGTTGAATCATTAGGCCGTCCCTCTCAAATAACTTCCTTGTGAACACCTGCTCCATTAACTGGTGAGCAATATGTCAAATTTCACAATATTTAAAAACTTAGAAAAGTACCTTATTTTGGAACTTGCATAATGTCAAAGAGAAAACAGCAGCAGTAGCAACCAATGTACCTTGTGGACCTTGAGAACTATTGCAAATTAATTCTCAGCCTTTACCTTACTGCTGCGTCCCAGTGCAGTAAGTGCTCAAGTTGATTACAGAAGAGTCATACGTGTTTGCTTGCGTATAGGCAAGCACTTAAACTCACTTTTCTGAATTAAAATCTTTGAAGCCAGAAGATGATATACAGGGCCATATAATTTGAACTACTGTCAGAAAATGATAATATCTGCAGGTTAGCCACAAATTCAGACACAAAAAATATAAAGTAATCATGATATATGAAAACTCTGTGTGCACAGCAGTGGTTCTCAGCCTCCAGCCTCCACAATTCCCAGAACTGCTCTTGACTGGCCATGCTGGCTGCAAGCTTCTAAGGGTTGGCATCCAAAACATCTGGAGGGCGAGAGTTTGAGAACCACTGATGCAGAGTAATAAGGAATCAGAGCTATATTATGTTTTGAAGAAATAACTGCAGTGTAGGTGTGATGGGAGGACAAGGAATAGTTGTATGCCTTCTGCCTTGCAAGGGGGTAGAGAGGAGTCCTACAACATGGACGTGAGCTTCTGCATTGCTTTTTCACATTTAATTCAGAGTTAGGATTATGTGCCCTTGAATTACAAATACCTGGTAACCATGAGATAATAGAAATCATGTGTTTTTAAGGTAGGAAAAAGCATTGCATATGACCTCTCCTATCGAATGTAATATCTGGATTGTGTGCAAGAGACAGTGCTCACCATCTTGCACACTGTGATGAACTTTAGAAAGGAGTAATGATTGTTGCAATATGTAGAAAAGTGGCAACTACTAGGCTTCCTGAAAAAAACTGCTTAACTGACTTGATTGGGAAGAAGAGAAGAAACTTTACTCAGGGATAAGGCTCTGGCACATTAGATCACCCTGTTCCCCACACAAAGGCATTTTCCCAGCTAAAAAGGTGATTGGCTGCTCCTGGGAGCTTCCACCACCAAGGACACGGGACTCCTCCCAAAAAGTGCTAGTTTCTCAAATTTCATGATGGATTTCTAGCCTGATATAATTTCCCCTCCCTGAAACTTCTTGCTGGTCTGTCCAGAGGACTGTGAGGGCAGAAAATTGGCCACAGGTATGTATGTCCCACTTAATAAATATATATATGTAGTTGAACTGTGGAGCTGTTGATTCAGATTATACTTTTCAAAAAAGCATTATTTGCAGGGGGGAAGGTTATTTATTTATTTAAATCGTTGTTGGATTGGTCACTCCCTAATATTAAATGTTTTGTCTGTGGCATCTGTTTCACTTATTTGCATTTAGCCCTGCCACTCATAACCTAGCTGTTTTGTGGTTGATCAAGAAGGGCATAAATATAGATTGACATGCATTGCCAGATACTGCTCTCAGTGCCTAGAAACCAAAGGTGATTACTAACTCGTCTTGATCTCTGAAATGTGTTTGGTATGCTTTGCCTTGCAAGTTTTCCTTAATTAATATTAATAATTGGTTGAGGGTTTTTTTGTTACCTTTTCATAAACATATGTTTATTTTGGTGGACTTTTCACAGAAAATTCAACCTAGCCATATGTTTATCTGGGCTCAGAGGTACTCATTGCAGTCTTTTTTAAGAGGCAAGATGCCTATCCTATTGTATTATCAAGTTAGATTTAACTGTGCTTGGACATTATGTTGTTCAGAATTCAATTTCAGTAACAATATGTCACATTTTGTAGTCCACAAATTTGTTTCTCCTGCATATTGTTAAAGAACTAAGTCTGTCAACTGATCGATTTTTCTTCAGATCCCAATATAAAGTGCAGCAGGGAGAAAATTAAAAAGAAAAATATAACAATAAGCCAGAGCACACCTTGAAAATAAAATCCATATGTTGACATAAACATAAGATTTGTAGGAAAGTGCTCACACATAATATATTGATATGTCTGAGACACACATTTCAGGTCTTGTTTTGTTTTGTTTTTGTTTTTTTTAATATATTTTCTGCTGCGACAATCAATTGTAAAAAGATCCTCATCTGGGCAATCCTCTTCTCTGTACCTGGAAGGAAAAACAACTTTTAAGGTAAACAGTTTGGGGGCTGTAAACAATTGGTGTTCTTTTCAAACTTTCAAAAATGTGCTTGGGATGTGGAAAGAGAATAAAACCTGTCTCTTTAGAGCAGACATAAAATCTAGTCAGCTGCAGAACAAACATAAAATCTAGTCAGAAAAAAAATACTGGTAGTTTGCTCAGAATGAAGGACAAAGTGACCCAGTCCAAATATGTTAGATATGAAATATACTTACCAATGGCCAATAGCAGGGGGAGTGTCTCATCTTGTCACATGGGGTCAAGTGTTTCTCTGGCTAGAGCATGGTCTGCCCCTGGATAAACCTTGTTTCAGAATTTAAATTCAGTGAGATTCCAAGTAAACTTCTGTAGGCTCATGCTGTGCGCCCCATGTCCCACTAAAATTAACAGAACGAGTTAGTTGTGGCTAACATGCCCTGCTGTGGTCAGCATGACTTATTCACAACTATCTCTAAGTACAATAGGTTTTAAAGTTTAGAGGGTTTTTTTTAAGCATTTAGCAGCATCTGATAGCATCTCATATTTGTTGCCCTCTTCAGGCATTATTGGATATGATTTAGGAAGGAGAGCATGCTAGCATGCTTCATCTTTATTATTCTGTACATGTAGAAGGTGGCAATCTGAAGGAGAGAGCTGTCTCTGTCAGGAAGCTCTCTGTATGATTCTGAACCTTGCTTTTCCCAAACCATAGGAAAGACTTCTACTGATAGCACAAGCTCTCTTCTCAAGCAGTTACCCTCCAAGTGTATGGGCTAGGAATTTGAGGCAGGGGGAACAGTTGGGCTAGCTTCTCTCCCCCTCCTTGTAAGGATACTTAAGCTACATTCATGAATGGGGATCATATGAATACAGGTAAAGAAGTCAGAGTTTGTGTACATTGCACACAACAGTTTGACATCACTTCAGCTGTTATGGGTCCAGTCTAAAGAATCCTGTGATTTGTTGTTTGGGGAGAATTCCTTGCTGTTGTAGATTCAGAGAATGCACTGGAGCTGTCTGGCTCACAATTCTAAGCATCAAGCTATAAATGACAGGATTCTGTGGTATGGAGCCAAGGTAACCAAGTTGATATCAAACTCCTATAAGTGTAGATACAGAGACATATATAAAAGAGTAGGGTTCTGCTACTAGCCTCAGTTCTCTGAACAGGGATTGAGTAGCTCAACAGTATTCTGAATACAGTAACTACTTAGATTTTCCATGGAAACTTATTTTAAAAAGATTCAAAAAGTATTGGCTGGCCTTTAGATCAGGGTGCTGTCACTGCTTATGCATACGACATTGTTTTGTCTCTGTTTCTGCTATGCTCAGGAGGTCTTGTATTTTGAAGGGAACTCCAAAGACCAGCCTCACCTCAGAATGGAATCCAACAGTGTCTACAGGATGTTTTTTCTCATTTTGTTGGTGGTGGGAGATTGTATAGTGGAAAGTTATCATACCTTGTATGCATTGTGTGCACCACTAAACACAGTAGCTGAGATTCTGTAGTAAATCACACTTAGAATACGCTGATTGGATTAGTGGGGCTATTTGGTGAGTCAACTCCAGAAGATCCATTGATTCAAATATTCCTATTCTATTTGCCACTTACTGTTGTATCTTGGCCAGTGTGTCTGTCGAGGTTCATTGAAATAATAAATCTAGGTTTCTGTGGAGGACACTACCTCTCCCCCCCTTTGCCTCAAGATACCCTAGTTGGATCCGTAGGGGGAAAGCTAGGTCTCCTGTTCATCATGCTACTTTGGACCTACAGAGGGACAAACTTCTCATGATAGTTAACATGAAATCTGTAGCTACTCTGCACTTTAAAAAAATAGCCAAGTAGAGGTTTGGGAGGACCCAATTTATATCAAGATCCCCAGCACATGGAAAGGAAAAGTTTACCTTCTTCTCGAGCCATGAGCAACGCCTACAAAACTGCTTCAGTAGCTGGGAGCATTTGAAAAATGACATTGACAGCAACAGGAAATATTAATGTTCATAGCCTTCCAGGGGCTGAGTTGTAGGTGTTGGGGGATGGGAACACAGTTGGAAAGAGCAAAGATAAACCTCTCCTCCACATGTGCTGAGATCTTGATAGTATCTCTCATCACCTCTCTCCTTAGTTAAAGAAACAGGAGAGAAATAGCTGCAAGTTGCATATTAAGCTTTACATTGTCCTTCCTTTCTCAGAAAAATGCAAATAAAGTGCAAGGCAAATACAGAGAGGAGGCCTCTACTACTTTAAAGAGTGGCAGGTTCAGTGGCAAGCCAGGCTGCATCTCTGACTGTGGCTTTTTAGAGATACCTCCCAAATTCAGCAAGCTACCAGAAACAAGGAAAAGATTTTACCAGGGATGGGTGGGTTGGATGGTTGCCATGGTCACCATGGCTAGCACATTTTTGTACCATTGCCTATAAATGGAATGCCACTTGTGACTGTATATGAAACTTTTTTTCATGCATGCAGAAACCATTGTTTTGTACATGACAATTGCAGAGGATGCTTAAGATGGTTTCAAGCCATGCCTTGAACACCCTCCTCACCCTTGGTGATCTTAGTGTCAAACAATTACAAGGGAGTGAAGCCCCATTAAGATGTACCCCTGAGTAAATATACATAGTCTTGCATGGAAGGGCCATTCAGTTCAAAGTGACGGTCAAGGATGGTTCCATCTTTGACCTTTGCAGCATCTCAGCTGTTTT
Organism: Pogona vitticeps; assembly: GCF_051106095.1. Taxonomy (NCBI): domain Eukaryota; kingdom Metazoa; phylum Chordata; class Lepidosauria; order Squamata; family Agamidae; genus Pogona; species Pogona vitticeps. Next base: position 191,203,762 of record NC_135786.1, read on the forward strand.
CAAAATGCTCCTTGTTGCAATCCATTTTTATGCAATAGCTTGAAGCAATTTGAATGTTAAATTTGTATTATGTCCCTTTGTAAAGGCACAAAAAGTATTGTGTCGCACCGGCCTGTCGTGGTTACTAGTTTTTGTTAGTACATGTGTAATTCGGCTCTAATTCGGCATGCCACTGAGATCACCAAAACAAGCCTTTTGTTGTAGGATTGCTCAGACCCTCTCTTAAACCATTGCCGTAACTGCCATGGTACAAAGAATGATTTGCCAAGTGATCACCTACATCCCAGGATTTTGCTAGACATCTGATAGGATTGGAATGGGCAGAAAAATAACTATAGTTATGCAAATGACTATATGAGCTAAATATAGCTGTGTATTTGATACATATTAGGGATCTATATCCACCTGTCTCTCTATGATAATCATAGTCCTTAATAAATGAGAGTGATCTGCAGAATCCCTTTATTTTTCTGCTTCAGCTTTGTAGGCTTATTATGCTAATGTTAAATCTGTGTTTTTCAAATGACTACTGCTTGCTGGGGGTTGCAATTTGGTTAAGAATATTTGTAGCTGCATAAGAGCCTCTGGTTCTTAAAAAGCTGTATTTGAATACTTGTACTTCATGGATCCTGCAATTCTCAGCTGCACTAAATTGCTACCATTTTGATTGATCGTAGGTGCTATTGTTAAAGATTGGCTGTTTTTTGAATTTCTTTCTCGCATGACAGGAGAATTTTTAAAAGTGGTTTGGAAGGAGGGAAATGGAGCCTAATATCTCAAGGGCTGTAATGAAGGTGGAAGACCTATTGCAGCCACTCCCAGATTGGTGCTAACTCAACGTGTCCAAATATAGCTCCCATCATCTCTTGACAAGTAGCAACACTGGCTATGGTTGATGGACATTATAATCGAAAATATAAAGAAAGTACCAGCTTGCAGTAGACTGGCCCTTTTCAATATAGCATACAGATTGTATTCTTTGGGCAAGACCCAAAGAGTTCTAGTCTTGAAAGCTTAGGTCAAAATAAATATTATGTTTTTATAGCTTCATGTGTTTTTGTTATTTGTTATTCTGCTTGTTGTGAACTGCCCAGAATAGTGCATTGCACTAACAGTGTGGAAGTTAGTTGGTTTGTTCATTCATTTATTCTTTCTCACTTTTCCTATGTGAAATCCAAAGCACGCCGTAGAGGGTCCCCAGCCTCTAATCAGCCCTGGACCTCACTAACTTTAAGAAAGTTGTCATATCACATGCTGGAAACTATTCCCTGTGATAGAAATAACAGCACAACAACTTGTTAACATGCAACATGAAACATTTGCATCAAAAGTAAAGTAACAGAGATTTAATTAGTTGCTATGGATTGCTGAACATAGGAGGATAAAGAGTGATAAGAGATAAATGATGCTTAAGCATTTTGTTTGTTAACTCTACAGGCCTCCAGAGGTCAAGGTGAATTGCTCTGTTCAGTGGTTCCTATATTACACACACACAGTTATTATTCAAGGAAAGAAAGCTGATGGTGGTCTTTTTGGAAAGTTACACAAACATTTTCCTCATGCTGCTAGGCCCCTGCAGTTTCATTTTTGAGCATCATTGCATCATTAGTGAACATAATCATGGTTTAAGGCTTGTTGGTCAGATTTTTTTTAAAAAAAACTCTTATAGTCCAATGTTGCATTCATTGTAGATGAGCGTGACAAGTTTGAATAATTTAAGGCAACTGGATGAGATCCAACAGTGTTATTCTGCAAAAGGAAGCAGTTCCATCTGTGGAACCAGAAGAGGGCTAATTTCCCCTCTCCACACATGCCCCTCAAAAATGTCTTCCAGAACACTGGGAAAAGTGTAAAAAAGGTTTTTGGTTACTTCAGTTAAGGTTACAGGATAGAAAAGAGAAGAACATCATGTATTAGAGCCATGGCTTCCAACCTTGGATAATGCAGCAGTTCATGGACTGCAACTCCCACCACCCTTCACCACTAGGTGTGCTGGCTGGGGTTTCTAGGAGTTGCAGTCCAAGAACACCTATGTTACCCAAGATTGGGTATCACTGTACTAGAGCAATGATGATGGAAAATGTGGAGCAGATCCAATCAAACAAAAGCTGGAACTCTCTGGAAAGCCAGCTCTATGGCAGTGGTGGTAGTCAGGAAACCATTCTTCTCTGCCATCATTGCATCTGCACAGAACCAACCAATGGAGCTCTTTTGGGACGTTGAGCACTCAAGAGTCCACTGTGAAGATTTTGCATAGCACTTTTCAATCAAAGTCACTTAGATCTGCTCTGACTTAGATGCTGTAATTGATTCATGTCCTGTTGATGTATAACTTTGCCCCTTGTTTGTCCTTTAAGAATAGATACTGTCGCGTTCTCCCAGTGTCCCCTGTTTGCTTTCCCTCAAACACAGGTCCACCTTCAGACATGATGTACTATTTTCTCCCTTTACACGCTGCCACCAGTGGATCTTTATCCACACTACACCAAATATGTTCTTAGACAAGGGCTGCCAAATATAACAGGTTTATTAATGTTTGATTGGTAAATCACAGAAGTAAAGTCATAGATGTTCTTTCATTGTTCAGTCATTAAACTTGGATAGGATTACATGTTTGCTTATTTGTATTCATTCACATTAACTACTGTGACAATATCTTATGACTGTCTATCTATTTTCTATTAATTTTATTTCTTCCCTATTCTCTAACACACTGGTTCTTAACCTTTGTTACTCTGATGTTTTTGGACTGCAACTCCCAGAAGCCTTCACCATCAGCTATGCTGGCTGGGGTTTCTGGGAGTTGCAGTTCAAAAACATCTGAGTAACAAAGATTAAGAACCACTGCTCTAACACACACCAACTTTACAATCTCTGTCTTAACACTTAAAAACTTCTTCTCTAACTCCCCTCAGTCTCCAACTGTTCTCCTGACTCTGCCCCTCCTGTCCTGCCATAGGCTCCTGCCCTAGAGCAGGGGTCCTCAACCTTTTTTGTAATGCGGACCGGCAGAGCCTCTGAGGGAGGTGGGGCACCCGGCCATGCTCTGCCTCCCGAGCATCGATCCTGCCTCCAGCCACGCTGGTGATGAAGGAGCTGGGGAGAGTCTCCCATCCCAACTATTTCCACCCTCACCAAAGGGCATCCTCTGAGGGAGGCGTGGAATGGGGGGCGGCGGACTGGTTGTGAGGGTAGCAACCTCCCTCCCCAGCATCAGCCCCCTCAAGCCAAGCACTGCCCAAGACTCGCAGCTAGATGGAAATGAAAAATCACTGCAGAAGTGGTAACGGCACTGGGAAGCGGGAGGAGACTGAACTCGCAAGCGAGGCAGGAAATCTCAGGCTTTGTTAACAACGGCTCTTCCCACTCATCCCCCTCCCGCCGTCACAACCTTCTCGGCCCTTCCTTCTGCATGTGTACTGCTCCTGCTCCTCTCCAGCCCTGTTGTCGCCTTCCTCCTTCCCCCGACCCTCCCCTCTCTATCCCAGGAGTTCTGAGCTCCTTTTTTGCTGCTGCTTCGAAGCTCTGCAGGGGAGTGGACAGCTAAGGGTCTGATCCTCTTTCCGCTTGTGCAACGAGACGGGAGCGAGCGCTCCTACCACTTCCAAGAGGAGGAAGTGAAGAGCTTGGCAACAGGCTGGAACAGTTCCTCTCTCTCTTTTTCTCTTGGGGAGAGATCCACACAGCCGAGGGAAGAGTGCCTTCCCAGGGGCTTTTCTCTCTAGTCTTTCCGAAAGCTATCCCTTTTCCGTTGGGGCTGCTGCCGTTGTAGAGACTTAGCAAGGTGGAATTGGGACTTAGCTATTTCTCTTGGAGATTTCCCCTTCTTCCTCTGCATTCGCTAGGAACACGGGCCTGTGACTTTGCTCTGCCCATGCTCAGCCTCTTGGCCACCCCCATTGCCACCACCACTGCTGGGCCGTGAAGACAGACCTCCCCCACACACGCACGCTCTCCTCCCCACAGCTGCTTTGCGTGCGCGGGCATGCGTGAAGGGGTGAGGGAGCGCTCACCCCGGCGCTGGCACACGCATGCATGCGCAAAGCAGCTATGGGGAGGGGAGTGCGTGGGGGGGCAAGTCTGTCTTTGTGGCCCAGTCGGGCTCAAGCCAGGGACCACCCATGGGCCGTGGACTGGGGTTTGATGACTTGTGCCCTAGAGTTCCATATGACAGACAGGCGTGACTTGGGCATTCCGCCACAGATACATTTCAGTTTGTGTTGTCTGATGATATGGACAGGACCTTTAGAGAAATGGAAGCCACTATGTGTGTGTTGGGCCCTTACCCTTCCTAGCTGACCACTGTCGTGCAATCTCCTCCCTTGACCCTTGCCTGGCCTAGCTAATCAAAGCAACCAGACCTATAACAACCAAATGGGCCACTGCAATAATTAATGGGTCTCTCTGGAAGGGCAAGGTTCCTTGTGCCCTCAAGGAGACCCTCAAGGAGACACTCATTAGGGCCTGTTAGGAAGAAACCAGGTTTGGCGGTGGATGACATTGGCAATTACAGGCCCGTCACCAGTGTTTCTTTCCTTAGCAAAGTGATAGAGACGGTGGTGGCTGACCAACTGAGGGCCCTTTTGGATGAAACCTGGATCCATTTAAGTACGGTACGGAAATGGCATGGCGCCCTGTTTGATGACCTGCTGAGGGAGGCTGACAGGGGCAAAATGTCTCTGTTGGTCCTTCTCAATATCTCAGCTGCCTTTGATACCATTGACCACAGTATCCTCCTGGGGAGGCTCTCCGAGCTGGGAATCAATGGTTTGGCGCTAGCCTGGCTCCAGTCCTTCTTGGAGGACCATCCCCAGAGCGTACAGCTTGGGGAGAGTGTATCGGCTCAGTGGAATCTTAATTGTGGGGTTTCACAAGGCTCAATTATCTCTCCAATGCTGTTTAATATCTACATGAGGGTACTGGGTCGGGTCATCAGGGGATGTGGGGCTTCGCGTCATCATTTCGCTGATAACACCCAGCTCTATATCTCCTTTTCCCAACAACAGTGGAATGGGCTGAGGCTGAACCCAGATAAGACAGAGGTTCTGAGGGTGAGTGGCCCCAATGTCAGTGGTTTGAGGAACTCCCTGTCTTTTGGGGAGATGACTCTCACCACAAAGAATTTGGTTTGCAGTCTGAGGGTCCATCTTGACCTGGAGCTTACCATGGAGACAGAGCTAGCAGGGCTACCTTTGAGATTGATGCGGAAGCTTCAAATGGTGCAGAACGTGGCAGCCATATGTCTTACTGGGGTGAGAAAACATCAACATATCTCCCCTAATGTGGCTGTCCTGCATTGGCTACCTGTTCATTTCTGCATTGATTTCAAATTACTAATGATGACATATAAAGCCCTAAACAGTTTAGGACCTCAGTATCTGGTGGAACGCCTCCTCCCACCTAGATCTACCCAAATCACTTGCTTTAGTCAAGATGGGAAGCTGAGGGGCCTAACGCCAAGGGAGGCCCAAAGAGAAAGAACAAGAAAGCAGGCTTTCTCGGCAGTGGCCCATTGCCTCTGGAACAATCTCCCCCCGGGACATTTGTCTCGCTCCCTCGCTGGGTGTTTTTAAGAGCCAACTCAAGACCTGGCTCTTTAGGCAGGTCTTCCCTCCTGTCAATACCTAATTTGTTTGCTATCTTCAATTGTATTAAAGTTGTTCTCAGATGTGTTGTCAGCTGCCCAGAATAGACTTCAGTCTAGATGGACATGATATAAATTAATTAAATAAATAGCTTATAAACCAAGTTTCTTTTAACATTTCTGCTTTGAAATCCATCTTCATTCTGTGTGGCTCTTTTAAAATACCGTATTTGCCGGCGTACAAGATGACTGGGTGTATAAGATGACCCCCCAACATTTCCACTCAAAATATAGAGTGGATGGCTCTGCTGCGGTGCCGGCGGCAGCTGCCCGGGCCCACCCTGGAAGTTCAGGGCTGGAAAGGAGGAGGGCAAGGAGGAGGGGAAGCGCCTGGGTGGGCGGCAGCAGAGGAGGAGGAGGGGAAGCAGCTCTCTGGCGGCAAGCGGGCAGCTGGCTCAGTGGCGCGGGGCAGTGGGCAGCCTGGTGGCGGGCTCTGGTCACTCCCTCTGTCTGGACTGACCGCCTGCCTGCCTTCCTGCCCGCCTGCCTGCCTTCCTCCCTGGCCAGCACAGCCCCGTGTTACTCAACGGCAGCAGCGGAAGCAGCAGCTCCTTCCTGGCCCAACTGAAGTGCATCTGGCGTATAAGATGACCCCCCCACTTGGAGGCATGTTTTTTGGGCCCAAAAAGTCATCTTATACGCTGGCAAATATGGTATATCTATTGCATATACTCAGCTTAGAAGTGAGTGAGCACTTTTTGCCTATAAAAGAGCCAATATGTTTACATCTATGCCATATCATAGAATCATAGAAAAGTGAAGTCAGATGGGGCCTACAAGGCTATCAAGTCCAACTTCCTGCTCAATGCAGGAATACAATCAAAACATATCGGCCAGGTGATTTTCTAAGTTTTTCTTGAATGCCTCCAGTGTTGGAGCACTCACCAATTCTCGAGGTAACTGGTTCCACTTTTGTACTGCTCTAAGAGTTAGGAGGTGTGGCGTTCACTCTTATTAAGTAAAATAAATCATGTATTTTTCTGTATTATTCATGTCTATGCAAATATGGTGGAGAGGCGGAGCCGAGAGAGAGGTTAAAAGGCGGAGCCTGAGAGGAGGAGTTAGTCAAGAGTCAGTCAGAGAGAGTGCAGTCATAGTTAGAGAGAGATAGACTGGACTGGTCCTCAATGCTCCTGACTACAGCCGAGAGTTCACCATCTTCACGGATGCTTCGAATGTCAGACTGGGAACAGTGCTTTGACAAGCAGACGGAGAAGGAACTTTACACCCCATAATGTACATCAATAAGAAACTGCAGCCGAGTGAGAAACATCTGGCAACTATTGAAAAGGAGTGCTTAGCAATTGTTTGGTCTTTACAGAAACTCAAACCTTACATCTGGGGACAGAAATTTATGTACTGACCATTTGCCTTTACTGTGGATGAGGTCAATGAAAACTAATAGTAAACTGATGAGATGGTCTCTTTTGCTGCAGGACTTTGACTTTAACATTAAAAGTGTAAAGGGAGTCCACAACATTGTTGCAGATGCACTGTCCAGGAGGCCAGGTGAATAATGCAACGACTTCTAAAACAAACTGGAATGAACTGTTGATTTACTGGTTAATTATCTATGTAAAAGTTTCCTGATTGTGATATATTTCTGTAAGGTTGAAAATGTTAAATGTAGTAAGTGTAAATGATAAGGTAAAGTATATTATTGAATTGTAGTGGAATGTTTAGTGTAAAAAGGTATTGTGATTGTTATAGAAAATGTGGTATTGCTTACAGAATTGTGCCAGATGGTAAGTAAAATTTCATGCAATGATGCATGTTTGTTTGGGATGGAAAACGTGTTTCCCCTCTCAAACAATCATATTTAAGGAGGGAGATATGTAACGTTCATCCCTTGTTATGTAAAATAAGTCATGCATTATTCATGTCTATGCAAATGTCGTGGAGAGGTGGAGCCGAGAGAGAGGTTAAAAGGTGGAGCCTGAGAGGAGGAGTTAGTCAGGAGTGAGTCAGAGAGAGTTCAGTCAGGGTTAGAGAGAGGGAGAGAGGGAGACAGAGAGATAGTTGGGAGATCTGAGGTATGATTAGTCTGAGGAGTGAATAGTAACCTGTAAGATAATATAGAAGATTGTTATTGATGCTTGATGAAGAAGATACTTATGAATTATTATAGAAACATCTGTAATCAATAAACCTGTTTTATTCAAAAGACAGCGATGAATGGACCTTCGTCTTTCCTAAGAAAAGTACGTTGATTTAGTGATCAACAGGCGGCAGCGTATGTGTTGTGTTTTTTTGCCTTTGTGAGCTTTCTGTGTTTGGAAGACAAACAGGGGCCGCAAAGGGGCAAATGTCATAGAAGGTTTTTCCTGATATTCAACCGAAATCTGGTTTCCTTTAACTTGAGCCCATTGTTCCATGTCCTGCACTCTGGGATGATCGAGAACAGATCTTGCCTCTCCTCTGTATGACAGCCTTTCAAATATTTGAAAAGTGCTATCATATCACCCCTCAGTCTTCTTTTCTCAAGGCTAAACATGCCCAGTTCTTTCAGCCTTTCCTCATAAGGCTTGGTTTCCAGCCCCCTGATCATCCTTGTCACCCTCCTCAGAACTTGCTCCAATTTGTTAGCATCCTTCTTAAGTGTGGTGTTCAGAACTGGACACAACGCTCAAGGTGAGGCCTAACCAATGCTGAATAGAGGGGGACTAGCACCTTGCAGGATTTGAAAACTATACTTCTATTAATGCAGCCTAAAGTAGCATTAGCCTTTTTTTGTAGCCACATCACACTGTTGGCTCATATTTATCTTGTGATCTACGACAATTCCAAGATTCCTTTCGCTCGTAGTTTTGCTGAGCCAGGTTCCCCCAACTAGCACAAAGTGCCATAGCTGCCTTTCTATACTCTGTACTTTACAACTGAAACTTAGTAATATATCTTAGATTCATTATTATGGCTTAACTTCTCTATTATTTTTCTGAAGCCTGGCATCCATAGTTGGGCAGAGGTCCAGTACTCAGCACTTTCAGTTAGAGATAGTCACCTATGATTTGTGTTGACGCATTGGGCTAAGCTCAGGGGTTCTGAAAGTGGGGGTGTTATTTAAATAAGGGTCACAGTAGTCACACACTGCTTCACCTGAGGTCTCTCTTGCCAGCTTAACCTACCTCTCTGTTGGCCAGCACCACACTCCACCTTGGGCTCAGGCAGCGAGCACTTGCAAAGAAGAGCTAAATGAAAGACAGTGGCTATAAGGCTGTTGAGCAGTTATGGAAGCAAATGCTTTTTAATGGGATGCAGATGACCCAACTGAGAAAAATAAAGAAGCAAGAAGGGCAACGTTCTCATTTTTCTCTCTTTTTCTTATGATCAGCTTAATTTTATTATCTTCATTTTGGCTTTGAAAATGTTAAGGTAACAGTTCAGAACAAAACGTGTTCCTTCCCATAGGGGGTTGAAGGTGGCTCACAAACTATATAGGTAAACATCGTAAGAAAGAACATTTTAAAAAAATTAAACATAGGACAGTGTTAAAACCAACAATAAAAACTTTTTAAATGTAAAAAACTGTACATTTAATGGATGCCACATTCCTTAAGTCCCATTTAGCATTTAAAAGCCTGCCTGAAAATGGAGGTCTTTGTCTGTCAATGGAAGGGCCTTAGGGAGGGGGTCAACCTGGCATTTCACAACCTGGGAGCAGCCACTGAAAAGGCCCTCACATCTTCCCCAAGCAAGCTTATGAGTGTGGTGGGACTGAAATAAGGACTTCTCCAGGAGATTTTAAAAGCAAAAGCAAAAGACTCATGACATGATATAGTCCTTCAGATAGCCTGAACCTAAGCCATCAAGGGCTTTATATGTCATAACCAGCTCTTACAAGTAGTTATTACTACTGAAATAAAATCTTGGGATGAACCTGGAGTGGATTTTGTGAGATGTGGGAGAGAGCTGTTAATTTCTGGTACATAAAACAAACTCCAAGCTCAAATTTCTTTGGCTTGTACCTAATTATTATTCCCAGCTAGGGGAGACCCACTGAAACAGTGGGATTTACATAAAGCATTGTGTCATCACTCAGCAGCTAATTCAGTGGCTTTACTCTAGACTGAATTGACAACTGGACTTACACTTTGGTTCTAAATGCATGCAGTTTGTATCAGCCTCCTGTTTATTTTATTTCTTTCCATTTCTATTCCACCCCATTAGTGTTGCCACTGTCTGGGTGGTTTACAATATGCAATAAAAACTTAACAAACACTATATAATAAATGCAATTAAATACAATTAAACTCTGTTACTAGCTGTAATTGCTTTTAAATAAAATACAGAAATTAAAACCTATTTTACCATCTCAGGGCAAATTTAAACTAGTAGTAAACTCCCAGAGTCCTCCTAGCAATCATGGCCATTTACCAGATTCTGGGACAAGATATGAAGAGAAATCCATCCATATGCCATTACTGATAAAACACCTCTTTGTGTCATTTAGATCCCCGCAGGAGGATTCCTTGACCATTCTCCTATATGACTAGAAAGCAGATTTATTTGGAATTGTTTCTATCTATTCGTTTCTGAAGGTAATACAGTCATTTCTGGAAAAAGTGCATTTTGCTGGAATTACATTAATCAGATCCTTGTTCCTATGTATGTATAGGATTAACTAAAAGTAGATTCTAGTACTGTATTGAGCTTTAGCACATTGGGTCAAAGTCACACAGGATAAATGGAATCTATGTCTTTTAACTAGGAATCCCTGCTGTGAACAAATGTTAAGGCAGAATCATATAAATGTTTCTTTTGGCAAAGCAATAGATTTGGAGTGGTTTGGGAGGGGGCGAGGAGACTAGGTGGAAGAACTGTTCTTTTGAAGTTACTTCAAGAGAGAAATGCTTAACAATATCACTGTAATTTCTCTCTCTTTTTTATCTTCTAAGCTCAGAACAGTAGCTTTTACCTATGAAATGTAATGGATTGAATTATTTTAGCTTTTATTTTGGTCCTTGTAAAAGAATTGATGAATAATATAAGCAGGATGGGGGATCAAACGAACTTGTAACTTCTGGGCTGGTAACTTGTAAGCTGGTTTGCAGTACTGTTGCCAGAGGATTTCCATTATTCACTTGAACAGATTGTTGTTTGTGGGGTCAGCCAAAAGGACAGACCAATTTCTGTTATATACTGTAGGATAACTTGGCCCATTTTGGGCAGTAAATAACTGTGAAACAGTAATATTAGAACAGTGACTACATTTAAAAACTAGTGGTAGTAGTGGTTGCAGCGCTCTGGGTTAAACTGTAGAAACCTCTGTGCTGCAAGGTCACAAGACCAGCAGTTGTAAGATCGAATCCACACGACAGAGTGAGCTCCCATCATTTGTCCCAGCTCCTGCCAGCTTAGCACTTCTAAAGCATGTAAATGTGAATAGATAAATAGGTACCACCATGGTGGGAAGGTAACAGTGTTTGTGTCTAGTTGCACTGGCCACGTGACCACGGAAACTGTATACGGACAAACACTGGCTCTATGGCTTGGAGATGGGGATGAGCACTGTGCCCTAGAGTCGGACATGATTGGACTAAATGTCAAGGGGAACCTTTACCTTTACCTAGTAGTAGTAGTAGCAGGAGCAGCAGCAGAGGCTGAATAGGAGCTTCTTATTTTTCTGGAAAGCGGCTGAATCTTCATAACACGGGGAGTACCCATCACAAGCTCTGTTGATCATTTGACAATTGAAAGTAATTTATGATTATCAGAATCCTTTCAGATTCATCAACAGAAACCCCTTGGTATAAATCTAAGTTGCAAATTGATGCTAGTTCAAAAGCTGGTGTTTGCCTTTGGTGTCACACATCAGTCATGTGACTTGGCACACAATAACAAATGCAGCCACCTTGGTTATTGCAGTTTGCTGCTGAAATTTATGCGAGTGGACTTGTAGAACAATGTAGTTCTTCAGATGGATTCTGGTCAATAGTGGAGCGATCGGTTGGCTGCAAAGGCACACATCTGATTGCTTCAGAAAGGGTTGCTTTAAGAGGACCGATCTCTCTTCAAACAACCCTTCCATCTGCAGGAAAACACTCCATCCTGGCCCCCAAAAGTAGAAGCCCTACAAGGAGAAAAGATTGTGTTTGGACTGAGTTCATTTCTCTCCGTGTCGTGTCATCACTAGGAAATAGATCTCACCTGATGTCTCAACAAACAGTCCAATTGCAGTTATTTCCCCTTATAATCACACCCTACATTTATGCTTCCAAGGTTTGAATACCAACAGATTGTTGTTGTTGTTATTGTTATTGTGTGGAGCTGATGAAACATATTATTCACCACTTGTTGGATATGTCAGCTGGTGCTAGGCCAAACTGTGTTTTTGAGCACAAGAATGAAAGGAAGAATGGATGCTCATAAAAAGAGGATATTGGTCTTCTGCCATTCTACCAATTGATCATAGTGTGATCTGCAGTGAGATTCCTTTTTGTCCTTTGCAGATGGGAAAGTGTAATATAATTTGTTTATTTACAAAAGTTAAAAGTCAGTTCACAAGGTAAACCATTCCAAGTGTTTGATAAAACTTAAAAAATCAGAAGAAATATCAAAACAAAAAAAATACATATATCTTGTTAAAAAACATGATGAAACTATTAAAATCAAATGGTGCCATTTAAACGCGAAGCCTAATTAGAAGATGTAAATCAACTCTAACCCAGGTAAATCAGTGAGTCTTCGGACCTATTTCAAGATCTAAAAGGATATGGTTTGATATAATAACCTTCTTTTTTAGTTAAAAGGAACTCTAGTACAGTTTGTTTTATCTGCAAAACCAACCAGCTATGGAAATTGAATATATAAGATGAATAATCTATGAATGTTTCCTGAAAGTGAGACTTTTTATTTTTAAGCTTTGGAGAGTTTTTTTTTTATGTAGAATTAACATTAAAATGGATTTGAATCTTCTCTAGATATGGATCATATGCACTTGCAACTTCCAGTGTAAATGAGACACTTTAAATGCAACTTATTTGTTACATTTACAGCTTGCTAGTGGAGATATTCATATTCCCTGAATTTTTACAACTTGCTTTTTTCTTGCTGTGAGATCAAATTGTTTTAGTCTTCTTTGCTTTTTCTGGAATAAGAAAACACTGCAGTAGCTAGCTAAGAATATTTTTTCATAATACTATATGGGTTGTTATTGAATGCAATATTATATATTGTAGACTTTTACATTAGTTTTTAGGTGAACTGCAGTAATTTTGATTTTTCATACAGTGCTGACATTACAATATTCTATTGAGTTTAATATATCTATTAACATTTTTATTCAACCGTTCAGACTAAAATAATGCATTTGTGGAGCACAGTATTAGCCTTACAACAAAAAGTCACTGAAGTTCAACTTAGGAGTTTAGACTTTCTTACTTACAGGTTGATTGGAAACGGGGGTATTTACTTCTACACTTAGAGCTGGTTAGACTTCATCTGTATGTCTTAAAAACAGTAATTTTCTAAACTTGAAATACATAGCTCAGAGCTATAATCCCATGGACACTTAATATAGAACAAGTAATCTCTGTGGGACTTTTTCTGAATAAATATGCATGGGATTACATTGTAAATTCTAAGTCTAATTTATAACATTCAGAATAAAAGAAGACTGATGATACCTGAACATATACCCTAAAATTAAAATTGAGTGGTCTTTAAGGTGTCTATGTGCTGTCTAACAATTTGGTTCCTATCTGTGACAGAACACTGAAATATTCTACCTAGTGACAACAGGGAGAATGTGATTGGCTGGAAGACATTAGAAAGGAGAGCCAATCAAGAGATGCCAGGGGGTGCTAGAAGAAGGAGGAGTGAAGACGAGAGAGGGGGAGAAGGAGTTGGATAGTATCTGAGGACAGGAGTTTGGATTTTCTAGGTAGCTGTATAGTAACAGAGGTTTGTAACAGAGCTAGTTTAGGCATGGGAAAGGTGATTCTTACAACACATATAACTTTAAGCTTAAGAATGTGCCTTGTAGCTATTAGGCTTTTTAAATAAAGAACTTAATTTTATGTTTCAAGTTAAAAACCACTTGGCTCTTATGACCTGGGCCTAAGGCAAGCCCAGGGAAAGGAAAGAGCAGTTTAAAGGTGATTAGCCACACTACCCTTGAGCTATTCCCATAGATAAAGGTTGACACGTGCTAGTAGATCACAACTAGAGTAGGACCCCTGAATCAGTGGAACTTGTGGAGGAGTTGACTCACCAAATCCCCACTGATTCAATGGGTGTACTCTAATTGTGACTTGCTACTGGATTTCATCCATAAACATGTATACTACATGAAGGCTTCAAAAGCCCTGCTCATATCATTTCCAAAAAATATCTGTGACAATATCATTAGGTACTGTATAGGCAAGGTTGTTTAAAGTAATTCCTGGTCATTTTCCTACAACAGATGAGCATGGCTGCTCCTTTGAAGTATATCTTTAGATCATTATTTTTACCCTGTGCAACGATCCTGCACTGTGAAATAGATCAAAGAAACTGTGATCCTATATCCATTTGTGTGTGAATAAGCATTTCTGAAATCATTGAGCCTTATGTCTCAAAAATATGTATAGGTTTGTGTCAGAAAGTCCTCTTTTTTGCACCATTTCCTATACAACTTAATTTAAATAAAGAAATAAAAATAGCTGAAATTTCTTTCTATGTGTCTTTATATACATATGTCAAAACAAGGCCTATATGGAAAATCTATGAAGTCATTTATCCACAAGTGTGTTAGGTGTTTTACTTTCTATTAGTGAGTATTTTGCTTGCTTTCTAGATTATCTTGCTTCCTGAATATCCTTTCCTTTATGTAATGAAAGTGTCTGCGTTAATGGCCCCTTAAGTGTGAGATGAAGAAGGAACAGGCAGTGTCTTCACTGTAGCTCAGTATATTAAGATAGCTAGCAAGAGATGTGGATGAAATAATAAAAAGCCATGAATTGCCTGGGTAAAAGACACTTCACCTAAAAACTCTTGTTATCTACTAATCCTTTTTAATAAACTCTGCCTTTTGTGATCCTTTAACCATAAAGTGTTTAAATTACTGGCTTAAAAAGGAAGAAGAAAGGGCCCAGTACAGGCCCAGTAGAAAAGATCATCAAGTGTAAAGATGTGTAATTGGAGACCAAGATCATGATGCTTTGTTATTTCCTATCACCATGTATAGGTATGAACATTGGACAGTAAAGAAAGCTGACAGGAAAAAAAAAAGATTGTTTCATTGGCATTGTGGTGCTGGAGAAGAGTTTTGCAGATACATTGGACTGCCAGAAACATGAACAAGTGGACCATTGAGCAAATCAAGCCTGAGCTACTGTATCTCTGGAGGCAACAATATGAAGCTGAGGCTGTCCTACTTAGGGCACAGCAGAAGGCAGGATTTTCTGAGGCTTGAGTTTACAAGAGCTGAGCAGGGCAGTAGAGGAACGGATTTTTTGGAGATTACTATTTCACAGGGCCACCATAAGTCGGAGCTGACATAACTGCCACATTGGTTTCTCTACCTTCACAATTTGAATTGTCCAAACAAAAGAATTGTGGTGTTGTTTTTCAGGAAAGAATGAGTTTAAAAAAAAGAGAGCTGGCAGTGAAATTTGTAAATCCACATCGGAAATGAATAGCTGGTTTCTCATGGGCTGCTATACTGAGTCTACATTATAACAAATGGAGGGCATGGTCAGCTTAATTTAATTCTCTTCAGTTTGGTTTGGAAAATACTTGTTTTTCAAAATGTTAAGGTAACTATTCTAACCAAAATTGTGTTTCACCAGGGCATGGACATATCTGAGACATTATCTTTCAGAATTATGAAAGATATAGATGTATCTTCTTGCCTTACCAAAATATTAAACTTTGAGAGAAGGTCTATAAAGTAAAATAGGTACATTACAGGTTGTTCCAGTGTGTCAACACCTTCTGTTTTGCCAGTGTACATACCTACCTTTCAGAGTATATTTCTCAACTGCATTCTCCTTCATTTTATGCTGGGCAGTTTACAGCTGAAATGGTTGAAAGTGGTGGCTAAATTCCAATATTGCCTCTTTCCATTCTGTCAGCAGTAAGAGATAATCTAAAAGATGTACAGGAAGCAGCAGGAGCTTCACCAGAAGGCCAGCCTGAGGCTGAGAGGCCTGGGTAGGAGGTGTTATGGTGATGACAGGTGAAGAGGATATAGAAAGATCCATTGATTGTAGTTTTCATGACCAATTTCATTTCATTTTCCTATAGCATTCATTCTGTTTCATTGCAGAGCTGAATATTGGCTTGTGCAAGGAGATCCAATTTGTGCTGCCAGTCTGCCTCTGCCATGCAGGAGAGTAAAAGCAACTTGCTTTAGGGTGTTCTGTGAAAAGGGACTAGACAAAGCACAATTTGGAGCAGCAAGACTTTTATCAATATTGGCTCTAATGGGGAGCGAGAGCATTTACAATCTGCTCAAGGTAGCAAAATGTCTTGAGATAATTACTGCCATACTGAACTGAAAGGACTATCCTCAACCCAGCTCTTGCCTTCTGAAATTACGGGGGAGACTTGATAAAGTGTATGTTTGCAATTGGGTATATTTTACACAGCCTGCTTTGTTAAAGGTTTTATATTTTTACTACTACAGTCCTTGTTATGGAAAGCTGAGAATAGAGGAGGGGTGCTACCCATTTGCCACAAAGGAGCTGTAGGGCAAATTAAAATAATCCATGCATATCCTCTGCTTTTTTGCTAATACTGTATTAAAAAGGCAAGAAAAGGTGTTTAGAAGAGTGTCAGCCGGATAAATGAAATGGTATGCACTGCGTTTTCTCTGTGGGCAAAATTATGTGAACTGTAGTTTTTCTGATGGCAAGGAGATAGACTTGATGATCATGGAGGACTCTGGGGACTATAGCCCCGTAGAAACTCATTTGATTTTCAGATGGTCACTGCAATGTGTTATTCATTACATTTTCTTGCTATTCGTTCTGCTATGTTGTGTTCTGTGCTCATCTTGCCAATTAATTTTTTTTTCTTGTTCTATTTTTATCTTCAGGTAAAAAAGACTGATAGGTTTTTTTATACCTCTATTTTGGGCAAACATGCCAAGCACAAGTGGCATATTGTTGAAACACTCAGTTGGATCTGCCAACAGATGAGAATGTGAAAGGTGAATCAAATTTATATGTGCTTGTATGTGTAGAAAATACTATATTCAGATACATTAGTTTTGTGGAGATAATTCTGCTTTTCTTCAAGCATCTTTTGCATTTGCAAAAGTACTAAACACTTCACATTCTTTCCAGTCTCCATTGGCAATGGTGCTGTTTTTATGATATTTCTAAAAAACGTGTTCCTTTCATTTATTTCTCAGGCATATGCTCCACTTTTATATGAGCATTCTCAGAACAACTTGTGGTGAAATATATGGCTGCTGTTATGATAGCTTATAAAATTGCTGGTATAATTTTCAAATGATTGAGGGCAAGCCTTCTGGTTTTTTTCTGCAATTTTCACAACAGAGTTCACAACATTGATCAGATGATTTGGAGATCATTGAGAAATATTAATTAGCTGAACACAAAGGTGTACATGATACTGTACTGGTGAATCAAGGAAGATGGATTTGTCCATCTTTGCACGAAATGTTCCTTTAATATCTCCAATTTTCTTGAACAGATATCTGGGTTTCCCCTTCTATTATTTTCCTCTATTTCTTTGCACTGTTAATTTAAGAAGGCCCTCTTGTTTCTCCTTGCTATCCTTTGGAAGCCCGCATTCAATATTCTGTAACTTTCCCTCTCTCCCTTGCATTTTGTTTTCCTTCTTTTCTCTGCTATTTATAAGGCCTTGTCGGACAGCCACTTTGCTTTTTTGCATTTCCTTTTCTTTGGGATGGTTTTTGTTGCTGCCTCCTGTACAATGTTACGAGCCTCTATCCAGAGTTCTTCAGGCTGTCCACCAAATCGAGTTCCTTAAATCGGTTCTTCACTTCTACTGTGTATTCATAAGGGATTTGGTTTAGATTATACCTGAGTAGCCCAGTGGTTTTTCCTACTCTCTTCAGTTTAAGCTTGAATTTTGCTATGAGAAGCTGATGATCAGAGCCACAATCAGCTCCAGGTCTTGTTTTTGCTGACTGTATAGAGCTTCTCCATCTTTGGCTACAGAGAATATAATCAATCTGATTTTGATATTGCCCATCTGGTGATTTCCATGTATAGAGTTGCCTCTTGTGTTGCCTCAGATATATTAGAGTGAAGCAAAACCACAGTTTAGACCAGGAGATGGATTAGCAAGGTTACAATAGCACTATTGTCACAAATAATTAACATAATGGTTTCAGTGGATAGGCCTACACTTCCTATGAGGCACAGAATAGGAGGAGCCTCAATGAAGAGTCAACTCATGGAGAGTCTGTTTCCCTGTAGAGGCAAGCAGCAGTTGATCAGTCCCTAGAGTCTAGTCCATACACAAGACTGTAGGGAGATCTGTGAATTAGTATACCGTATTTTTCTGTCTATAAGACACTACTTTTTCCTAAAATCATTACCCTAAAAATTGAGGGGCATCTTTTACATGGAAATAAGGTGAGATAGCTAAGAAAAGAACAAAAGGGCACATACCTTGCCTCTGTAAACAGACTCCCTTCAGCCATGAGGCTGAGTTTCCTACAGTCAGGAGACTTAGCTTCTTCCAATCAGGAGCCTTACGGAACTGACATCAGCTGATCCTGAACAAACCAATTGGAATACACCTCCTTGGAGGTAGAGCCTGTAGGCTCAAGATTCAACAGAGACAAAATGTCTGACATTCTGAGCTCAGAGGCTGAATCCTCAAAGCTAAATTTTCTTAATTTGGGGGTTAGAAAATTGGAGGGGAGGGGCGTCTTATAAATGGGTGTGTGTTATAAACGGAAAAATTAGTATATTGTGAGCTAAGAAGTCCTGTCTATATTAGCTCTGAGTTCTCCCTAAGAAAAACAGTTCTCCCTCAGGATGTTCTCCATAGAGAGCACTTCCAGAGTCAAACTGGGAGTTTTAACTGAAAGAGACATTCAAATTCTGTAAATAAATAGACAAGCCATGTAAGAGAAATCTGACATATCACAGGATTCAGTGTTGCAGAAGAGTTTGTTTTCAGGCAAAAATGTGAAGATAATTTGGAAAAGTAAGTTGCAATGATATATAAATGAGAATTTTCTAAAATGTAGGCAACGTCCTAGATTTATAGGTAGTCTTAGATCAATGTGCTAATTCAAGACTAAAGTGAGAGTCTTGCATCTCTATTTGGGGAAAACAGAAATTGGCATGCATTATTAGACATGCACAAAGTTCTGCTCACAAACGTACATAGTCTTTCTTGGGATCCTAGCCAACTCAAACAACATATTTCTGTGGGATGGAACTGCCAACACATGCAATTTATATTTTATTCACTTAGTATAAAGAATTTAGTATCAAAAGCCCTATGTTTAGTACCAAAATGTAAATAATTTTTTAAAATCAACTAGCCCAATAGATTACAAGACAACATTTGCCACATTTTGTTATTATGTGCCATTGAGTCACTTTCAGCTTATAGCAACCCTGTCATATTGTGACCTGTAAAAGATCTGATCACTAACAATCCTGCACAGATCTTGCAAACTAAGATCATCCTTTATTGATTTCCTTTGTTGAAAAGTCCATCTCATTTTAGCTTTCCTTCTTAGAATTATTGGCTTTCCCAGTGAGTCTTATCTTCTCACGCTAAATCCAAAGTGTGATAGTGTATTTAGTTTTGGTTCTCTTGAGAGTACAGCCTTTATTTGATCTTCCTTTTCTCAACATGTCATCAAGTCCATTTTGGCTTATGCTGATCCTTTCCAGGGTTTCCAAATATACAGTACTTGGAAGTGGTTTACCATACCCCTTTCTAGGGGTGTCCCAGGATTGTATGGTTTGACACATGCCAGTTCTCCTCCTAGGATACACAGCGGGGAACTGAACTCTCAATTTTGGCTCTACAGTCAGCATACTCACTAAGCTATCCAGTCAACTTGTTTTGTCTAGCACCTACTTTGTCTTTCTGGAAATTGATGGTATCTCTTTCAATATAACATTTTGAATTATTCCCCCCTCCTCCGGTCAGCTTTTTTTCAATGCAGGTTTCACATCTGTTCATCCTAAACAGACATTACTGTATAGACATTACTTTGTATATAATTATGTCAACATTACTTTGGTCTTTTTGAGGTTTAGCAGTAAGCCTGCTTTTGCACTGTTTTCCTTTGCCTTCCTCAATAGTCATTTTACATCATTGCAGTTTTCTTTGGATAGTCTGTTATCATCTGTATATCGTAAATTATTGATGCTTCTTTCACCAATTTTCATTCCTCCATCATCTGAATCTGATCCAACTTTCAGTATGTTATGTTCTGCATATAGATTGAACAAAAAGGGAGGTACAATATACCCTTGTTTGACACTTTTGCTCATTGGAAATCATTCTCTTTTGCTATATTCTGTCCTAACAGTATCTCTTGTGCAGAGTGTGGGTTTTGTATCAGGACAATCTGATGTTGTGGCACCGCCATGTATTTTAGAACTATCGAGATTTTCATGATTCACACTGCCAAGGGCTTTACTGTAATATATAATGCACAAACTAGTGTAATTGACATTTTTGGGGGGGTGGAATTAATTCCCATTGTGTTCCATGAATTTAACTCTGTAATTAGTAGGTTTTGGGTTATATAGTAACAGTGCATTTTTCAAACGGAAGTTAGGGCCAGGTGCAAGCCTCTGATGCTGTCAGATATTACCTTCTGTTGGCAGAACTCTCTTCTTTGGCTAATCTCTAGATGTATGAGCAGAGCAATCTTCTAGAAGAATTGCTGTGCTGGTTAAGATCTTTTGGCAGAAGAACCAAATAAGACACCTTCTTATTTGAGCCTAAGGGCCACAATGCTGATGCAATGCTCAGCCAGGGCAATGGTGGTACTAAATAATTTTCATCATCCCTAGCTAGACAGGGAGGGGATTCAATTTATTACAGCTTCAAGCAGGCTTAGACATTCATGCAGTCTAGTTAGGATTGCACTCCTCTGCTGAAATCCTGTTGTGTGTATGGAAATAAATGGTGATCATATCCTCAACCCACAACAATACTTTTTTTGTTTTAATTTAATGTTTCTTATCTCCCTCCCTTCAAGTTCTGAAACTCCCTAGGTATCCCTTTGGACTGAGGGAAGTCTTTGGGAGCCTTGGGATGGGAAGAGAGAATCTTTTATTATCACAAAATCACTGCCAGATTGCTGCTTGTGCGACTGGGACAATTGGCAGCAATCTGGTGGCAATTTTGTGATATTAAAGGCTCCCCCCCATCTCAAGGATCCCACAGGCTTCCCCAAATCAAAAGTGATTTCTAGGGAGCCTTGGAACCTGGAAGGGAAGTTTTAAAGTAAAGGATGATGTTATGGGCTGATGACATCATTGCCATTTACAATGGTGGGTTTACGCAAACTGGAGTTCAGCCTATACCTGCAGTTTACATGCACGCTTCCCTAAAAGTAAGCCTCATTGAGAACATGGACTTATATCTGAGTAGACATGATTTGTAAATTTATACTCTAAGCACTGTGATACATCTCTTTGGCAAAAAGCCAAGGAGTGTTATTTGTGGTCTATAAGGGCTGTTCAATTTCTTTGAAGTGAAGTCTGATGTTAAGTTAAGTAGAACATATTAATTTCAAAAAGAGGTTCGATGTACTGCTAAGTACCCAGTAGGATAAAGAAGAATGTTCTAATTAAAGTGTTACAGAACTTTGATCTGTGTCTATTTCACTACTGTCTTTTTAAAAAATAAGTAACTCATGCAAACCACTTGTATTTGTATTGATAATTTTCCCACCTCACCCCCCTTTAAATATGTAAATGTAGCAACCCAGCTAATGGCATATTTAAAACTAGGATAAAATTCTGAGCATATTGTCTTAAGTAGTATTTGTTTTGCTTCATTCTGTATCTGGCAGGGTTCTAACAAGAATGCCTTCGCACAGTTAAAACTAGTGTGCCAGCTGCCCCCATTTCTGACCCGGTCATGGCGACATATGCCTTAGTTATATCCCGGCTGGATTACTGTAATGTTTTCTATGTGGGTCTGCCTATGGAAAGTATCCAGAAACTTCAGTGGATCCAAAACACAGTATTTGGATTGTTGACTTGGACCTGTTACAGGAGCTCCACTGGCTGCCAGTCATTTTTAGGATGAATTCATGGTACTGATTCTAACTTACAGAGTTAGATGGCTTGGTCCCCCAAGCTGTCTCAAGGACCACGTCTCCCTTTATGAGCCTATTTGTGTGTTAAAATCATCAGGGAGAGGCCTTTCTGTCGGTCCCTCACCTTTATAGGTGCATTTGGTGGGTACATGGGAGAGGACCTTCTCTGTTGCTGCTCCCAGACTTTGGAACTCCTTCCCACAGGAGGCTAGGCTGGTCCCATCTTTGCTGTCCTTCTGCAAGCAGTCAAAGACCTTTATCATCAGGCAGGTTTTTCCTAAGTGACTGGCTGCCTGAATTAGGTTTTCAAGAGAATTATTTTATCTTACTTCTTTGAATGCATTTGTTTTTTAAATGGTATTTGATTCATCTTTTTTAGTGTTCTGTATACTCACTGATGTTAGCTTTAATATTGTGTTTTAATGATGTAAGCCACCTTGGGTCCTCTTAAGGAGAAAGGCAGGGTACAAATATTTTAAATAAATAAATAATGAAATGTGATATAACTGAATTCTGGATGTACAGTTCCTGATATTCCTTCTGTTTGTTCTGATTAGGAGAATCAGCTCTTGCTGCAGAGCCCAGCAGAGGGTGCTCAAAGGTGCAGGATGTTGAAAGCTTTTACACCGATTGGAGCGTGAAGGAAAGCTTGAAATTCATAGGGCGTTTGTTTCTTGAAATATGAGGTGCACAGACCATGTAAAATGAGGATAGTCTGAAGTTAATATAGAACTGCAGAAATATATAACTATAGCAACCCTGCTAATGGCATATTTAAAACTACGATGGAACTGTGAGCATATTGTCTTAAGTAGTATTTGTTTTTATTTATTTTGTTTCGTTTCTTTCACATTCTGCATCTGGCAAGGTTCTAAGAAGTCTTCCTCATTTAAAAAATTAAGTCTATATTGCTGCATTTTGTCCGTGTTTCTGGAATGCTTGTTTGTTGCTTCATTGTACGCCTTCTGAAAACTAGCAACATATTTTATAGCTGAAAACATGGTTTGGGTGGAAATCCTAACAAGATATTAGTGTTGTAAAGAACATTGCTTTACTAAAGATGGCAAAGGGTGATAAACTGTCTTTTTCTGCAGTGATGCCACACACAGAAATATAGATATGTAAACAAGCTCTTTGCCTCTAATGAATGAATACAGAAGCACTTTCTGCATGTGCTAATTATAGCAATAAAAACATAAACTTGGATCCTAACATCTATTAGGCATCTGTAGAAGAAGCCTTTCCCTTGCTGCTCTCCTGCAGCTACCAGTGGAGCTAAAAAAGGCTGTATGGGTGTCTGCTGGATTATTGGGGCAAGTAACAAACCTGCATAGTGATAACATAATTTACATGCATAGAATAGGCCACAATAACCCATCTGGGTATGTGTACATGATTTGTCCCTTAGTGCTACATTCAGTGATGTTTAGAGGCCTCAGTGTACCAGGAAAAAACACTCAGAACTTAGATTTTGATACTTTGATGCAGAATAGAAGAAGCATAAATTACTTGAAAAAATTTTTTGGGGGTGAGGAACATTTGTGAAGAAGATGGGAAGGGGGAACAGATGAATAAACACTGTACTTAAGAAGATGAGCTGTTTCTGGTTTCATTGCCTTTGTTGAAGCAGTGATAACTGTACGTGCCTGGGGTTCTCATGATGGTGGGAATGTATTTGTGTAGTTACAGCTGATCCGTTGGATTACTATAAAGCACTCTATTTGGAGCTGCCTTTGGAAAGTATTGGGGAAATGGTTTTTAATAGACTTGAGCTGTATTGCTTTCATTTGTAACTCTTTTTGGACGTGGTTTTTTATTTTAAAAAAATTCATAGCTGTTAGAGCTCGGTGGTCTAGGTATCTGGCTGTCGAGCCAGAGATTGGGAGTTTGGTTCCCCACTGTGCCTTCTGGGCAGGGGTTGGCCTTGATGATCCATAAAGTCCTTTCCAGCTCTGCAGTTCTAAGGTGATGATGATAATGTTAATGATAATGATGATGGTGGTGATGGTGATGAATTTAATAGCATTTTAACAGTGATAGACTTTTGTATGTTTATATCTGTACGTGTGATCTGTATCTCATTTAATCTTGTAACATGCTACCTGTAGTCGGCCCTTGTAAGCCCCTTGGAATCCCAGTTCTCAGAAAAATCAGGGGCATGCTTCCGATAAGTAAATATATAAGATGTTTTTTCTTAATCTTGGAAACACTGGTGAACAGGAGGTCTGTATTTGACAGGGGAAGAAGAAATGGTTGCTATGCTTGATGAAGTTTCAGGATTCTAGATGCCTGGGTTATTCATTTTATGTTTTACACTGTTACCAGCCTTTTTTATATATATCAGAACAAAACATTTGTTTGAATTTTGGACAGTTCACATGTTCCTTTAGAACTGCATGTTTTGTGTATGAAAGAAGCCCAGTAGGGTCAAGAGAACGGCCTGCTGTTCCACAGCAGGTGCCAGGGTTACCAAAATAGAGAGATCTGAGCCCCTTTCAAGCTTTGTTTACCTGCTTGGATTCAGTGCATGAAGAACAGAGTGCCTAACCCTCCACTGTGGCTTTCCTCATCCCAGAAATGATGCATTTGAAGAAGAGAGGGCACCGTTCACAACTGAACAAAGACTAGGATGAGATGTTGGTGGGGATGTAGGATGCTTCAGAAAGAGGAAGGGATGAAAAATATTTCTTCTATTTACCTCTTTCCCTTCATGGATCTTAGGATATATACCCCTTAGTGTTTCCCTCAAATATGGGGCATAAAGAGTTTATTGCAATGATAAGATTGAGAAATATAAGCAGAAGTATCTGGATAACTTAAAATTTTTTTCAGATGTAGACTTAGAATCAATACATTAATCTTGGTGAATTAAAAAGTAGGAAATATAAGAAGCTCCTGTGTAACAAATATTTGTTTTTCTAGCCCACTATCATCAGCTCAGACCAGCAATGGCTCAGTCAAATCTCTGGCAGGGCACTTCCATACAATACCACCACTTAGCACTTTTAAACTGGAGATAGAGCTGCAACTAGCAAATTTGGTGCCTGGCACAAACTGCAGCTCCTGAGATATACGGATGAAAAGTATTAAAAATTATTTCTATTTCTTTTTGTAAAAATTATACTGAGTCTTTGTGTCTAACCTACTAGAAACTGTATGAATGTTTGTCATGCAGTTATACGGAGTACTTAATAGACCATATAAATGGTATTTTCTCCAACAACACATTCATTTCAACTGGATTTAGTGGTAAAAGTGGTTACATTCTTCAAAATGAATGAAATGGCATCTGGAACAAAGAAAGTAGCATAAAATATAGAATTCTGATTATTACATTAAAAATTGTGCTCCTTCTCTCCAGAACACAACTTAGAGCCGATTATCGGGCCTATTTCGTGGCAATATGGCTGGCGAAATAGCAATATTTCTCCGGCCATATTGCTTCCTCAGAATGTCGCCCAGCAAAGCTGTTTTGGGTGGTCTGGGATCTTCTTCAACCGGGAAATCTGGTGGAGATCCCGGACTGCTCATCAGCTCGCTGTGATGAGTTTGCCATCCATTTTGAGGGGAAAATCGCTCAGAATCGCAGTGGGTTGGACTCCACAGTTACTGCAGAATCAGAGGATGTGTCCAGTGTGCCATGCTTAGGTCAAGTATTAATGGATGAGTTTCAGTTGTTGAGACCTGAGGATGTGGACAGGGTGCTTGGATCTGTCTGTTCTACCACCACTCCGGTCGACCCTTGCCCATCCTGGCTAATTGGAAGATCAGCCAGGGGGGTTCGGCCCTGGGTCCAGGAGGCCGTGAACGCCTCTTTGAGAGAGGGAGTGGTCCCTACCACCTTGAAAGAGGTGGTAATTCGGCCACTCCAGATTCATCTGGCACCAACGCTGGTGACATTTCGGTGCCAGGTCAAAACCTTCCTGTTCCAGAAGGCTTTTTATTGAAATAATATTAGCTGTGGATCTGATGGCAATATATATATATATTTATATATATAAATTGTATGTTAATTGTTCTGTATTTTTATTGTATTTTAAATCTTGTAAGCCGCCCAGAGACCTTTGGGTAGTGTGGGCAGTATATAAATAAAATAAATAAATATAAATCAATCGATCAATCAATCAATCATAGTTATAAAAACCTTGAATATGTATTGAACTCATTGTAATAACTGAGCATTTTATACTTCCCTCGCTATGTATACAAAGTATGGGAAAGTGACATGGAAATATGTTCCAGAATGGAGGGAGAGAATGAAGTAGATGCAGAAAGGAAAAGATCTGGTGCAAAATATTACAAAGGATGTGTGTGTCTAGAATTCAGAGGTTTTGAAAAATGCACAGGCTAAGCATGAGAACGTATAGTAAGATAAATCCCCAGACCCTTCCATATAGTGATATGGCAAAAAACAATGCATGAAAGGTATAGTCGTGAATCAAAACCTTATTTTTATGATCAGGGACAGCTGGAGCTGCTGACTCAGGCTTGTTACCTTTGATTAAGAGACTCATCCTGGCAAAAATTGATGGGATGCTTCGGCTCCTGTAAGTGTGGTATTAATTGGGATCGTCTGTTAACTCTGCACCTCAGATAACCATGAAATTGTTTACAGAGTTATGAATCCCAAGACTCTGTTTAATATTTGAGCACTACTGTGCTTACTTCATCCCTGTACTAACCCTTAATGGTATATAAATAAATCAGAACTTGCAAGGAGTGATATTACTCATTAATTAGCATTAATATCTCCCAGACATGGTTAGTTACTAATGTGTTCATTTACATTTATTTGTTTGTTTGTTTGTTTGTTTGTTTGTTTGTTTAACTTATATGCCGCCCACTCTACCCAAAGGTCTCTGGGTGGCTTACAACAATTAAAATATAATTAAAATAGAATAAAAACTATAAAACGATTGGAATACTGTACAATTAAAATACTGTACAACCTAAAAATTGCCATCAGGACCCACAGTTGATATTATTTCAATTAAGAGCCTTCTGGAACAGGAAGGTTTTGACCTGGCGCCGAAATGTCATGAGCGTCAGCACCAGATGAATCTCAGTCGGGAGGGCATTCCATAGTCTGGGGGCAGCTGCCGAAAAGGCCCTTTGTCCACAAGCCATCCCTCTTACCTCCTTAAGGGATGGCTCTTTCAAAAGGGCCGCCTGGCTAGATCTTAACTGCCAGGTACCGTATTTGCCGGTGTATAAGATGACTTTTTTGGCCCAAAAAACATGCCTCCAAGTGGGGGGGGGTCGTCTTATATACGGGTGCACTTCAGTTGGTCTAGGAAGGAGCTGCCGCTGCAGTTGAGTGACGCGGAGCCGCGCTCGCCAGGGAGGAAGGCAGGCAGGCGGTCGGTCCAGATGGAGGGAGGGAAGCAGAGTCGGCCATGCCTGAGCAGCCAGGGCCCCCTGCTGGGCTGCCTGCCACCCCGCGCCACTGAGCCAGCCGCTTCCCCTCCTCCTCGCCCTCCTCCCCACCGGCCATGAACTTCCAGGGCGGGCCTGGGCAGAGCCCCGGGCAGCCGCCGCCGGTGCCACAGCAGAGCCGTCCACTCTATATTTTGAGTGGAAATGTTGGGGGGTTGTCTTATACGCCCAGTCTTGTACGCCAGAAAATACGGTAGGTTCATATGGAAGGAGACGGTCCTTCAGGTATCCAGAGCCCAAGCCATTTAGGGCTTTATATGTCAAAACAAGCACTTTGAATTGGGCCTGGGCAGCAACTGGTAACCAACGTGATTTAATCAGAATCGGCTTGATGTGTTCTCTAGCGGCCCCACCACTCACCAGCCATGCAGCTCGATTCTGGACCAGTTGCAGTTGCTGGACTGTCTTCAAAGGCAGCCCCACGTAGAGCGCATTGCAATAATCTATACAAGATGTTGCCAGTGCGTGTGTAACTGTCATGAGTCTCCGCTCGTCCAGGTAGGGCCGTAGCTGGTACAATTTCCGCATCTGAAGGAAGGCGCCCCGGCCACCAAGTCTACCTAGGCTTACAGAGTTAGACTGGGGTCCAGGAGCTGTGGACAATGTCCCCTATGGGGTGTGTAACCCCATTAAGGGCAGGGAAATAGCCCTCCAACCTGTCCGGCGAAGCGCCCACTAACAGCACTTCCGTCTTGTCTGAACAGAGTATCAATTTATTAACCCTCATCCAGTCCATTATCAGGTGCAGACATGAGTTCAGCACAGAAACCGCCTCGCCTGGATTGGTGGAAAACGAGAGGTAGAGCTGAGTATCGTCAGCATATTGCTGACTCCTCAGCCCAAACCTCCTGATGACCTCTCCCAGCGGTTTCATGTAGATGTTGAACAGCATGGGGGACAGTATCGAGCCCTGAGGAACCCCCTGACATAAATCCCATGGGGCAGAGCAACTGTCCCCCAGCACCACCCTCTGGACACGGTCAGCCAGGAAGGAGCAGAACTACCATAAAGCAGTGCCCCCAACTCCCAACCCAGTCAGCCTATCCAGAGGGACACCATGGCCGATGGTGTCGAAAGCTACTGAGAGGTTCAGGAGTATCAATAGGATCACACTCCTCCTGTCTCTCTCCCGGCAAAGGTCATTGTACAGGGTGACCAAGGCAGTCTCCTTGCCAAAATCCAGCCTGAAACCCAATTGAAATGGATCCAGAAAAGGATTTTTAAAAAGTAATTCTTTGTTTCATGTTTCTGAAAGGTAAGAAAAATAGTTACTTCAGTTCCTTTTTAAAGAAATTTGAATGCTACAGACAGCTGAACTGTGGCAAAAAACAAACACTCCTTGATTGTGCTTCATCAATACCTCAACACACACACCAGAAGACAAGGTAGCCATCTGAGAGAGAGAGAGAGAGAGAGACCCTGAGAATGCTGTAATAAGCTATTGGAGAAAAAGGCAGAGTGAAATGTTTTATACCAAAGATTTTTTAAAAATATTACAGGAATCACCTTGTAAAGATTCTTAATAACTGCTTCATTGTTATCTGCCATGCCTTAGTGAGGTATTTCTGGATATTTGGATTAAGAATATTGTGTTCATTTATTTGTTTATTTGAAATATTTATATCACACTGGTCAACTTGTGGTCCTTTGGATGTTGCTGGACTGCAGTTCCCATCAGCACCAGCCAGCATAGCAAGTGGTGAGTGGATGATGGGAGTTACAAGGGAGTAACATTTGAATGGCCACAGATTACCCATGCTAGATGCATATATGTATTGTGTTTTTCACCCAAAAGGGTCTATTAAGTGCCTAACAATCATAAAAAACCAAAACCCATAACTAGGGAAAGCAACAACAAGCTAATGAGAAAACTGCTTGTTGCATTTTAACTGAGTGGAAACATGCTGTCATTTTATGTGCCATCGAGTTGCCTCCAGCATATGGTGACCCTGTGAGTGAGTGATCTCTAAAATGTCCAGTCCTCAACAGCCCTTCTCAGCTCTTGCAGACTCAGGCTGTGGCTCCCTTTAGGAAGTCAATGAGACAGCAAAAACAATATTGCCTAGCACCTGTCTTTACTTTTGATTAACTTCTTGCTAATATGTAATGCTTAACATGCATACAGCCATTATTAGAATTAACTAAGTGACCTGTAATTGATGTTCCTGTTGGCTAAATGAAAATGTTACCTTCACTTAACTCTCTATTCATTATATAATGGTGTTAACATTGCTTAATTAGAAATTGTGAGAAGAAACAAAGTTGCAAGATAATGCTTTCTTTTAAACCAGTATTAAATTAAATGTGAAGCACTGCAGTTGTGATAGATAAAGAGGGAGTTCCTGTTAAGTAATTAATTACTTTCCTTCAATGTCCTTTCCCCAGAATATTTAATTATTTGTGTTTGTAGACAGGGAGAAGGCTTGTTTTTCTGAAGAAAGTGCAATACGGATATTCCATCCAATTGTAAAGACTCGTAGTCCACCAAATTTTTCAGTGTTTTCAAAATTTGCATTCCTGCAGTATATTTTGTGAATATGATTTTTTTTTTTTTAAAAAAAAAATCAGTCTTATACTTCATCAGCGATTGATCCCAAAGACTGAATTTAGAAGCATGTTTGCTTGAAATCAAAAGGATTTTCTTCCCAGTGTTAAGGTAAAAGCAAATTAGAAATAAAAAGTAAAAAAAAAAAAAAAGAAGACACAACTGTGGTGTGGTTAAAGACTAACTTATATATAATTTATATAAGGTGCCATCACAGTTGTGTCTTTTTTTACTTTTTATTTCTTATATATATGTTTTAATGTGAGCCATCCTGGAAAGTTAGTATTTAAGGTGCTACCATGTTTTTGTCTTTCTTATTTTTATTTCTATTTTTCTTTTACCTTAATGATTTCACAGACTAACATGTCTAGCCGTTCTACAGCTAGTCCCAGAGTGAGTATTTAGGAAAGTTGCCCATTGTAAAAAAAAACCAAAAAACTTTAAATTACTGCAGTGTTGCCTAAAGCATATGAACTGTGTGTGTCTGTGTTGACCATTCTAAGATCATGTTGCTCGTATTTGTTCACAGCTAACCCTTGTAATTTTAAATGTGTTCTTCCTGGGGTCTTTGTTATTCTTTTGTTGCATTTCCATCCTATGGGATGCAGCTGCCCTTGGACTTGGTGCTGTTTTGATCATTCATGTGCAACAGCCACTTTGTCTGTAACATTCTAAAAATGAGGCTACATGGTGCTATTTGCAAAGCAATTTCACATAAATATTTGGACTGCTGTTCTTTTTCAATGAAGAGCTGTTTACTGTGTGAAAATAACATAATTATAATTTACAGGCTTTTTGCCTGAAGCTGATGGGACAGATGCATATGATTAAGTTTCAACTGGGCTGTTATTGTAATGTAGATGTTTTCAGGGATGGAGGGTTTTCTTTTTCTTTCCTTCTTTAAGGGAAGCATGAATTAAAAAGAGGGAGGAAGGGAGGGAGGAAGGGAGGGAAGAGAATTATAAGATGCCTCCATTT
This sequence comes from Pogona vitticeps, assembly GCF_051106095.1. Classification (NCBI taxonomy): domain Eukaryota; kingdom Metazoa; phylum Chordata; class Lepidosauria; order Squamata; family Agamidae; genus Pogona; species Pogona vitticeps. The sequence continues at coordinate 191,234,593 of NC_135786.1, forward strand.
CATCCTCTTTTATTTTTCATTTTTTGTTTTCCAGTGGCACTTCTCCACTAGCTTGTCTGAATGCAATGCTTCATACTAATACTCGGGTTGGTGATGGGACATTCTTCAAAATTCCTGGCAAGGCAGGACTCTACGCACTCAAAGTAAGTTGTATTTGTAGAAATGAAAGTACACAGGCTCATGCAGACCATGCATGCGAACCCTAATGAGATAAAACAGCAATCAGAATGGACTAGGGGAAAGGATCTGAAAGTTTTTCTGTCTCTGTTCAGATATCATTTGAATCCATTTTAAAATGCAGACAGAGTCTGTAAATGGGTTAAAATAAGTTTCAGAAGTTGGAAAAGTTCTTTCATATAGTAACCTCAAGAAAATGGCTGATGCCCTTAAGACATCTTGTATTTGTGCTTATCATTAACATATAGATATTTCTGTGCATAGGGATTGCCTACATATCTCAGCCATAGATTTAGGGAAGAAGTGAAAGTTTTAAACCCATAGTTCCAATTTTATGCTGGATCAGTAGAAGTCCTTCCTGAGTCCTTACATCAAATGTGATTGTTTGAAGACTAGTGTGTGGAAGGGTGGAAGGGGAGGCAAAGATTATCACCGCTTTAAAAAAGTGTCATGGGTTTTATGAAGCAGACTTAGCTTCCAATTTTAAACATAAACATTTTGAATTTTAAAAAGGCCATACATATGAAAGAAGGAACATGCAATATGCGGAGCTTTTTAAAATAATGAGACATGAGCTCCATCTGACAGAACTCAAAGGTATCTTATGTGATTAGTTTCTGATTTATTTATCCATTAAAAACATAAATAAGCCTCCATCTACAATCTTCACTTTCACTGTGAAATGATCTGGATACTGGAAGAAAGAAGACATTAAAAAGATATATTTTTCTGTACCATTACTATAGAATCCCATCGTATATTGATCTAAACGGTTATACATAAATGATGCACATTTCACCTCTCTGTAGAAAGCAAGCTTGTTCTAACAATCCAGGCATCTAAATTCTAGATAGCTGAATGTTTAAAAACAAATTTGTTTCTTCAGACACAAATGTGGAATAAGCAGCATTTTATGTATGACGTTCTAGAACAATATACATTATGACTTGCTCAAGCAGTTCGCTCAGGTTGTCAGACATCACATTTTCCTTACGCTGCTGCTGCTGTGAGCCAGCAAGTTGCTGCTAACTCATGGTGACCCTGTGAATGAATGCTCTCCACAAAGGTCTATCATTACTTAGCTCTTATTTGCTTATTTCTTATTATTTATTTATTTTATTTATTCCAGTATAATAATTGATATTAAGTAGAGCCCTATTATTTTTTTAAAGTGGCAAGCAAAATGATTATGTGGTTCTTTACATACAGAAGGAAGACGTTACTTGCCCAACAGATGGAACATTGGATTTAAGTTGTGAATCTGAGTTGGATGGCACTGAAATGGCTGAAACAAACAATAGCAATGGAGAAGAAAATGGAGGTAGGGTGTTTTTAAAATATATATATATATATATTAAAAATATACTGAACTGGTATATTTTAAAACAATAGCCTATTTCAGTTCTCTCGAGATCATACCAATGTATTAGGATGTCTTGTGAAACAAAACAATGATTTTAGCCTTCATCTTCATTGGTATTTTACTTCTGCTGTCATGTTGCTAAACCTCCTTTCTGTAAACTGAAGGGGAAGATATTATGATTTTTTCCTTGTCATAATTCTAACGAAAGTCTGATAATTGAAAGTACCACATTCGATTATAATTTGTGAAAGCTCACATTGAAATAAATCTGTCAGTCTTAAAGATGCCGTGATACTTTTACTTTTGTTATTATTTTGCTCACTCTAGATGGATTTCCTTACATCCACACAACAAAACGTTAACTGTAGGGCTTCCCATTGTCTTAATATAGGAGTTATATCATCCTAAAATTAACTATAGTAAAGATTTATGCTATGTAATTCTAAGTAATGTCAGCAATTCATATATCTTTATGATATAGTGCAATTGTAGCTGTAATTCACTGAAATGGTTGTTTTAAGCAAGTTATTTTCCCTCCCAATGAAATATGGTCCAGTTGTGTTTTATAACAAAATATATTGTTGTTCACTTTACTGGTTATTATATTTAAACGGCGTTCCGTGTATAGTCACGCTGGCCATGTGACCACAGAGGATTATCTGTGGACAAACGCTAGCTCTGCGGGTTGGAAACGAAGATGAGCACCGCTGCCTAGAGTCAGACATGACTGGACAAATTGTCAAGGGGAACCTTTACCTTTACCTTTTTATATTTAATATAATAATTATGGAAGGAAATACTGATCCTATATAATAAGCTGGAAATGAAAATGGGCAGGAAATTAATCACAGTTATGAGTGGAGTTTCTGTTTCTGTGAAAATGGATTTGCTGTTTTTATGAATTTCTGCATCTTTCAGACATGATGTTCATTCACCACATTGGCTGTAGAGAACAAGAATTGTAACCCAAATGTCTGATGGGGCACAAGCTTGCAGAAGGCCATTGTATTGTTTTTGACAACAGTGCTGAATAAACAAGGGGCAGAAGCAATCTATAGGCATATGCAGCTGTCACCGTTCCAGATACATGAAGCTTATTGTTAATAAACCAGCTGATCTTCCCAATTGTTTCCAGTTGGCTCTTTATGGAAGCTGGAGCAGTTAAACAAAATGTTTGCTCCATCTGTAATTTTTTTTAAAAAAAAGCATTACATACAAATCAGAAATTTTTTTTCTCCCTCAAAAAGCCAGATGATGTTTCATACTTAGTTTGTTAAGGAAGACAAGCTAGAATTCCTATATCACATGTCACCAGTGGGCATAGTGGAGCCAGGGCTCACAAGTTTAATGTCCCACAACTTTCTGAGTCACAGGGTCTATGGCATCATCTGCCACTCCCCCAGACTTCCCTGTTCCCTCTTAAGCTTGACTCTGTTCTTCATGTTAGCTGGAAGACGAATAGATTTTCTAAGGTCCAATATATTGTTGTGATGTTCCCCTGTTACAATGCAAAATATTTCAGGGTAGTTTGGTCTCAACTAGACAATTAACAGGGATTTGCCATATTTCAAAATTTACCACTATGCCACTGGATATCACACTAAACCAACCAGAGATGTGGAAAGGCTTGTACACAGTAAGGTAAAAATTTGAATATTGAAAGTGAAGGATACATATTCAATTTGTTTGCCTGTGATTACTTAGGTATTTTCCAGTAAAGGAATAAAAGCATTCCCTACATAGCATACATGCTCTCCCCTCTCTCAGATTTGGTACAGTCATCACAGGATTGCTCTGGTTTAGGTCAGGTCTGTGTGTGATTGCTGGAATGATCCAAAGCAAGCAAACCTTTCTCTTTCAATTTGCTAATATTATAAACAAATAATGAGCAAGCCACTTCAGGATATTGGTAAATTAATCACTTCCCCAGCTTGGCAGCTGGCAGAAGTGTTTTTGTTTTGTTTTGTTTTGTTTTTGTTTTGCTATTCTTAATGTGCTGCATTAGTTATACAAAAAATAAAAATAAAAAAAATCTTTTCTTTGCCTCACCTCAAAGGACCAGTCAAGAAGCTGCCTGCAGTTGAATTTATGGCAGTGGCTTCAGCTGCAGGCAGTTTCTCAACTAGCCTTTTAAGAGAAGGCAAAGAGGAAGAAAAGCTTTGTAACTGATGTAGTGCATTAATAGTACCGTATATGCAGTAAAAAAAGTTTTCACTTCCCTTACCCTCTCTTGAGGAGGGGAAGTGATTAATTTATCAATATCCTGAAGTGGCTCACTTATTTAGCTGTTTCTGTGTGAACCGTCAGTCTTGATAAGATTGTTCTAATCAAGCCCAGCCACTCCCAAGCAGCCCCACTAGCTCACTCTCTGCTGCTAGTGTATCTGAAGGATGTTACATTACCATATGTATGTGTCAAGAGAAAATACTGCTACAGTGATGCCTCGCTTAGCGATCGCTCCGTTTTATGGTGAAATCGCTTAGTGATGGAATTTTTTGGGGACACGATCATGGCAAAGCGCCCATTTTTAACAGCTGATCGGCAGTTCCAAAATGGCCACCAGAAAAACAAAATAGCGACCGCTGTTTTGTCTCGCTTTAGAGGCACCCAAAATGGCCACTGCTATGGAGGATTTTCACTTATAGGTAAGTTTTTAGCCCATAGGAACGCATTAAACACGTTTTAATGTGTTCCTATGGGCTTTTTAAAATCGCTTAACGATTAAATCGTTTAGCGACGTTTTTCCTGCATGGATTAACACTGCTAAACAAGGCACCACTGTACTTCCTTCATGCCCCGCACCCCATTTCTCAGGATAGTTTGCCATCCTTGTATATCAGATGACCAGTTCAGAGATCCAAAATGGAAATAAGTGACTGTACATCTTCTCATCTGCTAAGTATGATAATTGGTTTATTTTAAAATTGACTGTTCTTTGATTTAAAAAAATACCACAGCATTATTGTTCTGCTTTGTTAATTTATTTTATCCCAAAGATATCTTAAATATATAATCCTAGAACTGCAGAGCTGGAAGGGACCCTATGAATCATAGAGTCCAGCCACTTCAAGGAGACACAGTGGGGAATTTAACTCCAAACTTCCTGCTATGTTGCCAGATAACTACACTATTAAGCTATCCAGCAGTTCTATATCCACATTAATTTTCCATGAGGGACTTGAATATTATTAATTAAGAGGTTTAGTTGTTTGCAGAAAACAGCTATATATTTTGTTTAAAGCTCAAGTGTTGGGCCCATTGAGTTTCTTGCTGCACTGCAATTTGATTCTCCAATTCCTTTTTTTCTTTCTCTTTTACAAAGAGCCTAGACTAGCTAGAGAAAAGCTATTCTGATTTTTCAAGTTAAGCACTCAAGATTGGAGTGATTTAGGTGATTATTTGATATATGTGTGCTGACGGCGCATGATGTCAATACATGTATAGATCTGTGTCACCCAAAGAAAAAGTATTGAGTTTATAAGGCAGTTTAACTAGGAGTTTATACTTGCATTCCTTTCTTTCCTCAGGGTATGTTTTGTCGAATTCTATGCAGTATATATATATTTTTTGGACTAAGATCAGAAAAAGCAACTTCCTTCATCATTATACTAATTCTAACTTTTTACCACCCATGATCATGTTACGAAATACATCAAGAATATGGGTACATATTTTCTGTCTGTGATAGACAACATGTGTTACCGAAAGAAAGAATATTTAATGCATGTTTTGTAACATGATCATTGGTGGTAAAAAGATTGAATTAGTACGAGTATAACAATGAAGGAAATTGCTTTTTCTGATCTTACTTCAAATCAGTCTGGTTTGAAATTAAAAACAAGTGTGTTTTTGGAGGAGAGGAGAGTGGGACAATTCAAGCTTTCGTGTCCATATTGCACAATATTTGCATATTCATTTGAAGCTGGCACCCCTGTGTTTTCCTCTTTTTTCTTTTTATTGGCAAGCTTTTTGGATCACATGAAAAAGAGCCTGGCTGAGGGTATTCTGGAAGAAGATGACAGCATATTTTGAATTGCTGTTCTCCTGTGTATTTTTAGTTCAAATTCTTTTTTCTATCTTCTGTTTAAGAGTATCCCAGTTTCATAATTACATTAGTGTTTGAAATTGACTGGTTGGATACCCAAAGCATAGGAATAATTGTCATAAAAATGGTGAGAACTAGTACCATTAAAGCTCAACCCCAATCTATTCCATTTAAACCTGAAAATAAATTAGATTGACGTATTTTGCACCATAACTAAAACTGACTAAAAAAATAACTGACACTTTTCCTTCATGTATTTCAACTGCAGCAACACAAAAATTTGCTAAATTGAATAACACAGTACTTGTATTTGGCTCTGACAGCATGCTTGAGTTTTGCATAAATTAGATTAATATCATTTGTACTTAATGTTAAATGCCAGTCATTAAAAAGTGGTCTGAATTTCATTTGAACTCTTTTGGACTACTACATCCAATATCATGTGCTGTCCCACCTCTTGGCAACAGCTGCCACCCCATCCATGGGACATCTATTGTGTTTCCCTGAAAATAAGACAGAGTTTTATATTAATTTTTGCTCCAAAAAGCGCATTACGGCTTATTTTCAGGGGATGTTTTTTTTTTTTCATGTGCAACAGTCTACATTTATTCAAATACAGTTGTGTCATCTTCTGGTTGCAGGTGGATGGAGAGGTTTCACTTAACTGGGGCTTACTTTTGAGATGGGGCTTATATTATGAGCATCCTGAAAAATCATGCTGGGGCTTATTTTCAGGTTAGGTTTTATTTTCGGGGGAACAGGGTAGGCAGGATGTGAACACTGCTTCTGCTCAGAGGAGGCTATTTTAGAAATCTTGAGCAGACAGGCACTGGTATCATTTCAGACAAGAGTATCCAGGTCAGGACTAGCGGTCCACAGTGATCAGTTAGCAGAGACAGTCCAAGGAGATGGCCAAAGGGGAGAAACTCAGAACAGAACTATAGTCCAGCTTGTTTGTGGTACAGTGACAAGAAGGTTATGGGTGTTTTACAGGCACAGGTGCATCGAACAGTTTGTTCCCAGCACTGGACACAAGTGAAGAAGGAGCTTATATGGGTTACCTCATTGTAAACCACCCAGAGTGGCCTTGACTGCCAGATGGGTAGTATAAAAGTCACTCACTCACTCACTCTCTCAATCAAGCAATCAATCAATATGGTGCTATTGTTGTGAACCATACCCAAAACCCAGGTATCACCCATAAAGCCTTAGATTTCCATGTGAGCAGTGGCTTGCTCTCACAAAGATCCTTGGCTCTTGAGAAAGCCCCTATTTGAAAATAAACATCCCCTGAAACCATGCAGTCATTCTCTTCTGCTCTCAGGGACTGGGGTGGAGACTCAAAAAGATGTTCAGTGGCCTAGACAGTCCAGAGGCTATAGGGTTTATGAAGTCTTCCTCTGGGGTCTCTACTTCATCTTCACTAGAGGATTCCTCTGGTGAAAGCATGACATGCTTCCAATTAAGTGTACATAGAACTACAACCTGAGCAAGCCAGTGCAAGTCAAACACTGCCTCCCAACAAATCATGGTTTGCAAATTGGAGGCCAGACATCAAATGCATGCTATTTCTCATATTTTCTAAATGGGTATCTTACATCCTTCCACAGCCATGTTTCATGTTATTTCTATGACAATTGAATTTCCCTCTGGTTTGCAACCCACTTCAAAACAATGTCTCTGGTTTACAGTGGAGCCATAGTACACACTATGTCTGTCATTGCTCATAGAATGTCAAGCCTAGTGATCTGAAGAAGGCTAGCTAAATTCCCTGTCATTGTTTTATGCTGTCTTGACCCACCAACACATCTTGATAAGGATTTTGAAAGGCCTGTAACATTAATCTCTTCCAATCAAGAGGAAGACATGGAACTTTTTCACCTCTTAAGATACCTGCAATTTGCACAAAATATATATTTGTGCAAAACTAAGCTCCTGCCTCCTTCATAAGCAAAACACACATACCTGCAATTTTTTTACCCTCCTTGTCAATGTGTGGAAGAATATATCAGTTCCTTCTCATCCCATATGCAAGCAAATTGACAGGTGACAATTTAAATTGGTGGTGGTTCTTACTGAGGAATGGAGAAGTTATGAATGCACTTGAGTCTCTTCAGAGTTTATGAAGATAAAGCATCGTATCTGCAACAGACCAATGACTTTTTCCCATCTTCCTAATACTCAAAACACAAAAATGAGTTGTGAAAATATAATACAGTTCAATTTGCATACATTAATAAGAAGCTGGAATAAAGCAACATACTTCTATCTAATTTACTAACCCCATCTGTTGTCAATTAGATCAGTAGTTAAATAAGACAATACATGCTTTGTACACAGGATTTCCAAGGTGGACTCAGATGGTTACTTCAAAGATATAATTGTCAATTACACAATTGAAAATCACTAGCTGTTGCAAATAAAGCCAAATTATGTTCATTATGTATTTGAACAAGTAAAAATCCTTTCTCGTGGAGATAATTAGCCATAGTCAAGGTTATATGTTAAAGTACTGCAAAAAAATTTAAGCATTTGGTTTACTTTCCTATTTTTAGTTTATTTTTTGTCAGGTAATTCCTCCTCCCATGATCTATTACCATTTACAACTTGGGATTCCTCCCAAGACAAAGAAATCTGAGCAATGGTTGTATGAAGCTTCCAGACACGCAGAGAGGCTAATCAGAATGTCGCAGTAAGCAGTTCATTCTGCTTTCTAGTATCTTAGGGTAGAAGGGTAACCCATAGGCTATAGAGAAGCTGGGCAAGAACAAAACAAAAATGAAAAACTAAAGAAGACAAAAATGTTGTGGCACCTTAAAGACTTATATTTTGATGTGAGTTTCCATGGACAAGTCCACTTCCTCAGACATCGTGAGGAAGGGGACTTGTCCATGAAAGCTCACATTAAAATACTGTACATCTGTCTTTAAGGTGCTACCACATTTTTGTCATCTTTAGTTTTTCATTTTTTTGTTGTCTTTGCCTCACATGCTAGCACAGACTAACATGACTACCTCTTCTAAAATTACAGCTAGTTAAAGTAGTGTAGGTTTTTACAATACTCTCCATTTTAAAGATAAAGAATTATGAGAAAGAGGAGCTGTAACTTTGATACAGCCCACTGAGAGTTAACACTTATTCAGTAGGCATGAGCAGACACCCAAATCTCCCGATTTCCTGCTAAGGTGAGGTATGTTGTGTTCCTGTTGTAGATAACTATAACTTATTTTTAAATTTACTTCTATGCAAATAAATCGGCACCCATAAATTATATGCAGATCTTTGTCTTCTTTTGTCCTCTTTTTTGACGATGCATAAGTGGATACCACACACCTCATGCTCTTTATAATGTAAACATCTTAGCATTAAAAAACAAACAAACCCTCATTTTGCTAAAAAAGGGGGTCTTTAGCTGCCATCATTCAGGAAAGAAGTCCGAAAATAAAATCAGAACATATTCTAATGCTTGTGAGGGGAAAAACATATTTTTGAATGGCCATTTCTTTTTTTTTAAAGCTGTCCCTTGATTTTCTCTTACAGGTTAGTAGTATCTATATCATTAGCACTTCTAGCTCATTTGAAGTCCTGATCCATTTATCCCTGTAACTGTCAGCCCATTTAGACATATCCCAAACTATTATAGGGCAACCTAGTTGCCTTATGCATATAATCAGCTCTATGGGAAGACTGTTCAACTTTGTACTACTGTACTCATACGGAGAGCTTCTGTGCTTACTGTCGCAATGGGCATGCAGAAACATTTTGGGCAGCCATACTTTTACATGGGGGCCATCTGTAACATTTGAGTCAGATTCATTTTGCTCATTCCTATTAACATGAAGCTCTCTTGAAATTATATTTTATCTGTCTGTTATGGCCTTTATATTAATGTATGATGATTTCAGGTGCCTGTAGAACAAGTCTGAGCACAGTTGTAGCATCATAGCTAAATCTCTGCATTGTGAAGCAGGAAACTTGCACAATAAAATTTGATGCAAGGTTATAAAAAGTCCTTTTATGTTTCTGCATTTGACTTTGTTTTTTTTGTTTGTTTGTTTTGTTTTTTTGGATGAGGCATCTTTAAGCCAGCCAAGATGAGGTGGTATCCTTTCCCTTCTGCATGCTGTAGAAAATATGATGACCACAAACTCTGTAGAATGCCATTGTGCCAAAGTAGCTGGTGGTAAACTCACTCTCTTTTTGCAACCCTATGAAAACCAGCAGAATAAACCCACCACTCTGAAATTGAGCACTTGCAAATGTGGTGCTGTTCGTTAATTTTGATTTTTTTTCTCGAACATGGACTCACTCCAAGATTTTAAGCAAGCTGCTTTTCAGTACACTTATATCAGACACTTTGTTCTCCTCCACCTACTTTAGAATATTCTTGTTTATTTTATTGTTGGTAACTTTAATTCTCAACCTTTTTTGGCCATGGCTCTTTTAGGAGCTCTTTTCAGGTTCCAACTGACAATGAAAGCCTTTGGCAGTGTGCAAATAGGAATACAACATGAACGAATGGATCTGTGGCCCCCTTCAAATGTGCCAGGGCCTCCATGGGTCCATATAGCCCCCACTGAGAATGGCTGGGCTAGACAGACCAATGCATTCACTCAGTGTAAGACCACTTCTTATGCTTACATAAGATAGTACATATGAAGTACATTTAACACTTCAAAGTGCTATGTAAGTACAAACTATTTATAATTAAATTACTAGCTGTGTGAAGGATGCCTCTGAGACTTCTGTAGCGCTTTGTCGGAAGATTTAGAAATATTCAACCTTACAACGTTTTTATCATTTGACAGAATTTACTTTATGTGTTGCTGCCAATTTTTCTTTCTGGCTGAGTTTTACTGTCAAGTTTGCAAATACTATGTATGTAAAAGCATTGAAATATAACATGAGGGTAGAAGATGTATGCTTGATTGATCTGTAGTATGTGAAATGTTACCGTGTAGAGCAAGGTGACATTTACCACTTACCTTTCAGGTCATGGAGTTTCTTAAGACTGTTAACTTCCATTAGGTTCAGTAATGTTTTAGCAAGATGATGGGCAACCTCATGTTTTGCTTTATAGATAGTTGCTTTTTCTCTTGAGGTCTCTTTTTTATTGTGATCAGAAATAGCACATTGTCACATGATAGTGAAAGAAAGTTGCCAATGTTAATTCGTATGTATCAAGGCATTCAATGAATTTAGCATGTGTTGACAGTACAGAATTGAAAATTTGCATCTCGAGAGAACTGAGCTATGTGTGACTTCTCTGCCAGTGGCCACGCAGATGCTTTCTCTGGGTAGTGGTTTATATTCCACTATTGTCATGTGCCATCAAACCACTTCTGACTTAAAATAATCCTAAGAATTACTCATCTCCAGTTCTGTACGTTTAACCAGGACACAAAAAAGGACCAGACTGATTAGGGTAGATTATTGCTGTCTTCCTCAGTAGATGTTGGGCATGCCTGGGCTTCTTTCAATGGCTTTTGGTGGGTGCTTCTTACTTATCAGTTACCTATGTGCTTCTGTAGGTAATCTTGAAGAAAGTCCATGCCGTCTGCAATACTGATGCTTTCTTACATGCCAGAATATTTTCTTTGGCGGGACCATTTCAGTGATGTTGTCAAGTGAATTTAAATTAAACTGAGGAAACTGACTTTCTTATGTTCTCAGTACGTTATTTTATTTGTATCTTTCTAGTTTGCCCAAAGCAAGAAACTGAAGAAGTGTCTTCCATTCGGGACTCAAGCCTTACAAATACATCGATGCAAAGCAAATTAGTCTCTTCCTTCCAACAGCACACCAAAAAGGCACTTAAACAGGTAAGCAAATATTTGTTTATGGACTGCAGTTACTGCTCTTTAAAAAAAAGGGTTGTGGGGGTTTTTTTTGGCCAAATCTTGAAACGCAGTTCCTAAACCTTTGCTGTCATACTGTTCCACTAGTACATTCTTTTCTCCTATTCCAACAGTTAGGTTAGAGATGTCTTCTCTTGTTTCTCTATGCAAGTGACTTGGTTAAGATCTGTTGTCTTGTCTTGCTTCTCCTGTCATCACCTGTGAGGATGAGCAAATGCACCATTATCCACCTATAGCTCTAGAAGGCATGTTATTTTGTGGCAGTCTTAAGAAGAGCAAAGTGTGCTGCTTATATATTGTCCCATAGTGCTGAAAGCACTCTTTGGGCAGCTTACAGTTTGCTTGTTTTTTAATTATACACTCATAAGCAGCACACAAGAGAAGATTGTGGAGCAATTTTTGTGTAAATTAAACAAAATGGCACAAATAACATTTTAACATAAATAAATAAATAAATAAATAAATAAATAAATAAATACATACATACATACATACATACATACATACATACATACATACATACATACATACATACATACATACATACGGAAGGAAGGAAGGAAGGAAGGAAGGAAGGAAGGAAGGAAGGAAGGAAGGAAGGAAGGAAGGAAGGAAGGAAGGAAGGAAGGAAGGAAGGAAAGGGAGGGAGGGAAGGGAGGGAGGGAAGGAGGGTGGGTGGGTGGGTGGATGGATGGATGGATGGATGGATTGGAAGAACTGTTTGTTTCTTATTTAACAATCATCAGCTTTTATGTGCTTGAGGAATGTGGGGGGGGCTTTTTCTGTTTTATACAGACATACTTACTACAAATTGCAAAGAAAAAGCAAGGAGAAAAAAATAATGCTTCTCACTCTTATGCTCTAGCCTGGAGGCAAGGAATCTTGTGAGGCTTGACAACTTGTTGACATGTCTTATTAAGCTGAGACAGTCAAAAGCTACAAGAGAAAAGAATTTAGCAAGTATTCTTTACACCCCTAAGCTATAATTTCATCTTTAGTTTGAAGGATGCTGATGCCACTCCAGTAGGCATCTTAGTCAGAGCTACAGATGCTGTCTTGGGCAAGAACATTCTCAGAGGGGAACTATTTTAAAAAGTAATTGGGAGTCCCAGATTTAGGAAGGGTGGAACTCTATGGTTAGACTCCTCATGCATCAGCCTAGAAACTGCTTGTGTGGCAAGGAGCATGCAGAGTGGCATCCTAATGTGATCTAGGTATATCCCCAATGCATGCTAAGTGCTGCCTTCTATTTGTAAAGGTTTCGGTACAAATGCCACGTGTCTTATCAAAAATGAAGTATGCAGCATCTCGGAAACCATTTTGGAGTCTGGTTGAGATGGAGTTGTTTGGTTTGCTTATCCCTGTCTGGTGCTGATATGTCAAATTGGCTATGGTCCTGTTTTAGAAACTGTTGTAACATCATCTGAGCCATTCCACATAGATGATTCTGTTTAGCATGTGTACACCAGGAATTAAATGCCAGATAATAAATCATATACAGTGGTGCCCCACTTGATGATTACCTCGTTGTATGACGAATCCGCTGTACGATTAGTTTTTTGCGATCGCTATTGTGATCGCAAAACGATTTTTCAATGGGTTTTTTCGTTTGACGACGATCGATTCCCTGCTTTGGGAACCGGTTTTTTAGCTTTGTGGCGATCAAAAACAGCTGATCGTCGGGGTTTCAAAATGGCCACCCACTGTGCAAAATGGCTCCCTGCTGTGTTCAGAAAGGATTGCTTGCATTACAGGCACTGGAAAATGGCCACCCTATGGAGGATCTTTGCTAGAAGGTGAGGTATTTTGCCCACTGGAACGCATTAACCGGTTCTTAATGCATTTCAATGGGCTTTTTACTTTCGCATGATGACGATTTTGTTCTACAGCGATTTTGCTGGAACAGATTATCATCGTCAAGTGGGGCACCACTATATGACACTATTTCATATGTAGTATTCGTCATTAAGGAAACCCAGTCTGGGTTTAATTCAGCCTGCCTTGTGGTCTAAGGATCATGGAGTTAGGAGAGCAGTAGTTTAGAAAGTTATTGTCAACTCTTACCAATGAGGTAAAGTCATACAACAGAAATGCTTTCTGTGAAAATCCCTAGCTTAATAGCTTGATAAAATGAGCAAAACCAACTGAAGAAGAAATCCATAAATGCAATTACAGATGCTTTGTTAGCCTAAATAAAATCAAGAAGGGGAGATTTACAAATAGTTATATACAGGATCAGTGCATATGAGAAGACAATCAATGGGAAGTTGTTCAATTCTAAAGATGTTTATAGTTGCCTGAAATGATGATTATCACAGATCTCAGCAAAGAGCCTATTTTCCCATACACATCATATGTTAATTTGATGTATTTTGGCCCAAGGAGGTTTCCACTCCTCTCTCCTGCTTTCTTGTTTCACTGCAGGTATTCATTACTAGCAGATGCAGGCAGCTGGATTTCATTTAATATATAACTCTAAATCCTATCTGATAGGTGAATGAACTTTAAGCAGCAATTTTTGTTCAGAAAATTGCTGTTGGGAGTTCCTTCTACTGTATATCTACTCTTCAGACTTTATATTGCTTTTATGGACTTATAATGTGCTTCCATTCTACTACAAATAGCCTACAGTGCCTCTGAATACACAGAGATGTTAAGCAATCATATGTGACACTCACCGCCTGATATTAACTTACTGGATTTGTTCTGCAATAACAGGAGCTGAACCTTTAACATGTTCTGGGAATAAACGGCTTATGTTGTAGAGTGCCAGAAGCTATGTGAGCTTAACTGTATTTTTATTTTGGCTTAGCTTGCTGATACATTCTAGTAAAACATCTGAAAGAATTCAAAAGTTTTGCAGTGCAGTATGTTAGAAAATATAAGATGATTGCAAATATTCACACTAGTCATGTTTCAGTTTGCATTTTAGAAACAGTGGTAGATAGAGGTGACAGTAATGGGAGACAAGGTAATTCAGATTTCATCAGCTTTTACTCATAGGTTCCTTTGGAGATTCTTATTTGTCATTTTCATTGTAAATTAAATATCTTTGAAACAATGGAGTTAGTGCATAGAGTACTGGTCATAGATTTGGATTCACTGAGTGAACTGGGCTAGAGACGCAAAGAATAATGCTAAATTATTCATTTTTCTCAATTTATGCTGTCTTGACAGGGTTGTATACCTTTTGAATTTTGAAACCCAAGGAATTTTAAAGCCCAAAGAAATTTATTTTCTCCAGCTAAGAGTGAGACCCAGCTCCTCCCCCCACCCTGTCTGTGTCAATTTGCTCAAAATGTTTCTGGTTTCCTTTCTGTTTGAGAAGGAAAGCACACACAATGAGCAAGCACAGAAAGACTGATGGATTGTAAAAAAGGACACAAACAACCCATTGAATATTTCAGATTTTATAAATACAGCAGAAAGTTTGTGTTCATCTTTGTGAAGTTGTTTGTTCATCTCAAAAAATAAGATATCCAAATTGGTAAAGAGCTAGAAACACACATTTTTGCACAGATGCTACTGCAGACCCAACTAAAGTAACTGTGTGGATTATATATCAACTGGCCATATAGGTTGGGTGATACAACTGAGAGTAGTATTTCTTTTACGAACACAGCCAGGGCAAGAAACACAGAATTTTGCCCCAATATGCCTGATTTCCCATTGTAAATAATTAGCTGGGTTAGTTCACAACTGGCCATGCTGCCTGGGAGATTCTTCAAGTTGGCATTACCTGTGGAATTCAGTGTTCTCTTACCTAGAAATATCTCTGAAACAGTAGATTCTGATAGCATGAAATGTTGCATATATGCTCCTGATGTTCCAGCTTTCATAACTAGATCAGTTATATCTTGACTGGCCATGCTGGTTGGGGGAGTCTTGGAGTTGTTGTCCAAAGAAGTTTCATTTCTATCCCATGAGCAACGACCTGAAAATTGAGGAGGAGGGGCAAAAAAGAATGAAGAGAGAAAAAAGGAAAATGGAGGAAGAAGTGGTTAGGATGGGCTTTGATAATGCATTTCTAACTCTTACATAAACAAAATTAGTACAAGGGCAGGGAGAAAGAGAAGAAAAGAAGAGATTGTAAGAAGGTTCGTCCTTTCCCTCAGGCGGCCCCTCCATTTCGGCGGGAAATATAAAAGGCTGAGTCTTTATAACTTTAACAGTAGAAATTTTATTTTCTCCAACTTCCTCCAGCACATCCTTGAACGATTCAAACGGTTTCAAACTGGGCAACAAGCCTGAATCAACATTGTTTAAACTCTGGTTAAAGTCCCAAGGTGTCAACGGCGCGGGACCCCATGAAGCCCCTTGGGCTCCTGACGAGGGGGTGGGAGGCTCCTGACCGCACAGATTGTCCCACAACATCGATGTCTAATCCACCCCCTCTCGTCAGGACCCTCATCAAACGGCTTGGTCTTCCACTCACGCTCTCTTCGCAATTCCTCCTCTCTTGACGCCACGATCACGTTCCACTCTTTCACATTTGGAGAAGTCTCTTTAAATGCTGGAGGATCGGGCAAAAGGCCGCCCACTTTCAAATTTGGGAAATCTCTGATAAACCCTTGGGTGCAAACCCTTTCAAAAGCCCTTCGTCTTTCCTCCTGCTTCTTCCTCTCATACGCCTCTACTACCGAACTGAACCACACCACCCCCTCCTTATCCTTATATTCCTCCCCAACTGTCACTCTAGACTCCTCCCACTCCTTCAGCTAAGCACACCTCTACCTTCCCCTCCCCCTCTTCCGCTGTCATCTCCTTTCCCTTTTCTTCTCCACTTTCACTGCTACGTGGTTGGTCCTTTTCTCCGTCCTTGCTTTCCACTTTCCTTTCTGCGGACGGCACACTTCTATCCACTACACCTTCACAGAGATTAATATGAAAATGAATTTGGAGTGTGGGAGAAAGGAACAAGGGCATGGGGATGTGGGTGAAACAAATGGGTTTTTGCCTAGTCAAAGCCAAGCATACTTGCTAGTACATGAATAAAGCAATTTATGGAATTTTACACAATTTTATACAGAAATGAGCCAAACATTTTTGCCAAGGTGAGAACTCTACTGAGATCCCTGGGAAATTTCCTCATCATCTTGCTGCCGAGGTAGAGCAGCAGTTCCTCATCCAGTAGTACCTGTAGTAATAGTTTACATACACCTCGGTTAACATAATTTTCGGTTTACAAACGGAAATCCAGTGAAAATAATGCATCGGTTTACATTTTTGTGTGTGTGTTTGTTTTGGTTTACAGACAAAGTTTCTCCAGGATGCATTGTTCCTGGAGGTTTATAGCACTGCCCCCATTCCTATGGCAATCTGCGTTCTGGTTTACAAATTTTTCACTTTACATAATATCCTGTAGAACGCATTAATTTAGTAAACCAAGGTACTACTGTAATTACATTCAAGGGACAAGAAAAGCAAGGATATGCATCTCCCATCTGGGCAGATCTCTCTCTCTCTCTCTCTCTCTCAAGTCTCCTGTCCTTCATGGGGCAGCTGTGGAAAAAAATTGAATAGCTCCTCAAGTTATTGACAACTGTAATGCTTTCTACATGGGGCTACTCTTGAAGCTGACCCAAAGATTGCAGCAAGTTATAATGCGGCTACCAGATTAGTGGCAGGTGTGAGTAAATTTGATCACATCCCCCCAGTCAGATTCAAGGTTTTGAAAGCCCTTCACAGTTTGGGATTTGTTACTTGCTGAAGCGTCTTTTCCCAAGATCCATCACCCACGCCACCAGATCCTTCAACAAGAAGTTGGGCCTTCAGTGACACCAACATTCTGGAATCAGTCTGCCCTCTCCCTCTCTAGTTTTAAGAGACTTCTGAAGATGTTGCTCTTCCAAGAAGTCTTCATTAGCAACCTCATCTGAATGTTTAGCCTTGTGCCCTGCTGCTTATATGGAGAACTGTTCCATTGTGATTTAACTTATTTAATTTTGTTTGTTAATTTTATGATATTATAATTATATCATTTCATTTTGTTTTTGTTAGGTTTTTTAAAAAATATTTTGAGTTGTATATAAATGAATGATACATAAATAATTATCTTGAGTTCCTCCCAAAAATGCATGCTACATATACATGCATGTCTCTCCAATTTTCCTGATCAGAAATAATATAGGAGGCAAAGAAGGTACAGGGGATTAAGGAGAGTTTCTTTCCTCTCTGTCCCTCTACCATTGGAAAACTAGAAACCATCTTATCATGAGCCAGGCCAGTGATCTGTATAGCTGAGCATTTTTTGCACTGACTAGTGGTGGCTTTCTGGGGTTTCATATAGGAATCCTTTTCAACTTACCTGGGGATACCCGTTAGAGAAACCAAGACTATACTGAGCCTTGGCCTTTGCTTTCCATTACAGATGTGCAAAGAATAATGGCACATGCTTAGAGAGGTAAGAATTGGATTTCACCCTGAGGGATACAAGGGAAACATTACTCAACTAACTAAGAAATGTTGGCACTTGGGAGACAAACATCAGACCAAAGTTGTGTCCTGTGGGGCAACACAACATGGCAAGTACGGTGGAAGGGTAGAATGGGCTCCAACAAAAATCATTGAACTACCAAATTCAGTGCATTAAGGATATTGTTGGGTTTCTCCAACCTACATTTCATCCTGCCCTCAGTTCATATTGGGTTGCTGGGGATATTTTCTGCATGGCAGTTTTCCATATGTGCATCTTTTGCTGTAGACTTAGTGTAGTTATTACATGCCATCAAGTTGGAATTGACTTATAACAATCCTAATAGGGCTTTCAAGATATGTGAGGTATTTAGGGAGTAGCTTTACTAGTTCCACACCCCCAGTGACTTTTCATGACTGAGTGGGGATTCAATCCCAGTCCCTGAGTCCTTGTCCATCACTCTGTCCACTACACCACACTGAGTGTCTCACAGACTTAATGTGGGCACTTAAAACAAAACCATTTTCTGTATAATTCAAGAATATTCAAGAATTCTTGGAGATATAATTCAGGAACATTGGGACCCCAGATGTGACTTGAGACCTGTAAGGCAAAACTGCTAGGATTCAAATGTGGGGGGGTCACTGCTTACAGGAGTGACTTTTCATTGGCGGCATATGAGTGGTTCCTCCTTTAGTGTGGGATTTCTGCATATACATGTGCCCTTATCAGAAGGCATAGCAATAATAACTGTGCTTAACGCCTACAGGCATTAAGAGTTATTTCTGAAACATTATTTTGTGAGCAGATTTTTTTCGGTGGTCTTTCAGCCTGCTTGGCCAAGCTCTGTTATTTCCATGCTCTGATTACAAAATTCATTAAACAACTCATATTAAGAGACATAGTGAAAAGATAACGTGCTCATATCACACTCACAGCAGTAGATATGGAAATTACTTGGGTAAATGTGGCAGCAGGAAACTGTCTTAGAGCTTCAAAGAGATAGCAGGGTATACAGGAACCCTGTGTATACGTGAAGGAACTACAAAGTCTTGCTAGCTAACTTTGTGCACTGGCTACGTCTCCTGCTAGCTACAGAGTCAAAATGAGCAGCACATATAGACATAGCTGAATAGACCTATTTCATGCAAGGGAGAAATCCTTCCCACAAAGACTTCATGTTGTACTGTGGCTAAAATCCTGTTGTGCAACTTTATGAGGTGCAACGATGATGTCACCACATGATGATGTTACTCCTGTTTCTCTCTTCAACTTCAGAGGTTCCATGGTGGGAGGGAGATCCTATTTGTCTTGGGAAAGCCTTTGGGAGCCTGGGGAGTTGGGGTTATGGGGGGGGGTGCCTTTCATATTGGAAAATTGCTGCCTGATCACCTCCAGCAGTCTGGATCCAGAAACAGGACTGCCACTGGTGTTCTGGTAACCATTTTGTGATATGAAAGGCCTCCCCATGCCAAGGCTCTCTAAGGATTCCCAAGGGCAAAAAGGATACCTAGGGAACCTTAGAACCTGAAAAAGGGGTGGGGGTGGGGATAGGAAATTTGACATTGCATTAAAATAGGGAGTAAGATCGCTTTGTGATGACGTCATCCTCTTTGTGCAGCATAAACTCATGTCAACTGGATTTCAGCCTAGGAATGAAAGTCTTATTTATACACACCTGTCTGGGCACAGTTTCACATGGCTGCCAAATGGTGGGATGTGTGACCAGAACACACAGCAGGCAGAGACTCACTCGTATTACCCAGACATACCTTTAGATTTGTTTTCAATTTTGGAAATCATAAACTCATAGAATATTAAAGAATGTTTCTATTTCTATCAGCATGAAGTATGTTTTGGTATGATGTCTAAATTAAGAACATTCTTAAAAGACAGAGTGGTATGTGACACTTAAGTTTGGCATAGGTAGGCTTGCATACATTGAGCTGCCATTTTAGCAAGCTATCTAGAGTAAATATTACTCATTTTCTTCTTTATCAGCGAATGTGCTATTTGACCTGTTTACAGAATATTGGTTGAACAGACATGTTGACTAAAGAGGAAGTATATGGTCCTTTTCTCATATTCTATACCACTTGCTTGACATTAGAAGCTTCAGAAAAATGCTGTTTTGATTCTAAAGTTGTTTTACTGTTGAAATAACAAACAGCAGTGCCATTAAAGCAGCAGGGTGCAATCTGCCTCCTAGTTAGCTTGTTTGGTTTTGTGCTCTGGTAGAAGTGAGATAATATTTCCCCACAGGACATTTTTTTTCAATTGACCACATTAACAGCTTAATTCTAAAACCATTTTTTTCTGGAGAGAATGTCTGTCTTTTTAAAAGAAAAAAAGGAAACAAATGTGTCCAACTTAATATACTGTATCTTTCTTGTTCTCATTGATGTGAAAGTTGGCACAACTACTTAAACCACACATCCCGACTTATGCATGCATTTTCTTTCTGCTCTTGGAAAGCGACCAACAGGTGATTTTTATTAAGATAAGAAGAGCATGTAGCTGTGAACATATGAGCATGCTTTCTGATGTTAAACAAATACAGTGTGAGCCTTTAGAAGGCTGTATATTTCTTCACTATTGTGCTAGTGCTAGATTACAGGCTATGCGGTAGGCATAATGAGGTAAATCCAGTTTTATTCCCAGCCAGATTACACCCATAGAAATTGATGGGACTGACATAAATGCAAGTAATAAGTCCCATTTATTTCAATAATCTGCTCTAGTTGAGACTAAAATTTGATTTAGCCCGTTACGAGCAATAATAATTCCACAAGTGATGCCAATGTGAGGAGAGACAACAGAATGGACTTCCTCCATTTAGCTGTTGGATTTTGACATTAATTTTGTGATATACAAAAGGGCAGTACCAAGGAAGGAGAAATGGAAGGGTGCAGGTGAGGAGTAGTAGTATACATGTGTTGCTTGTAGAAGGCCCCATGTTCCATACTGGCAACATCAAGCATTGCTGAAAATATTGTAGAGCTACTGACAGTCAATTCAGACAAGCCAGGTGGGCCAAGGGTCTGATTTGATATAATCAATTTCTGGTGTCCTGTACCAGAAAATTAATGCAAAGAATTTGCAGTTTGAGCAAAACAAGACTTCTATGCAGTGGATATCTTAAAGAAATTCAAAATTGTTGGCCTACATATAATGTGTTTATGACTATGCATCCTTTCATTAGCCACCCAGAGTAGTAACCTAGCTACTAGTTGGGCAGGATAGATGTAAGCAAGCAAGTAAATAAGTAAAAGTTAAATCTCCCATATTTCCTCAATTTTCAGCAGTAAAATATATCAGCCAGTGACTTCTAAATTTAGTTCAGGTTGCTATAAGTAGAGTTGTATTAGTTACTTGGGGGCTGAGCCTTGTATATGAAAGAGGGTTTTATAAAATATGTTTGAAGGATACAATGGCTTTGCAATTTTTTTGGCTAGCATGTTTTATTACTCTGTGTAAAATAAAATGGGTGTAGCCTTGCAGACATAGGCTTTTATGCTTAGAGCTTTGATTCTTTGCTTACGGAAACATCTTGTAGAAAGTTTTAAGGGAGGAATGGGGATTAATGATTTTGAGAGGTGAACTGATGTTGTTAGTAGAGTCCCTGGATGTGAAATGAATTGGCAGTTATAATGCTGAATCAGACACTTCTTTTAATTTATGAGAGAACAATATTCTTTCGCTCTTTTGCAAGAATACTTTCTATGGGAAGTAGTAGATTTGTGTAGATGGGTGTTATTTATATTATATAACAATTTTATGCTTGGAATTTCAGCACTTAGCCTTGGTATTTACAGACTGCATGGTCATGAGCTCTGTGTATGACAGAACAGAGAATTGTTCCACAATATATCAGTGAGACACTGATGTAAACTTACGTCCATATACCAAATGGCAACTATTTTCATATTTAATATATGTCACTTCATATTACAATAAATATAATGTAAACCAAGATGGTTTACATTAAACCATGGTTTACATGTAAACCAAGATGCCCCTTCACGGATTGCTGCCTTGTCGTGGCGAAGGGGCTTGAGTAATTCAGAGAACCTATGGGCAGGTCATAATGGAGTGTTCTGACTAAACGTGATCCACCCAGAGCAGGAACTGCCAAAGCACTCCAGTATCTTTGCCAAGAATACACCATGAACAGAAACAAAAGGCTAAAAGATATGACGCTGGAAGATGGGCCCCTCAGGTCGGAAGGCATCCAACAAGCTACTGAGAAAGAGCAGAGGACAAGTACAAGGAGCTTCAGAGCTAATGAAGTGGTTGGGCCAAAGCCAAAAGGATGCTCAGCTGCGGACACGCCTGGAAGTGAAAGGAAAGTCCGATGTTGCAAAGAAAAATACTTCATAGGAACCTGGGATGTAAGATCTATGAACCTTGGGAAGCTGGAGATGGTCAAACAGGAGATGGCAAGAATAAACATTGACATTCTGGGCCTCGGTGAACTAAAATGAAAGGGAATAGGTGAATTCAATTCAGACAATTATCATATATACTATTGTGGTCAAGAATCCTGTAGAAGAAATGGAGTGGCCCTTATAGTCAACAAAAGAGTGGGAAAAGCTGTATTGGGACACAATATCAAAAATGATAGAATGATTTCAATACGAATCCAAGGCACACCTTTCAACATCACAGTAATCCAAGTTTATGCACCAACCACCGATGCTGAGGAAGCTGACCAATAGTATGAAGACTTACAACACCTTTTAGAACAGACAACATCAATAATGTTCTTATCATTCTAGGGGACTGGAATGCTAAAGTAAGGAGTCAAGAGATAAAAGGAACAACAGGTAAGTTTGGCCTTGGAGTTCAAAATGAAGCAGGGCAAAGGCTAATAGAGTTTTGTCAAGAGAACAAGCTGGTCATCATAAACACTCTTTTCCAACAACACAAGAGGTGAATCTACACATGGACATCACCAGATAGGCAGTACCAAAATCAGATTGATTATGTTCTCTGCAGCCAAAGATGGAGAAGCTCTATACAGTCAGCAAAAACAAGACCTGGAGCTGATTGTGGCTCTGATCATCAGCTTCTTATAGCAAAATTCAAGCTTAAACTGAAGAAAGTAGGGAAAACCACTGGGCTAGTCAGATATAATCTAAACCATATCCCTTATGAATACACAGTGGAAGAGAAGAACAGATTTAAGGAACATGATTTGGTGGACAGTGCCTGAAGAGCTATAGATGGAGGCTCGTAACATTGTACAGGAGGCAGCAACAAAAAACATCCCAAAGAAAAGGAAATGCAAGAAAGCAAAGTGGTTGTCCAACGAGGCCTTACAAATAGCAGAGAAGAGAAGAGAAACAAAATGCAAGAGAGATAGAGAAAGTTACAGAAAATTCAATGCAGACTTCCAAAGAATAGCAAGGAGAGACAAGAGGGCCTTCTTAAATGAACAGTGCAACAGTTCCTCTATACTATAGAGGAAAATAATAGAAAGGGAAAAACAGAGATCTGTTCAAGGAAATTGGAGATATCGAACATTTTGTGCAAAGATGGACATGATAAGGGACAAAAATGGAAGGGAGCACACAGAAGCAGAAGGCATCAAGAAGAGGTGGCAAGAACACACTGAGGAATTATACCAAAAATATCTGGATGTCCCAGGCAACCCAGATAGTGTGGTTGCTGACCTTGAGCCAGACATCCTGGAGAGTGGAGTCAAGTGAGCCTTAGAAAGCACAGCTAACAACAAGGCCAGTGGAGATGATGGCATTCCATTCAAACTATTTAAAATCTTAAAAGATGAGGCTGTTAAGGTGCTACACTCAATATGCCAGCAAGTTTGGAAAACTCAGTAGTGGCCAGATGATCGGAAAAGATCAGTCTACATCCCAATCCCAAAGAAGGGCAGTGCCAAAGAATGCTCCAGCTACCATACTAGCAAGGCTATGCTCAAAATCCTACAAGGTAGGCTTCAGCAGCATGTGGACTGAGAACTCCCAGAAGTACAAGCTAGATTTCGAAGTGGCAGAGGAACTAGAGACCAAATTGCTAACATGCGCTGGATTATGGAGAAAGCCAGAAAGTTTTAGAAAAACATCTACTTCTGCTTCATTGGCTACGCAAAAGCCTTTGACTGTGTGTTGACCACAGCAAATTGTGGCAAGTTCTTAAAGAAATGGAAGTGCCTGATCACCTTATCTATCTCCTGAGAAATCTATATGTGGGTCAAGATGCAACAGTTAGAACTGGATACGGAACAACTGATTGGTTCAAAACTGGGAAAGGAGTATGACAAGGCTGTATATTGTCTCCCTGTTTATTTAACTTATATGCAGAACACATACATCATGCGAAATTCAGGACTGGATGAATCCGAAGCTGTAATTAAGATTGTCAGAAGAAATATCAACAACCTCAGATATGCAGATGATACCCCTCTGATGGCAGAAAGTGAGGAGGAATTAAAGAACCTCTTAATGAGGGTGAAAGAGGAGAGTGCCAAAAAAATGGCCTGAAGCTCAACATCAAAAAAAACTAAGATCATGGTGACTGGTCCCATCACCTCCTGGCAAATAGAAGGGGAAGAAATGGAGGCAGTGACAGATTTTACTTTCTTGGGCTCCATGATCACTGCAGATGGTGACAGCAGCCACAAAATTAAAAGACGACTGCTTCTTGGGAGGAAAGCGATGACAAACCCAGACAGCATCTTAAAAAGCAGAGAGATCACCTTGCCGACAAAGGTCCGTATAGTCAAAGCTATGGTTTTTCCAGTAGCAATGTGTGGAAGTAAGAGCTGGACCATAAAGGTGGCTGACCGCCAAAGAATTGATGCTTTTGTACGGTGGTGCCTCACTTTACGATTGCCCCGCATTACGATGAATCTGCTTAACGATGATCTTTTTGCAATCATAATTGTGCTCGCAAAACGATGGTCTAAATGGGGGAATTTCACTTTGTGATGATCGGTTCCCTGCTTTGGGAACCGATTTTTCACAAAACGACATTTTTCTAACAGCTGATCGGCAGTTTCAAAATGGCCACTGGGTAATTAAAATGGCTCCCTGCTGTGTTTAGGGATGGATTCCTCGCTATACAGGCAGCGAAAATGGCCACCGTATGGAGGATCTTCGCTGGACGGCGAGTTTTTACCCCATTGGAATGCATTGAACGGGTTTCAATGCGTTTCAGTGTGTGTTTTTTTATTTTGCTTTATGATGTTTTCGCTTAACAGCGATTTTCCTGGAACGGATTATCGTCGTTAAGCGAGGCACCACTGTATTGTGGTGTGGAGGAGACTCTTGAAGAGTCCCCAGGACTGCAAAGAGAACAAACCTAACCATTCTGAAGGAAATCAGCCTTCAGTGCTCACTGGAAGGACAGATCCTGAAGCTGAGGCTCCAATACTTTGGCCATCTCATGAGAAGAGAAGACTCTCTAGAAAAGACCCTGATGTTGGGAAACTGTGAAGGCAAGAGGAGCAGGGGACAACAGAGGACAAGATAGTTGGACAGTGTCATCAAAGCTACCAACATGAATTTGATCAAACTCCAGGAGGTAGTGGAAGAGAGGAGGGCCTGGCATGCTCTGGTCCATGGGGTCACAAAGAGTCACACGACTTAATGACTAAAGAAAAACATAAAAAACCAAGATGATTATCCTCATCTTCAAATGGTGGGATAGCACTTCTTTGTGAATATAATATGAGATACGCGTACTTCATATTGAAGGACATAGTTTAGATAGATAGTACTCTTTGTCATCTCGTAATCATCAGCATCTTATTGTCCTGAAAAGGTTGCTTTAATTGTTGTTGTTAATAAACATCGGCATGGGTAAAGGAAGCAATGTATATATCATGGTGTAGGTTGTGACGATTATATTTTACCATCATTTGTATTAGTCCAGAGCCTGGAGAGTTACTTTTCAGAATACTGAATATAATGGGCTGGCTGTCTTATTATTTTAAAAATTAATTTTCTAGTTGTGGGATATAGTGCAACAATCAATACAAACAAAACTAAATGAGGTTAAAATAACAATATGAGCGTCTAGCAGCATAGTAAGGAAATCAATCACATTTGGAGCAATTTCTTCACTCTATCTTCAGAAATCTCAGTGTAACCATTGAATTGGTGCCAAAACTCATGGAAAAAGTGTTAGGCTCTCTTTGTCCTTGACTGAGTGCACTTGCTGAAATCTTATTTTGAAAGAATGCTTTGCTGTCCCAAACTATTTTGTGCTGTCCACTGACTGATAAGGAAGCATGTGCCTTCCACGGTGCTGTCGCTTCCAATCTAGTTGGTAGTGTATATGTGTATCTGTTTCCATATATTAAACAATCAGATCTTTGCACAAGCTCCAGCATTAGAGTTGTCCCTGTATTTCTAGCTGCAATTAGCTGCCAGAACATGCTATTAGACACATTTACAACATGTTCTAGTATGGTCATGGGATCACTCAATAATGGTTGTGGTTCTAACATTAGAGGAGAGAAGTTGGCTTTTCCATTCACTTTGTATCAAAAGATTATAGATACTTTATATTTTTAGGGTGATGCTACAATGTTATTTCCTGTAGCAATAATAACCATAGGCAACCGAAGCTGACAGTACTCAGCTGAAATCAATGTCAGTATGAAACCACGATCTGCCACAATACAGATGAGATTTGAACATTTGTATTTGAAGCCGCTTAACAGGAGTGTAATATAGTCCAGATTCCCAAACAGATGAAGAAGTAACATTAAGTGTAGCCTTTCCTTTTATCTATGAGTGATGGTTGCCTTTGTTCTCTGAATTTCTTTAATGCTGTATTATAGTTTAGTAAAACTGTGTCCTCCTTTCAATATACTAAAAAAGATATTTACCTTTATGTTTTGAAAATATGCAAATGTATGTAAATCAGATTGATTAAAGTCAATCAGTTACATTCTTTTTGACTGACAGCCAGTTTTAATAACTCCTCCCCCCCCAATATATGCTACTCATGCACTACTTCAGATTCAGATAACCATAGAATAATTTAACTATGGGTTGTGCATGTTTGTGTGTGTGTGTGTTTTAAATGGTGGATGAATTTGTCTTGTAGAGTATTTTTATTCAGAGGAATAGGAAGTAATTGTTCTTTAATTCTTTCAGCTTCTGAAGTGTGTGCTAAGCATTGTCATCTAAACAGACTGTAGCTATATTGCAATTACAGAATTAACCTCACAAGTCATTAGTCATTGGTGCCTGGAAGGAGACAAAGGATATTAATTCGTAGTAGGAATGATTTTCTTTGGTTAAATTTTATTGCTTTTAAAAACCCACATGGATCAAAAATGAGTGTAAAATGAAGATTGTAAGCAAGGTATTTGATAAACAGCAGCTATCTGATTTGTTGTGACTTGCGTAGCTTGCATATCTGTGCTTGTAAATTCTTTTAACAGGGGAATTCTCACATTAATATGTTTCCTGACCTTCTAGTCTGGGCTCGTTCAGTGTCTAAAATACCCTGGTAGCTATTCAGTTTCTGTTTGTAGTTTGTGTTGCATTATCATTCCTGTAGCAGATCCAGTTAAAAACACACATACAAAACCCCCTCCCGTTTGTAGATATTTATTCTTGTACAGTTTTCCCCCAGATTTGCCAGGACACCATCATGTTCGTGTTCTGAAGGTTAATGCCCAAAGTCAAGCAGACAGAAGCCAAGTGCTGCAAGGTTTTCCAAGATTAGGACTGATTCCCTTCGCAGAAATAAATGATTCCTGCCATGTGCAGTGATTTTGTGCAGCACTACTCACGGCTGAGTGAGTGCATCAATACTGTAGCCCTTACATGCTGTACATACTGATGACACTGTGTTAACTTGATTGACTGAGCAGTATACAGGAGAAGATGCACCTGCGAGAGATGTACAGACACACATTTTTAGTGTGGGTTTGAAATATTTATTTTGCTTGGAAATCGTAGTCTCAAATTCCATGGGTTCTCATGTTTCTGCTGCTAAGGTACAGCAAACAGTTATATATGCTTCTTTGTTGTCAAGATTGTTCTGGGAGATGATTTTTAAAGGTGCATCTTCCATGTACTTAAAGCCAAAGATTGTTTATATCTCTTAGGTGTGTGTGTGTGTTTTTGTGTGTTCGTTTGTGTGTTTATGGAAATGGCATGAAAGTAGTCTGGTATGAGTGGCAAACTGGAAACTAGATAACAGTGTTTATCTTAAAGAGCTCAATTGAATTATATAAGTGGATGTCTTGTGTAATTCACTTGTAAGCAGCATTTTGTGTTATATTTCCTACTTCGTTGTTCTTTGTAGGCTTTGAGACAGCAGCAGAAAAGAAGAAATGGAGTCTCAATGATGGTAAACAAGACTGTTCCTCGTGTTGTTTTGACACCATTAAAGGTGTCTGATGAGCAGTCGGATTCACCTTCAGGTAAATAGCGAAAGGACTATTGCTGTGAGCACAGTTTCTAGTCAAAGAGCCCTCCCTGTGGGTGAGAGCTATAGCACACAAAATTAGGGTGGGTGAAGTTAATGATGCTGTTCCCACATACTAGATTCTTATTCTTTGACTAATTTCATTAATTCAAACAAAAATAATTCTTTTGTGGGAAGGGAGGAAAGGAAAATACGTAGTTCTCTTTCTCCTCCCCCTTAAGTAAGCATTAACGAGAGCTGCTTTAAAGAAATGCAAAATAGTCTCTTTGGCTGCTGATTCCTAATGGAAGAACTGTGTACTGGCATGCAGTGCCATCAGGGGGCAAAATAAATCACCATCACAGCTCCTCTGGGAGTACGATTTTCTCTCTTGGTTGTGTCTTGCAGTACCAGTTGTTCTTTTAATAAGATTTTGTGTTCTGGCACCATCCTAATCACCATGGTGAAACCCTGACCTTTCCTTACGATTGCTACATTCTTTACTATGAATGGATTTTCCTGAGATCTGTGACACTTTTTTATTGTATCCCACTCACCCCCACCAAAGACGTGGGAGAAAATTAACTTTACTAAGGAAGGACTCTCTTCTGTTCCTTTTATTTCTTTGTCTTCCTATAGAAAGAACATGATTGTTTTAGAGATGTCCCTCAGCTCTCCAGGAAGAGAGTATTCATTATATTGGATTAGCAAACGTCTTTATTGACTGCTATATTCAAGAAAGTTGTTTTCACCCCTTAATGGATTTATGAGCTTTTGCTTCATTGCTTCTAGAGACAAGGAATCAAATTGTCAAGCAGAAAGCATTACCTTTAAATAGAGTAGCTAATGAAGATGTCACTCTCAGATTTTTTTTATTCTACCTTTTGTTTTGTTTTGTTTTCTTGTGTTTGGAAGTACTCAGCATAATGGTTGTTTTTTTTTTTAAATAGGGTCTGAATCTAAAAATGGTGAAGCAGACAGTTCTGATAAGGAAATGAAACATGGGCAGAAGTCCCCAACTGGAAAACAAATGAGCCAGCACTTAAAGAGATTAAAAAAATCTGGTTTAGGTGAGTAGGTCTCTAAAAATCACCTTTTTTGTCACTTCAGTACTTTAAGTAATGAAAATACAACTATTATAAATTAATTATAGACAATTTATATTGTTTCTCAGTTTCTTTTGGTTATTGTCAATGCTTTCCTTGGCTGCTTCCCCCCATCCTTCTGAATGCTACATCTTATTGGGACCTTTACCCCAGCATTCCTTTCTGCTATT
Source organism: Pogona vitticeps (assembly GCF_051106095.1). NCBI lineage: Eukaryota > Metazoa > Chordata > Lepidosauria > Squamata > Agamidae > Pogona > Pogona vitticeps. Next base: position 191,264,119 of record NC_135786.1, read on the forward strand.
GACCTTTGCAGTCTGACAGACCCAAGTCATCTTAAATTGGCCACTTTGCACCTAGCTGTTTCTTGTTTCATCTTATTTTAGGGTGGCACTTTTCTTCGCTCGTTACATTTTTCCTGATCCCTGAATAGAATAGCATGATATTATGTTATTTACTTTGGTAGATCATACCACTTTCCTTATTTCGGTTTTTTTTTTCTCATTCCGTATTGAGACATGATAGCTGCAGGGGCTTTTACCACTGATTTGCTAATAGGAATATTTGTCTGTGTCTGTGGTTGGACATTTAAACATTTGGGTTATTTCTGGGTGTGTTTTTTCCCATGATGCTAACTAATATGTGGATACTCATCCTAGGTGACAATATGTCTCAGTAAACTATATGGAAGCAAGCATATTTTCTCTATGTTGTAGAAATGTCTCCTAAGTAATAGAATGTTTCCATCTACACTCTGGAGTAATTTTTTTGCTTCATATTTATTTGCAAAGCATCTCAGCACCACCACTACAGTGCAATATCTTACCTTTTCCAAAAACTATTGCCTAGCCTCATTAGACTAGTGGCCAGATCTATCCTTTGAATTATTTACAAGGAACCTAAGGAGTGGCCATCTCAGATGATTTAGAGATTATTCCTTAAAGCTCTGGTTTGTCCCTTAATAATTCAGTTTATTGTTTTTGGATTCCATATTTACGTTTTTGCGAGTTGGTTTGTAAGTTGAATTATATGCTCAAGGCATCCCCATTTACTTAAAGAATATAGTTTTTTTTAAAATAGTGAAGCCTGATGTTTAAAGAAAAAAACCTTAAATTACAATTCACTGAAGTACCAAATGTTCCTTCAGTTTGTCCGGGTAAAGTTTGTTACTTTGTGCAACAGAAGTCTTTACTGTATATATGCTTCACATGTATACATGACATATATGGGGCCTTGGTTGATAGTACCCTGACAAGAAAGAGATCTTACCCATTGGGCAGCATCTATGAAAAAGCCAAATTTCATTCTTAAGGATAATTAGGAAAATATATCTACAATTGGTGCAGACCCTTGATACAAATCTGTGTTATAGACACACTTGGAATATTGTGTGCCCCAAAGATATTGTAGAACTGAAATAGGTACAGAAAAAAGTTATAGGGATGCATAAAACCTTCAAGTCCAGTGCAGCAGATTGCACAAGGCCAAAGTTAATTACCTCACTAACATTTTGAACCTTTTAAATCATGTGTTAAAATATTACATTGTTTTTTTTTTGTTTTTTGTTTTTTGTTTTTTTTTTTTTGGTCATGGAAAGAGTAAAAGAGTTCATAAAGATTACAGAAAATTTGTATATTATGTACTGGGGAATTTGCTTGAAAACCTATGATACAAATGTATCTCCGTTCTAAAAAGCAGTATTCATAACTTTTTTATTTTTTTATTTAAGCTTTGTAGGCGTGGGGAACAGTCCAGCAATTTATATTTTAACAATATAGTTTGATGAAAAAAAATGAGATTGGAAATGAAATCATTCTTTTTAGTTTTGTAATGTCATCTTTGAAATAAAATAGAAAGTATTATCTTTACAGTATGTCAGGAGGATGGATGTTATACCATAGTAGAAGGAAAAGTAAGATGCAGAGAGGAAAATGTGTGGTGCTCTGAAAAAAATGCTCTCCATCACATGGAACACTGCTGCAATACCTAAAATATAAATAAGGCTGAAACTTACTTATTTTTTAAACTGTTTTTTTGCTACTATGTGTCTTTGGTAATGTTACATTTCTTGATTTGTTCAATACAGGACACTTGAAATGGACCAAAGCCGAGGATATTGACATAGAGACGCCAGGATCTATTCTTGTGAACACTAACCTGAGGGCTTTAATAAACAAACACACATTTCTTTCCTTACCTCAGCATTTCCAACAATACCTCCTGCTTTTGCTTCCAGAAGTAGATAGACAGGTAAGTAAAATATATATAGTAATTGCTTCCGTGGTAATTCTTCGACAGTTGCTGCTTTTCTACAGCTTAATTTGATGCATGTTATTCTGACTTACTGACACTAGTAAATGCTTCTCTTATATCATGCATGACTAACTTAAGGATTTAAGGACTTTTTTGTCTGAAGAAGCTGGGGTAGGTAGTTTTCAAAAAGGGTTAGACACACATTGTAGGAAAAAAGGAGTTACAAAGTCTGTTAGCCATGAAAGCAAAATAAGTAAATGAAATTTAAAAATTAAAATAAAAAAGGAGATGTGAATTGGGCTATGCTACTTTTTAGATGTTATAGCAGAGATGCAAGAACTATGTTTATTTCTGATTTATCTTCTATCAGTGCTGGTAGCACCTGTTTACGGGGCTCTGTGTTTCCGTTTTCTCTTGAAACCCCTCAAATACTCTCTAGTCTTCTGAAGCAATGTAAAACTTTACTTGGATGGGAAAGCTTTACATAGGATGGAAATGTTCACAATCTCAGCTCCTGCATCATTTCCATGAATTTCAAACAGCAGCAGGAGATGCTGCCTTTTAAAGAAGCAATAAAAATAACAAATTACCATGGACCTATGGAACTCATTTTTCTGTTCTTTGGATGCAGGCCACAATGACTGAAATCCTGTTGCTTAGTGTAGCAAGTCACAACTGGAGTAGGCCCACTGAATCAGTGGAGCTTATCGAAGGATTGACTCACCGAATTCCCATTGATTCAATGGGTTTGCTAATCTAGTTGTGACTTACTATGCTAAACAACAGGTTTCCAGCCATTAATTATTGCTAGAGCTGTATTTCTCAACAATACATTTGCATGTTTTCCGTAGCTTTTTTAAAAGTTGTCAGAACCCCACATGAATAAATGTATCATTTGTAATTACTGTCAAGTGAAAAAGGACAGCGAGCAAAATGGAGAGTTGGGAAGGTTGTCTGCACATAATTTTTTAAAGAAGTAAGGGCCTTTCTCGAAACTTGGTTTTATATTTAATACATTAATATACTGCTGACAGTGCAAAGCACTGCTCTAAATGATTTACAGGAACACAATGGGGCAGTGACCCAACCACCCAACATTAAACATTTCAAATAAAACAAGCAATAGATACAAACCCAATATGATGTTGGCACCAGGAACACATATAAAATAGCTTATAAGAGAATGTATTTGAATGCCTCTTGAAACAGGACAGTCTTTAACATCCTCTTGATGGATGGGAGAGAGGGACCCTGCCGTTCTTCTGCAGGAAGCCCATCCCATAAAAATGCATGGTTTCTGTCTTCTTCAGCTCTCAGTGTGGCAAGCCAAAGAAGTAGGGCCTGAGAAGAGCAGGTGATATGACCAGATGTTCCATGGGAGATACACTCTGACATGAAATGGGGCCCCAAACCATTAATGGCTTTGTATAGTAGAACTAGAACCTTGAGCCTGGCCCAGAAAACAACAGGAAGCCAATGCAGGCCACTCAGAACAGGTGTGATGTGATCAAATTTATTCACACTCGACACCAGTCTGGCTGCTACATTTTGCAACTGATGCAATCTCTGGGCCGGTCTCAAAGGTAGCCTCTTGTAGAGTGTGTTACAGTAATTGATTTTAGAGATCACCAGTGCATATAACCAATGTTGTTAGGCATCCCTGTATAGGTAGGGGTTCAATTGGGCAATAAATCTAAATTGGTTAAAAGCTGACCTGGACACGACTGATATCTGAATTTTAAAAGATAATACCCCAGTATGCCAACAAGCAAAATACAAAGACTTACAGTGTGGGCCTGTCAGCAAGACACCTAGTCCTTGCACATGAACATAGCCATACCAGCAACATAGAAGTGCATTTCCTTTGTAGAAAAAAAGTTGCAAGCAGTGTTTCTTTAGCACAAGGTCTGAGGGCTCTCGTCTTTTCTTCATTTACCTCTCAATTTTCCTCATTTACCTCTCCAGCAATCATCAGGCAAAAGTAAATAAATAGGGATTTTAAGTGCTCTCTAGCCTCCTCAGTACAGTAGTTGAGTTAAAAAGAGCATTGACCTACAATTTGACAGGTTGATTAAAGTTACCTTTGATTGTTGCCTATTTCCTGAGCTGACAGTAGATCCTTTAAAAAGAGGTCTCAGTCAGGAGTAAGATCAGCTTTTGCCATATTCATCCCTGAAACAGTCACAGCTGCAAGAGAGGTAGCAAATCTCAGCTTTTGGATCCCCAGAAAACTTCCAAACAACATTGTTTTGCTTATCCCCATAAGACCACCCATCCAAGAGATTCCAAGGTCAGGAGTCCGCAGCTCAGGGCCCACACATGGCCAAAACCAACATCAACTTCTCATCTTAGCAGTCCAATGAAACCTCCAGCTTACCATAATTGTTGTATTCATACTAAGATTTGAACAACCAACCATTGGTTTGTGCAGATGCTGGAAAGGAGGTGTTTTCTGGAATTTCATCAGCTTTTCAGATAAAGGTCTTTTTTTCACCCTACCTACCATTCCAGCAACCAATAATCAGAGGATCTCACTAGGTATATAGGGATGTGGTGGCACTGTGGGCTAAACCGCAGAAGCCTCTGTACTGCAGGGTCAGAAGACCAAGCAGTCGTAAGAGCGAATCCACGCGACAAAGTGAGCTCCCGTCGCTTGTCCCAGCTCCCGCCAACCTAGCGGTTTGAAAGCATGCAAATGCAAGTAGATAAATAGGGACCACCTTGGTGGGAAGGTAACAGTGTTCTATGTCTAAGTCGCACTGGCCATGTGACCATGGAAGATTGTCTTCGGACAAACGCTGGCTCTATGGCTTGGAAACGGGGATGAGCACCACCCCCTAGAGTCGAACACGACTGGACAAAAATTGCCAAGGGGAACATTTACCTTTATCTTTACCACTAGGTATACAATACCTTCTTTAAGCAATTAGAATGATATGAGTTTGTCACCAAAGCTGAGAGGCATATTTACACATTTTCCAGTGTTCTAAAGAAAGATGAAGACATCCTTCTTATATGTGAGTTCAGATGGAGTTGCTGCCAGATTGTCTGGATAATTGTGTCCTAGCCATTAAAAAAATCTGACATTGACAGATATTTAAAACTATTCCATTTGTTCAGAAGAAGTTCCAAATATGAGCCTTTCTGTTTGGGCATTGTGCTCCAGGGGATCTTATGAATAACCTGGTAGCCAAAGACTGATTGGAGAAAAACACTACTTGAGCCCATGCCCATTTCTGCATCCATTCCCTTGGACTCGGTGCCATCAGGCTGGCAATTTTGAATGACACTTCTCTTTTCATTGATTCCTTATATGAGCCGATCCAGTAGTAGTATATATTTTGGCTCTAGCAAACAGGACAGGTTTACTCAAGGTCACTTCTGCAGGAGGAGGTTTTCAAGAACTCTTTCTCCAGTTGTACTTTCACCCACCCTGTTCAGAACCACAATACCAGGTTATAACCTTAACATCATTTTTTAAGATGCAGTAGGGTCTCAATTTTCAGGGTTTTCTCATCAGAAATAGACTAGACATTTCTTTTTTTAAAATCATAACATGTCCAGACCCAGTCTTTTATTTTAACCTTTCACAAGCCTCAAACTTGATTTTTTTTTTCAATGATCTTGTCCTGAAAGAGAATGGCATCATCTAGAGCAGGGATGGTCAAAGCTTAGCACACAGGCTACATGAGTCCCAACAAAAGCACAGATGTGCCCCCTGCTCTCCTGGAGCCCCAAACCTCCAAAAGTTTTAATTTTTCTGTAACCTCCATATTGCCCCATTTGGCGAGAGTGATTCCCATTTTCTTATAGAAAAGGTACTGTTTTTTTTTCTTTTTTCTGTGCACGTACATATTAAAACAGCTGTATTTTAAAGATCTCTTGATATGCATCTTGAAGTGGAGGACATACATCCAATCTTTTCTGGCAATAAGAATTTGTTCATTTCTACTTGGTTCCCTTAGGTGGCTCCTATTTCTCTTTAGGCAATCTGGCTTCTCTCCATTAAGCTGCTTCATTCTTCCTGAGGTTCCCTCTCTTCTGTAGAGAGCATATTTTGTCATGCCACATTGTTCTGAAATGTGTGGAGCAAGAAATGACTTGAAGACTGTCTTTCTTATCAGAGAGGAGAGAATTTTCTCATTGCTACCTAGCCTTCTATGCTTAAAAACAGACACCGGCTGATAAGCACAGAATTTCCATTTAATCCACACTTATTCTATACAGATGTTGTACTAATTTAACAAACTTGGAAAGGTGACAAACCTTGTATAAATGTTGTAAAACTATATTCTATAACTAAAATTGTTTTTTACAACACTGGATAAGTGACATTAGGAACAAAATCAGTGTCATGAATATGTGCATTCCGGTATGTTATTTGAGTTGAATAGAAATGCTGTTAGCCAGGAGAATGAGACAAACATTTCTTACATTTTCATTTACTTTGCTCAGTTTTCATATGCCATAATACCATTTTGTGAGCTGTGTCCATTGACGGTTCAGTCATTGTGAATTTGTACCCAGATTTAGGAAAGGAGATCCTTGTGTGGAAACAGATGTGATTTTTATATGCATCCAGATGCTGTTTATCTAAATGGGTGATTACCTGTGTCCCCCTCTTCCCTTTTGGGCTGTAATTCCCAGAATCTCTTACCGTTGGTCATGCTAGCTGAGGCTGCTGGAGCTTGAAGTCTATCAACACCTACATAGCTACATTTTCAAATCACTGAACTTGATGTCATGTTTTGATGTGGATAGAAAGCTATATATCCTTTGTTGGAACCACTAGTTGTGGTCCATTCATTGAAAATTAGCTAGACTAGAACCTATAAAGCAACAGTTCGGTAGCAGCTGAGGAAAATAGTACTTAGCACTTGATAAAATGCAATAAGACCTTTCTCTGTCCATTCTTTTGTGCAGAATGGTTTGTAACATTTGCTCTAAGTATTTGTTGGAGAGGAAGATTATCAGTGGAAAGGCACAAATGTTCGCATTCTTTTCATGTAAAAGGTGAAGCCATGTAACATTTATTAAGTGGAGTGTAAGAATTACTTTGGATGTAGCATACGTTTAAGGGTTCTAAAACAAAGTCAACAGCTTCCTACAGTACCTACATAAAATTACCCAAGTAGCTCATGAAGGTAAGCCATCTTTTTAGCCACAAGGCCTTCATGCAACAATGTCTTATTATTGTACAGTGGCACTCTCTGGATGTCAATGAACTATGACACTCATCACCTGCCACCATTGACCAGAATGATTGGGCCTAGTAAAAATTAAGAGTCCAACAACATCTGAAAGGCAACAGGTTTCCCTCTTCTACTGTGAATTTAGAGATGTAATTTTCCAGGTTTCACCATGCTGAGACTCCTTATCAAGATTTCCCTCCGCATTACTAAGATTTTATAGCTTCCTGGGGAAAAAAACCCCAAAAAGTCTCTTTCTGTCTCTCTTCCTCCCTCCCTCCCTTTTTTTTTTGTCTGTTGTTCTGTACAGCAAGCTGTGAAACTCTGCACAGCTTAATGCTCATTTGGGGGATCCTCTGCAGGAAAAGTCACATTCTACACAGGAACTGTAACAATCTGTGCAGACTGATGTTTCTTCTGCCCCCTCCAGTTAAATCTTTTGCAGGAGAAACACTATTCTATGAAGGAATGTTGATAATCTTGTGTAGCTTGCATTCCACACCCCCCCCAAAAAAGGACAAGGAAACTTGTGACAGATCTCATAAGATTTCTCAAAACAAGCAAACAAAAACTCCAAAATCTCATTATAAAGGAGAAAGAGTGATTTTTTTTTCTTGGTTTCTGTGCAAGAGTGAGAGGCTGCCAGATTCACACAACTTTATAGATCTGCTTTGACTGATAACCACTCTAACATCTCTGCCATCCATCAGTCATTAATGTCCCTGTTCCAGATGCCTGTTGTAATCCAAACTAGTTTAGACTTCCAAAACAAGTAGCAGTATACCCAAAATCAATTTTCTCAGATTTTCTCAAACAGAGCAATGAAAAATATCTTGCTGGGGAAGAAACCCACTATTTCCTAAGTCCTGCAGCCTGTCTACAGCCATGGTGGGATAGAGAGAGGGTGGCTTCCTCCTTTTCTTTCTTTCTTTTTTTACCTTGCTTTGGTTTTGTATTTCACTCCTCATGACATCAGCAGAGGAAAAACAACTGTGCAGGGGCATGCTCTGTGATTGTATTGGTGGAACATGGGGGTGTTGGTTCCTTTGAGCCTTCTTCCCAGCATGATTATTGATTATGTTACTTCTGTGCTTGCAGAATTTTTGTCTTGGAACCCTGGTGTCATTTTACCAATAAGGCCCTTCTCTGTCAGGGCAATGATGCATACATTCCATCCAACAGTTTCTCAGCCGGCCTTTGGTAGAGGGTGTAAAACTTATTCTTCACAGAAGGAAATTGCCTGTCTGTCCTAATGCTGCTGTCCTACCTGTCTTGTGATTCTCATGTTAAAATTACATATCTGGTTAGAAGTACAGTTCTGTAAAATACCATACACTGTCTTGCATGCTACCATATTGTTTTTATTTAGAAGGGTCTCCCCTTTTCCCCTTTCTTTTTTATATCCATTACTTCAGATTTGTCGTAATTCAGTGTTCACATAACATAGTGCACAGCTCGACTTGGGACCACTGCTTATATGATTAGTTATACAAATACAGCTTTTTAAACTTATGATTCTCTGTCATAGCGTACGTAATTTCTCAGTATCCTGAAACTGAGCATAACATTCTATCAAAGTTTTTAACATTTATATTTAAAGATAAATATTAAAATAATTTTTAATCACTATAATTGTATTCTTTATGATTTTATATATGTTATATTGATGTGTTTTTATATATGTAAGCCGCCCCGAGTAGACATTGTCTAGAGGGGTGGGGTAAAAATCAAATGAATGAATGAATGAATGAATGAATGAATGAATGAATGAATGAATGAATGAATCACAGAAGCTACGGGGAAAATCAGAGTACAAAAAGATATAGAGTAGACCATGTATTTCCTTGTACCACCGGCTCATCTGGGAAGTCGTATGGATATTATTAAAATGGCATCCCACTGTACCTAGAAATTGAAGTTCACATTGTCTCCTTTCAGGTCTTTTTCTTATTTTCGGTTAACATGCATAGTGTTCACTTGGGTTCAGATTCATTACTGCAGTGAGCTTTGTTCCCTACTTTGAGGAAGTAGTGGCCTACTGGAGTAATTAAAATATATACTGCTCTTTTAAAAATTCAAGATGGAAAAAACATGTAGGTGGGTCAGCTTTTGAAAAGATACATGCATGCACACAAACAGGTACCAGTTTACCAGGTTACCTTATGTGACTTGGGAAAGATTATTGCCTTAGATTGAAGAGGATAGACCAGTCATACAAAGCACCATCACTATGGAAAGGCAGTCAGAAGGATGAGCTGCTGCAGAAACAGAGCTGGAAGGTTTAAACAGATCCACATATTCCTTTGCTCCCAAGAATTGTCCCCGGCCACCACCACCGTTAAAATGGTGTTGGAACATTGGCATAAAGGAAAACAGAGGACCAAGCATCCTGGATTTATTTTTCTTATCAAAAGGTGCTTATAACTTTTTTTTTTTGAAAACAGGATGTAATGGATAGTAATAAAATGAAAAACCCATTGGTGCATCTTCTCAAACTTGAGCACAAACCTAGAAGCTACAGAAACCTGAACTATTAGTCATATTTTGTAAAGAATATTTAGTGATGATACAGCAGAGAAGTGACCATAAAGAAAAGCATTGAGACTTTATCCCTACCTATCTGGAAGCTTGTGCTATTCTCTACTACACGAGTGGCAAGGAGGTATGCATCTGAAACAAAGGACTCAGTTAAACAAGCCAAGCTGCTTTGCAGATGGCTCAAGAACATTTCTCCTGTTTGAATGATGTAACTCCCATGTCCTCTGTACATTACTTAACAGCATTCCTTTTCTTCCCAACGTCTTCTGTTCCCTGTCAGGGGAGCCTTTTTGCTTTCCCCGTATCATGAACTGATGGTCTTTCCTGCCAGATGCTGTTTAGGATTCCTGCTCTGAACTCTCATCACTGAGTCTGCTTATATCTGCTGTTTGTTAGATTCACTCACTCTCTTCTTCCCCAGTTTCAACTGAGACAGGGTGAGATGAGGAGCATTGGATTGGGATGTGCCAGTGCCACCTTGAACATCAGTCCTGAGGCTAAGACACTTGGTTTTGGAAGTGTTAGAAGAGCCTGAGAAGATAGTGTCTTCTAGGATGTCTCAAACAGCACAGCAGAATCTTAAACAGTTTCTTTTAGATAAGAGAAAGGCCTGAATAAAAGGCACAACTTATAAAGTCCAGTCTTCCATTTTTAAGTAAAGCTGTGCTTCTCTACTGTGCCATAGCACCTGTTTCCTTTAATGTAATTGCGGGGTAGTACCATTTGGTGTTGTGAATAGAGTGAGGCCTAGGTTCAAATCCCGACGCAGCCATGGAAGCTCACTGGGGATGTGGAACTGGTAAAGCCACCCCTTAGATACCATGCTTAGCTTGAAAGCCCTATTAGGGTTGTTTTAACTTGGTCCTAACTTGACAGCATATAACAAATAGTCTCAAAAAGCACTTAGCCACACATGATTGCAAATCAATATGAGCGTTTAACATATTTTTGTCCTTAACATTTTTCAAGAAGCTGTCGCTCTTCCATTAAAAACAAAAAATTCAGCAGCAACATCTTAAGTGCTTTTATGTTCTACAAATATCAAAGTTCAGTTTTTTGTATGATATTTTTATAAATAATTCTGTTACCCTGGGATAATCTATAATTATTTAAGACATTGGCTGCAATCCAAAATGTGTCAAAGGAACTTTCTTTATTTTGGTATTTCAGTTTCCTCCTCTGCCTGTCTCACATAATATACTGTTCTTTGCCTGAGCAGATGGATTGCATGTTTCTGCTTTTTTGGATTGTAGCCATTGTCTTCAAAAATGGTTCTCTTATCCAATCTTCTTTTTGTTCTTCAGAAGGTGTAATTTGTGATTAGCTGCTGGGTTTTGTTTTGTTTTGGTGGTGGTTGTTGGTGGGTTTGTTTGTTTGTTTTCTTAAATCCCAGTTACTTACTTTCTAGTCTCCCAGTTGGGGTGGGTACTAGTATAGGTGTCCCAGTCTGGAAGTCTTGGTGTTGCTTTTAGATAGGCTCTCTGGATATAGATGGAAGTTCAACTTGGAGTACACTGCATTTTTTTGTGCATTTAGACCATCCTCATTCACTTGGGCTTTTTAGTGTCATAGTTCAGACTGAGCACATACTTAGTATTCAGAAGGTCCTATGTTTATTTACCAGCACCTTGAAGGAAAGTTTTAGGTTGCAAGAGGGAAAGCATAAGACACACCCGTCATGGTGGGCAGTATTGGACTAAATGAATCAATGGTTAATTCCATATAAAACAGTTTCATATACTGTATTTGCATACATTCATTTGCTCTTGACAGTTTTTAGTTGAACAGGTTTTTTCCACATTCATTTGTGCCTGAACAGCAGCAATGAGTAAGTGTTGCAGACATCAAGTGACCATTTCAGCAGATGTGGTGCACGTTCATATACGTTACGTTGGAATGGAGAATGTTTGAACTGTCCCTCAACACTGATGGATTCAGCATTTTTATCCTTTTCTTATCCAGTATTTGAATCAAAACCAGCAGTTTTAAATCGGCTGGTGTTGATTTCAAATATTCATCACTGCCAGTTTCAATATTAAAATATTCACTCCTTTCTGAATTTTTTCATGGTAGCTTGATTTTGTGTTTTATACATTATAATGTATATATTTAGTGGTTATATCTGCATGGCCACAGGGAACTGTGTTTATGTTGTATTTGGCCCAGTATGTGTCTGATTACATTGTGCTGGATCTAGAGAAAGTTAGTCAGTTTTCAGTCCCATTGACTTAGTAAGGGATTTGCCATGAGTGCCTTGAAAGACTTTTGGGCTGAAGCCTTGTTGCTGTAACTTAACACCGCGTAAGGTTGATGATGTCAGCATCAGCAATGATTTTTCAGATATTAATTATTTCTGCCTTATTCCCATATAACCCTTTTTATCCATTGGAACCACTGAAAGATGCAGAATGGAAAAGTTTTAATTACTGAAAATAATCACTATCAGAAAAGTCACCCTGTTGACAATGATTTTCAGTAAAGATTTTCTCCTGTCCCACAGGCCTCAATGGCTTTCAGACAATGAAAGTGATTCAAGACATTTGGGAGAAGAAATCAGAAATGCATTATTTCTGAAAACTCTTTACAGCTGATAATGTCATTAGCCTTAGAGAGCATAAGTTGCAGCAGTAGGATTTCAGTCATCTTTGCTAAATTTGCTCTCCTAATCCACCTTATCTTCATTTTTCTACCCTTTTAAAAATAATGCTTTTTGTTCCTCCAACCATATTGGAGAGTTCCCACCTCATTCCTATTGTCAGAGTATTCAGATGGCTATTCAAAACAGCAAAATGCATGCCTTTTGTAACTTTTGTCTGTATTTTTCCAGTACAGTATGATGTAAGCCTAAAACATATCAAAACAATTTTATAATGGAGATTAAAAAGCAATGATTAATAATAGAGATGGTAGTGTTTGTATTTCCTAATGTAAGGTTATAGTATATAGCCAATCATATAAGACATACATTTGATATTATCTCAGTCTAGTAAATTAATATGGTTGTACATGGAATAAGAAGAATCACATTCAAACCCTGATAATATTCTTATTTCTGTAACATAATAAGAGTATAGTGAAAAATACGAAAATCCATTTCTTTAAAATATACTTTTAATTTGGAGCAGGTGCAGAAGAATATTTATCACAAAAATGTCTTTTTTACATGCAGTGGTAGAGTTGGAGAAATTCCCTGAGAATTTGAAATGATATATAGAAAATATATTGAGAAAGAAACAAGTTATTAGGATAAAAGATTGATTAGAAAAATCAGAGAATGAAGAACAAATAAAAGAATTATTAGGAATTGAATATCTTGGTTTAATCTTATTCATTTAGCACAATGGACAAAGATTGGGTAAGAGGAAATGGTAAATGTAGGGAACTTACCAAATTTGAAGAAACTGACATCCACCTAGATGGCATCCATTCAAGGGTTATTAAGGAACTGAGGAATGAAGTTGCTGATCTCTTAACCAAAATATACAATTTACCCCTTAAAATGGCCACGGTGCCAAAGGACGGGAGGGGATAGCACATGTCATGCAAATCTTTAAAAAGGGAAGAAAGAGTGGCCTGGGAAACTACAGGCCAGTTAGCCTAACATCTGTTCCAGGGAAGATGGTGGAAAGCCTCATCCAAGAAAAAATCTTAAAACACATAGAAGAATATTAAAAAGCACTTAGAAAAATTTGGGGAAGTAACAGGATTAATTATTAATTGGCAAAAAACCACAAATAATGATGTTTAATCATAATAAACAGGAACAAGAAATGTTTATAAGTAAATATAGTTTTAAAATGTGTAATCATATTAGATATTTAGGTATAAATGTAGTTTAAATGATTCAAAAATTAAAGAAGAAACATTTTAATAAATTAAAAAGTGATATTAAAGATAAATTGCAAGAGTATTCTAAATTGAAACTATCATGGTTTGGGAGAATCACTACGATTACAATGAAAATATTACCAAAAATTGCCTTTTTATTTAGGATGCTCCCAATACAATTAGAAGAAGATTTTAAGTATTGGCAGGGATTAGTTAATGGATTGTAATCAAGGTAAAAAAAAATCTAGAATAAACAAAAGATATTGGTATAAGGCTCCCCAAAAATGAGGTTTAGAGATTCCTAATGTAAAAAATTATTATACAGTGGTGCCTCGCTTAACGACTACCTCGTTAAACGGCAAAACCACTTTACTATTGCAATCGCAAAACGATGTTCCTATAGGGAAAATTCGCTTAACGATGATTGGTTCCCTGCTTCGGGAACCGATTTTTCGCTAAATGTTTTAAAACAGCTGATCGGTGGCTCTAAAATGGCCACCTGCTGTGCTTTAGGACGGATTCCTCGCATTACAGGCACCGGAAAAAGGCCGCCCTATGGAGGATCTTCGCTGGACGCTGAGGTATTTCGCCCATTGGAACGCATTGAACCGGTTTTCAATGCATTTCAATGGGCTTTTTCATTTCACTTGACAAGGATTTCACTTAACAGCGATTTGAACGAAACGAATTATCCTTGTCAACCGAGGCACCACTGTATAGCAAATCAATTAAGATTTATTGGAGAGATAATATACAATAAAGAGAAACTAATTTGGTGGGATACAGAATCCTCAGAAATAAATGGGAATGTTGAAAAATATTTGTTTAATGTAGTAAAAAGAAATACTATAAATCAAATTAAAAAACCCTTTTAAGAAATATGTTAACTATATGGAATAGATATAGAGAGGAGCTATGTCCCTCAACTTCACCATTAAAATTAGTGACTGAAATAGAAAATTTTCCTATAAACCTAAAGAGTTTTGTAGATTTGTTTAAGGATAAAAATGTTGCAAGACTGAGGATTGAATGAATAAAATAAGATTGAAGGATCAGATTATGGTCAAACTTCAAACTAATAAACTATCATGGTATAATTATATTCAGTTAGACAGTTGGACAAATGAATGTTTGAAAATTAATGGTAAATGTAGAGAATGCACTAAGTACTGTACAAACAATTTCTATCATCACATGAAGATATGCAGAAAGATGCTTTGATGAAGGGAGTAGTAAATAGAATATATAATATAATAACGGAAAAGAGGAAAAAGTGATAGGAACAGAAGATCTGAAATTAATTTGGGAAAATGATTTAAAGACAGAAATTAAAATAGAGGATTGGATAAAAATGTGGATGATGAGAGTTTTAAGGTTAATGTCAGTAAGAATAAAGGGAAAAAATTAAATCTGTTTAAGGTGGTATATGACTCCTGTGAAATTGAATATGATAAATTCAGATTACTCTAAAGCTTGTTGGAAATGTGATGAAGAAATTGGCACGTATTATCATATGTGATGGGATTGTAAATTGGTTAAGAAATTTTGGAAACTGATTTTTAAGGAAATATGTGATATATTTTGTTGAAGTATTGAATTTAACTCTAAAATTGCTTCGTTGTCAACTTTTGATAATATAGATCTAGATTATTATTTGAAGGAATTGATTTCTAACTTTATGGTAAGTGCTAGAATATTAATAGCTAGGTTTTGGAAAGATAAAAATGATATTAAATTAGAAGATTGGTATGGTGAAGTATGGGACACTGAAAATAAAACAGCCAACATTATAATGTCATTGTACAGAACACTGGTAAGGCACACCTAGAGTATAGCTATATAAAAATTAATGTAATGTTAAAGTAAAGAAGGGGTTGATAAGTAAGGATATTTTTGTAGACATTTGGGGATAATTTATTGATTTTGCATTTATAAAGGGGAAGAGATGTGTACCTTTGCCAGAATTGATGCAAAATTTGGAAGGAGAATTGGACTCCGTAAAGGGAGGAAAAAATAATGATATCACCAAGTGGTCCTTTTTGGAGGAGGGGAACATGATTTATGTAGTTTTTTTTGTTGTTGTTGTTATATGTTATTACTTAGATGTTTTAGATTTGTATGATTTTTGTTTTTAAAAGATACATTTAAACATGGCATGGGCCTAAATGCATCGCTCTGGAAACCAGTGCAACAGAGCTTTCTTGCTCTTCTGGCCGTCTTCCACTGCACCCACAGAGATGCCCAAAAACAGACATTGGAAGGTTTCCCAGCTCTCTGGAGCACATTTCTTTGGTTATGGAATGGGGGTTGCAGAGAGAAGAGGAGGTCAAAATTCTCTCCCGTTTTGCTTTGTTCTTCTTTTGGGTTTAAAGTCGTTTACATTGTTTTGAAGTGTGCTTTGGCATTGAGCAGTTTTTAATGTGACAATCTCATCCAGTAAAAAGCTTTTTCATGCAAGCTTTTGCATTGAGATGTTACTATATGCAAATTTGTGTAGTACTTTTCTGCACTCTCTTTGGATCCCATACTTGCATGAAATCCTATTGCTTAGCATTTTAAGTCTCACTAGAGTAGGCCCACTGAATCAGTGGGGATTAGGTGAACGAAGTCCTCTGTAAATTCCACTGATTAAATTGGGTCTCCTCTAGTTGCATCTAACTATGCTAAGTGACAGGATTTCAGGTACTCTGTCTGTTGTGTTTGTTTTTCTGGACATGCCAGAATATTTTTCTTCTAAATTGCTAGCATTTATTACTTGTTTGAATCCAGAGTGAAATGATAGGCCGGCAAAGAAAGGGTTGTAAAATAAACAATTTGATTTGATTTACATAATTACTAGCAAAATCATGATAGTGCTACTTCAGATCTTTTCTGGCCTTGCAAGCATCTTGCACATGATAAAGATGTACTGAACTAAACATCAGACTTCATAATGGTCACACTGGTGTAACATGGGGAATTCAGCATCACACACATCTGACAAATTGGCTCCCAGGAGATCTGACCAAACTGTGAAGCCACATAGCAATAATTGCTCTGCATTATTTTATAGACTGTTCCCTGATACCTTAATAAAATGTATGGTTTTACATTTGTGTATATTTCTGCAAACTGAATAATTGCTAGTGGCCAGTATTTCCATCATTTATTTTCTTTCCTCACATCTTTCCCACAAGAAAATATATACAATCCTCTTTGTTTCATATTTACCTAAACATGCAACATATGTTTAAAGCTTTCTATGAACACTGGAAATTTTTTGCTGAATGATGTATAGTCAATTTACTGAGGGAAGCCTTTGGAGTCTTGACATTAAAGCCTTACTTTTGTAAAAAAAATAGTATAATTAAACCATGTAGAATTTATTACTTCCTATGTTAATAGTAATCACTGCCTGTATTAACAAACTCTTATTTGAGAAGTATTTCTTACACATATCAATTATACGGAAAGCTTGAATAGTAGATTTACATGAGAGCAACAGCAGCATTGGACTGAGCTAAGGGAAGTGGGATTGATAATGGATTTGGACGGCTGAGTGCTTCCTTAATATATAGCCATTGTAAAAAAATCTGAATGTCTGTAAAATAATGTCATATCCTTTCTGAAAAGCATGGAGATTTGAGAAGAAAGTATATTTAACTGTACTACATTCTGTTCATATGCTGCACCGTGGGCTTTAGCAACACAGTAGTTAAGTTAGTCATCAATAGAAAATTAACTACCTGGGTCTTATTCTATCTATTACTGTTTGCCATTTTCATGGCTTATGAAAATAGCCACAAGGCTATGACAAACTCCTCCTCCCTTAGATAAAATTAAAAGCAATTGCTTTAATGTTTCTGGTGTGGATTTTTATTAAATGAATGCTTATGTTTTGGAATTAATTCCCCCATTGTGCTTCATCAGGAAAAAAAACACTCTGGAATCCCAAGTCCACCAGATTTGTTTTTTAAAACTCTTTCAGAAACATTTGTTGTTCTGGCTCATTAACGCATTGTCTCTGTTGGACAGCATTTCTTGAAAACCATAAAAATTAATAGTGTATTTAAAAAGTGCTTTATTGCATGTTTCTCCAAATTCCAATCTAGTTTTAGTGGTTAATTGTGCCATCTCTATGGCCATGGACTAGTGAAGTAAATGCCTACATTTACAGTAGAAATTAAGTTTTTCTTCTCTTAAACTTGTATATGTGCACCCTATAAGATATTTGGAAAAGATTCTAATTAAGTTACCATAGGGCCCTGAGTAGAAATTTTGTAAAGCAATTTTTAATTGCATTTGATTTGGCATATCCTTTTGTTAACTTTTTTCCCTCTTAGTGTTTATTCTGAGAGACCATTTTAATCTGTTATAGGAAACACATTTTGAAAATAGGATTGTTGTTGCTGTTTAGTCGTTAAGTCGTGTCTGACTCTTCATGACCCCAGGCCCTCCTGTCTTCCACTGCCTCCCAGAGTTTGGTCAAATTCATGTTGGTAGCTTCAATGACATTGGCCAACCATCTCATCCTCTGCCATCCCCTTCTCCTCTTGCCTTCACACTTTCCCAACATCAGGGTCTTTTCCAGGGAGATTTCTCTTCTCATGAGATGGCCAAAGTATTGGAGCCTCAGCTTCAGGATCTGTCCTTCCAGTGAGCACTGAAAGGACAGTGCTATTATTGGAGCTTCAGCTTCAGGATCTATCCTTCCTATTTTCACTGGAAGTGAAAATAGGATTAGGCACCTGTAAATGGGCATATTTTAGATTTTCCTACTAAAGAGCATTCTATTAGAGTTCATTGTTCTCCTCTAATGGAGGCCTACTTCCCTACTGCAGACCTCATACTACTAATAAATTTAGATATAATTACACAATTAGGGGATAGGACTACCGCTGCCTCTCTTCACCCATCTTGATGGTATTATGACCATTGTTCCTATGAAGTTTAGCAGTGCATCCTGAAAAGTCTTTCTTAACTTCTTGAGCATTTCTTAGATTATATGGTAATAAGATCCAAATAAGCAAAAATGTTAGTCTGCCTCAGCATTGTCTATCTCTGGCGGGAGAGGCAAAACATCGCAGCACTTTAAAGACTAACAGGTTTATTTCAGTGTGACCTTTTATGGATTAAAATCCACTCAGTGTATCTGGAGAAGTGGCTATTGATCCATGAAAGCCCACAGTGAAGTACATATATTCAGCTGCAATATGTTCACAGGTTTTTGTTTGTTTTTCCTTGCCCGCATATCATACAGAGAGCTGCTTTTCTTTTTTTTTTCTTGTTCCGGGAGTAACTGCTCTAAACCCCATAACTTATTATATCAAAAAACATTGCTTCTTTTCAATGCCCTAAATTTGTAGTCACCCATTACGCTTCAGCTGTCATTTTCTGTGCATCTCAAGATCAGCACTGGACTGTTGATCAACAGAGAGCACAGAAAATAGGGTGTTCCTAATATATTTTTTTGTCTCTACAGCCCTGGAATTTCTATAATAAAGCAATTTGATAGATTATTTTTCTTCTTCTGTTATTTCTTATTTAATATTCCTAAACATCTAATGAAGGTGAGAGGTACTGTTGCTCCTGGAGTTGGTAGCCAGATACCTAAAGTAGTAATACTGCATTTTCTTTAAGAATATGTAATAGTTATCGTTCAATGGCTGTTAACATTTCTAGTGTTCCTAAAATTAATTCTTTTGTCTGTGGTTCTCAGTTCTTTTCAGAAATTTTTGTTTGAAATTTTGCGAGTACAGAGGTGGTTCTACATTGTGAACTAAATTAGACAGCAATCATAAACATCCTTATCTGGGAGAAAAAGCCCTATTGAGTGTAATAGGATTTTTGTTCCTGGGCAAACATGCATAGAATTTGACTATTAAAATAACAACTTCATGATCATCATTAATGTAGGTACACTGATGCTGGATTAGGCCACTTGCATTTAATATGATGACTATAATGAAAATGCTATTTAAATACCAAGAGATTATTCCCTTTGTTATTCCCATTTTCTATCCTTCCCTGTTTCACATAATTGGAGCTCTATTCTTATGTACTCTTAGTTGAAGCAATCTCTGACAGTGTCTTCTGCTACCACCGGCTTATTTTCTAGATGGGAAGTGATGGAGTTTTGCGCCTCAGTAGTTCCGCTCTAAATAATGAATTCTTTGCATATGCAGCACAAGGGTGGAAACAACGATTGGCAGAAGGTAATTTTCTACTTGTTATTAGATTTAACCAAATAGTGATTTTTCTTTCCTGAAGAGATGCTGTCTTGTGTCATGACCAAGAATACACACACTTAAAATAATTTTGTAAGAGAAAACGTAAAGCAGTAAGGCTTAAAAAAGTTTGATGCATTGATTCATTTTCAAATTGGTTTGAGTACATTTGTTTATTTATTCCTAATTGTGGAAGGTCATTTGAACAACCTTCCTTAAAATGTGAACAAGCATTTTCATCAGTGTCAACTCTAGAAATCTAAATGCATGTGACTAAATCCTACCAATTCCTTTAGAAATAGCAAAGATAACACCACAAAGAAAACCTTGTTGTTGGTTTCTCTCAGATTTGTTTTGAATTGAAATACCTTTTTCACAAGTGAAGATATGGCAGAAAGAACTGCAGATTATACCTATGATTATAACTCAATATAATCCAGACCACAAGGAGAGGTGTAGAAGTACTGCACCTGCTGCATCTCCCCGTTTTGCCTGAAAAGCTGTTACTAAAAACTGGGGGACCTTCTCGAATGGCATTCAATACACTAAAAGGAACTACAGCTCGATGGTGAAGTTTGAGAAGATATGGCACGTGTCTCAAAATGGACAGATACATGCCCTGGGATCTTTGGAACAGAGTCAGTCTGGAAACCTTGCAGCAATTTTGCAAAATGCCTCATATCCTAACTGCATCCTTAGACAGTATTTAAGGAAGCCTATATTTAATTTTCCACTGCTTGTATCTTTTAGGAGAATTTACTCCTGAAATGCAGTTGCGCATCAGACAAGAGATTGAAAAAGAAAAGAAGACTGAACCCTGGAAAGAGAAGTTCTTTGAAAGATTTTATGGAGAAAAGTAAGTATGGAAGGAAAAACCTTGGGGTGGATGGAAAGAAAAGAGAAGGATTGGTTTCAGATTTACATAAAAATTGCCTTTCACATAGGCCGGTTTTACATGGTTGTAAGATAGACCAGGTAAATTTTTACTGTAGTGGCAGTTCTAAGTCTCTGCCCATACACTATAAAATCCACTAATTCAGAAAAGCTTTGTTTCTCTCTGCTTTCAAGCCCCACTTTTATCTTTACCTTTTACCTGTCTAACCTTTGTCCCACGTGTCTTATCTATGTTATAAGACTATGAGCAGAGGCAATGTCTTCTCTGTATCCCTAGGTAATGTTGTTGGTAATAAATCTGGAAGAGACAAAGTAATTCTGGATAGGTACACTACTAGCAGCAGCTCTGGTATTGCAGAAACCAGATAAAACGATGTCATCACTTCCCTTAAGTGCAGGCCTGTTCCATCACATTTTCAGTTAGAATGTGGGTCTATGACTGCATTATAAAGATTTGCTTTTAAGTTATACTTTAAATCCCAATAAGATCTTCTTGGACCCTTGCTAAAGCAGCCAGACTTCTCAGTGGTGTGAAAAAATAGCAACACATCTCACCCACTCTGGCCGCATTGCATTGGCTGCCCATCCGATTCCGCACCGACTTCAAAGTGTTGACGCTTACGTATAAAGCCCTAAATGGCTTAGGGCCTCGATACTTGGTGGAATGCCTACTTCTACCAAGATCTACTTGTGTCACTCGCACGAGTCAGGGGGTGAGGCTGAGGAGCCTAACACCGAGGGAGGCCCGGAAAGAAAAGACAAGAAATCAGGCCTTCTCGGCGGTGGCTCCTCGCCTCTGGAATAATCTACCACCTGATATCTGCACGGCTCCCTCGCTGGGTATTTTTTAAAAACACTGATGTTTCGGCAGGCCTTCCCTTCAACCAATCCCTGACTTTCCCTTTCTTACCTTTTCTATTGTCTGTCCCATTTGTCTAAAGTTTTCCCCTTATTTAAAACTGTTTTATTTACATTGTCATATTATTGTTGTAAGCCGCCTAGAGTGGTCTTAATTGACTAGATAGGCGGGGTATTAAATAAATAAATAAATAAATAAATAAATAAATAAATAAATAAATAAATAAATAAATAAATAAATAAATAAATAAATAAATAAATAAATAAATAAATAAATAAATAAATAAATAAATAAAGCATTTAGCCAAATATGTCCTAGTTTATTTTTAACTTCTAAACTATTCAGAGGTATTTTCTAATCCCCAGTAAATGGCCAGACTAGTTGGATTTAAGGCAATCCAAAATAAATTGTACTATTGAACAAAATTAATACAGTATGAATTTAGGGGTTTTGTACTGGTTTCCCAGAAAGTGTGAACCACTTATGTTCAGTAGATCCATTTGTCACTTTAGGTTTTACAACTTTGTTTACTAAATATTTCTAAAGATTCTATATTACAACTGTGTGTTTTTTTAAAAAAATCTGGGAATCTTGAATACAAAACTGACTTTTGGATTATTGAGGCAATATTTATTGAAACTGAACGTATGAGCATTTCTGTTTTGGTGAGATATGCCATACAGTTATAATTAAAAACAAATGAATTCATTAGCATTGTAGAGCCTATAAAAACAATATTTTCATTCATCCAAATTAGC
Organism: Pogona vitticeps; assembly: GCF_051106095.1. Taxonomy (NCBI): domain Eukaryota; kingdom Metazoa; phylum Chordata; class Lepidosauria; order Squamata; family Agamidae; genus Pogona; species Pogona vitticeps. Next base: position 191,286,339 of record NC_135786.1, read on the forward strand.
ATGCGTTTTTTCATAGGATAATATCTCATTTATGGTTTGGAAATTTATGGAAGTCTGTTAGTCATGAAAATGTGCTGCTTCTAGGTTTCCAGAGTGGCTGGATGGGCCATACTTTGCCTGCACTATCTACTGATTTGACAGAGGGTTTTGTGATACACCACATAATGAAATAAATGCTTTTTAGAAATACATTTCTGATATTTCAAAAATGGTTACTTGAAATATGTTGGCTATGCTATTTAACTACATAATTTCTTATTAGGCTAGGGATGTCAATAGAAGAATCTATGAAGCTTACATCTGTCCAGAACAATAATGAAGATGAAGATAGTTCAGTTTGTGGGTCTTCAGATCTGCCTGGTCCGTCGAGAGACTCAACCTTTGACAATCACGAAGAGAAAAACAGCCAGCTATCACTATTACCAGAGAGAGATTTCAGTCAGTCACTTTGCAGTACAGAACATATCCCATCCAAGGATCTAATAGCAGAAGCTGAAGACATTTTGATACCTGAAGAATCTGTCATTCAAGAAGAAATTGCTGAAGAGGTTGAGACAAGTATCTGTGAATGTCATGTGGAGAACCATAAAACAGAACCAGTTAATTCTGAACAGCCAGTCAGCCCTGTTGGTATAACTGAAGAAACAGAAACAGTACCACTTATAGGGAACTCTGAATCTTACATTGTGATGAATGATGTAGTAAGTACAATGCCTCATATTGAAATTAAGTTGGAGGAGAGATTGGAGTATCCTCAGGAAGAAATACCAGCCATGACTGATCAGCTAGAAAGCAGTTCATCACCTTCGCAATCTGCTTCATCTACAAATTCTCTCAGTAATATGGAAGACAAAGATCTTGACTCCACAAAAGAGCTAAGTCCTGATGGAAAATACTCCCCTGTCCTCAATGGTTCCTTATTCACTGGTGGAAGTGTCGCTGTACATATGGAGCTGCAAAGTGACCCTGATGAGCAGTCATCTGAAAATGCTTGCACTTCTGAAACTTCCTTTTCCTCTGAAAGCCCGGAGGAACCATCTGTCAGTATTGCATCTCCTGGAGGTGACACACAATCTACTTCAGAGGAGCCATTCACTCCAGTGTCTCTGGAAACAGCGTGTTCATCTGATATGTCTTGCACTGAAAACACTGAAGCAGATAGTCAACAAAAACTTACTGATGATAATCTGAACACATCTTTAATGTCTGAAGCATCTCCAATGCCTCCGTCACCTGTAACTTCAGAAGCATCTCTTATGTCAAATTTGCCCCTAACTTCAGAGGCATCACCAGTTTCTAATTTACCTTTACCATCTGAAACCTCACCAATGTCTGACTTGCCCTTGACATCTGAAACCTCCTCAGTGTCTTCTGTTCTTTTAGCTTCTGAAACATCTCATTCAAACAGTTTACTGTTAGCTTCAGAAGCATCTCCACTTTCTAATTCCCCAATGAGTGAACCATTTATTCAGGAGAGAAAATCACCATGTTTGTCTGAAGAATCCTTGTCATCACTGAAAGAAGACACTTCTGCCATTTCCAGTGCTTCTCAAGAAGAGAATCTTGCATCACAACAGAAGCAACTGCAGAGTGCACCTGAAGCTATGAAATCTGCAATACTTGAAAATTCAGCTGTGGAAGAATCCCAGTCTAGAAACCTTGCTATTCAACCAGGTAGATCACATACAGAAACAGAAAAAGCTTTTATTTCTTCTGTTGTAGATCATCCTTCATCAGAAATAATAAAAATTAGAAACCATGGTCCCCAACAAAGGGTTGAAAAGAAAGGTGCAATCTCTCAGCTGGAAGTATCTGTTCTAACAGAAGTGGCAGGATGCAAAAATACTGAATCTCTTCCATGTAGATCACATGATAAGCTATATGCTTCATCATCAACAGAAAAGTTCCCAGAAGTGGGCAGAAATAAGTCTCACAAACCTCAAGGCTCTGCACAGAGTCGCTTTGAAGGGTCTTATTCTTCAAAGGCAACTGAAGTCACAAAATCACCTGAAATAAGAAGTGAAAGTAGAGACCTGGAGATTCCAAAGAGGAAGACAGCTGAACACTACGGGTTTGGAATCTGCAAAGAAAAGCGAGCCAGAATTGAAGATGATCAGTCTCACCGTAATACATCAATGAGTTCGTCTGAAAGAGAGCCTCCACCTAGAGAAGAACCCAGAGTCCCACCTCTTAAGGTAAATAGATGAAACGGGGATCAGCAATGAAACAAAATTGCAGTTGCAATTTTCTTTAGAGTGTACTGGATTTTTAGCTTATTCAGAAGAGAAACTCAACCAAAGCCCCTTTTTAAATTAGTTTTTATATAAAGCAGTAGTTACCAAAATGTAAACAACATCTGAGAGCTATTAATAGTCTCTAAAGATGTTGATTTCATGTAAAGCTGCCAATAAGACTAATTTATTTATTTAGTCAGTCTCATTTGTAGGGCGCCTTTCTCCCAGTGCAAATGCCCAAGGAGGCTTTCGCGTGAGGACACTTGAGGAGCCGATATACTCCCATCTCAGCTGACCTATCAACAATATAAAGTAGGATAGCTCAGTGGCTTCTGTATCTGGCTGTGAAGCCAGAGGTTGGGTGTTTGGTTCCCCACTGTGTGTCCTTGACAGGGGCTAGACACAACGATCTGTAGGGTCCCTTTCAGCTCTGCAGTTCTAAGATGATGACGATGATTATAATAATGATTACTATGTCTTATACAGCCAATTATTGTTTTTTCCTCAGAAAATAACTATTAAAGCCAGCAGGCTGAGCTTTGTTAGTTCACCATGCATCATCATCCTTTCATTATAATAATAATAAACCTAGAACTGCAGAGCTGAAAGGGACCCTATGGATCATCAAGTCCAGCCCTTATCAAAGAGGCACAAACTCCCAACCTCTGACTCTGCAGTCAGATACAGTACCTGAACCACTGACCTATCCAGAAGTTCTTTTAACAAATGGCTTTAATTGTTTTGGAACTTTTAACTGTGCAACTCAGAATGCAACAGATGATATCTACAGAGATTTAATTTGTGGTAGTTTGCTTCCAAAAGTTACACTGCCACTGCATAAAAGGATTTTTAAATTGTTTTAAACATTAAAAAAAGAAGTCTTAGCTTAGACTAAGTGGTCATGAACAAAATATATAATATATGTGGTTTAAGAGTACCACATGTGTTGTTGTGTCTGTTCCAGACATTGACATTGCAGTTTTCTATTCAGTATTATTTTAGTTGCACAGAGAACAGCTGATAGTGGGCAGGAGTATGCTTTGAGAGCTAAAATAAATACTAATGTGTTTATGCTGTATTGACATATTATTTATGTACTTCCCTTATAATAAATCTCATTCGTGGTCTGCAGCTTAGTGCATGTGTTGTAATGTTGCAGCAGCATGGAAAGTGGATTCATGACTATGTTAGCCACATGACTAAGTCTGGGCCCTTGTTACATGATTTTCTAAACAGCCCAATTTGGCAGACTTATTTAGAAGGCACCAAGTTCTTCTGAAGTCCGTTTCTAAATCTTGACATGGAAAGCAAATCTTTGTATCTTCCATGGATAAGTTTAAAATTGACAAATCATTATAACTTGCAGTTCTAAGATGATGATGATTTTCTTTTTATTATGACTGTGTAAAATTTGCAGGTATGATAGCTTCTTGGAGATTATATCTGCCAGATTTCAGCAAACAATTTAAAACGTTCATTTAAAAGAACTGCCAAATAACTTTTTAAAGTTCTCAGTTGAGCTGAATGAAATCTGTAGGGACAGTGACCCCTTCTGATGAGATCAAGTAGATCAAGTATAGGAAGTATCGAAAGAATTGATGCAAAGTGTCTTATGCAAGAGCAGCTTTTAAGTCCAGAAAAAGAATTACTGTATGTTTAACCTTCCTAGATATTTTTGTGGGCAATTATTGTGCAAATGAGCTAGAGAATAGTTATGCCTCTATCACTTATGTGGGTCAACCCTGCCCATTGTTATTTAAAACTCAAAACTTTCCCCCTCTCTCACATGGTGTTTATTTACTATGAAGAATGTGAAGAGAAACTGCTAGGTGACATACTGTGCTTCTGGGTCTGTCCCAATCCATATTGCTAGCAGATCTTCAGAAGTGTTGAGTTTTTAATTTAGTTTGTTTGAGAGGGGTCCTGCTTTCATTTAGATGTCAATCCAATTGATCAAAATCAACTTGGTTTGGTTGGAGGTCCAGGATTTGTCTGAATTTAAAACACTATTCAGGACAGTCTATAACCTTGTAAACATAGCTAGAAAGCGAAGAAAATATCACTGAAATAGAAATTTGTACTCAGATCTGGCTTCCAGTTTTGGAAACTGAGTGAGTGTGTGTATGTGTGTGTGTCCCTTCTGCTCCTTACATATACAGATTCAGCATTCTCCATGAATTTGTGTGGCAGTACCTGAGAATTCAACTGTGGGGTGGGACATCTTAAGTAACTTTTGTTTATAATACACACAGAGAAACAAATAGCTACAGCCAGTTTGACATTCATGGTACAAGAGGTGGTTGCCCTGCTCCAAGCGGCAGCCTTCTGTGGCACCTAAAACCTGCATCAAAGGATTTCTTGTGTGGAACACGTTTTTAGGGTGCATTGGATGGGCTGAAGAACAGAGGAGTCATTGCCCATTCCTGTTTTACCTTTCAGAAGCACATGACTGGATTCTAGCCAGGGATAGGCCTCTTGGTTCACATAGAATTGGTTACTTCAGTGATAAGAGTGTCTTCATGATGGGCAATAATTATTAAAGTATACATAACATTTACAAAGTTTTGCTAGGTAGTAAGAATTTCCATTGTCTGCTCTGGTATCTTTTATGAGATAGTATTTAATTTTATTCCCCCCTCTCTTTTTTTTAACTTTTCAGATTCAGTTGTCAAAAATTGGGCCACCTTTTATCATCAAGAGCCAGCCTGTTTCCAAACCAGAACCTCGAGCTTCCCCGAGTAGCTCAGTCAGCAGTGGGAGGAATACTGGAGCGAGAACGCTGGCAGATATCAAAGCTAGAGCCCAACAAGCTAGAGCCCAGAGGGAGGCTGCAGCTGCAGCTGCTGTTGCAGCAGCTGCAAGCATTGTCTCTGGAGGCCTAGGAAGCCCCTGCGAAGGTGGAAAGACCAGGACCTTGGCACACATCAAGGAGCAAACAAAGGCCAAATTATTTGCAAAGCACCAGGCAAGAGCCTACCTGCTTCAGAACAACAAAGAAACCAAGTCTCAGCATGCCTCCAAGGAAGGTTCATCAGCAGTGGACAGCTCTACTTCTTCTGAAACCAAGATTGAAGGTTCTACTGGTGTAATTATAGTGAATCCTAACTGCAGGTCTCCTAGCAACAAGTCGGCTCACCTTCGTGAAGCTTCATCTTTATTGCAGCAGTCCCTTAATGCCACTACTTTGCCAGAAACTAGTCCTGACGTCTCTGTTCACAGTTCTGATGAAAGTATACCTGTTTCACATTTGTGTGAGAAAATGCTCTCAACTACCTCTACAGAAAGTAACAGTGTCTCAGTATTATATAATAAAAACTCGGTTCCCATGTCTGTGTGTAGCACTGCTGTGTCAGGAGCAATCAAGGAACTGCCGTTCGTAGGTTCTGTTGATAAGTCCTCTGTTTTAATGTCCATTGAAAGCACAGACACAAAGGTTTGCAATATAACCATGCTGAAATCCATCCAAGGAGCTGACCCTCCATGCGTTGCTATCATGCCAAAATGTATTGAGAACGCCACTGGCCCAGCCACAGTAGACAGTACAGTCCTGTCAAATTCCTTAGATGAGAAGAGGTTGCCGGTGCCAAGCAGCAATGCAAACAGTGCCATTTCCAGCCAGTATGCGAGTGTGCCAACTTCAACAATCGCAAGCAATTTGCCAAATCATCTAGTTGGTAGCTCTGTTTTAATTCCTCCTGTGGGAGCTGCAAAGAGGTATTCTTCTGATAAGATAGCCATAACTGGGTGCAACGACCCAAGTTCTTTGTCAAATAACACATCTGGTAGGGCAGCATTACACTGCAGTGAGGCACTTCCAGGAGCAGATTCTGTTGGCAGGACTTCCATTTCAGTGTTTGCCACTAATATGATGACAGTAAGTTCTTATGATGGTCCCACCAAAATGAGTTCTGATGTCATGGAGAGAAATGCTGGGATGAGGACCCGATTAGATGTGTCTGCTAAATCCTCAGTAGGCTACACACAAGCACCTATGAATAGATCTATACCTTGTAAAGTCATTGTTGACCACACAACAACGACAATGAACTCAAACCTGTCAATGGGGGCAGCTGTTGAAAACTCTGAAAACAGCACAGATGTCCAGAACAGGCCTGCTAGGACAGAAACTGCCTTACAAAATATAGCATGTCCTCAAGTATCTGTAATAAGCAGACCTGAGCTGCTTACGAATGATAATACGGAGCATGGCTCTGGCTTCAGCACTGTTGCCACAAAGCAAGATGGCAAACATTTGCAAGCAGCTTGTACCAGTCTTCGAGAAGTGCCTCTTGTGCCTCATGATAAACGACTTGAGGGTGTTCCTCCTGGCCAAGGTTTTTCAGAACAATTGCAAGGCCCTTTGGCTTTTAAAAGCGAAGTAGATAGTGTCTGTGCCAATTCTTATAACCCAAATAGCAGAATCTGCTGGAATGATGACGACGCAATGAATACTGACCAATCTTTAGTCAGTCATCTTAACCCAAATAAGCATAAGGAATATACTGAACAAAACTGCTTGAAAAATGTGAAAACAGAGCCGTCAGGGTTTGCACATGTGAATGAGATGCAGTCAAGGAACATTGTGACAAGCATAGCCTTGCCCGTTAAGTCAGAAGCTAATGAATCTGACAAATGCTTTAGGATGGACACGGAAGAGTTTGCAAGACCTGAAATACCTCTCCAGACTTCAGAAATAGCCGCAAGTGCACAGGCAGCACAAAGCTCCAAGACATGTGTTACAGATTCTGTGGAAAACGCTTTGTCACTGACAACAGAAATGCTAAAAAGAGTTACAAATGCTGGAAGCTCAAGCTGTCGTTTATCATCTGTAGAAGCCAACAATCCTCTGGTGACACAGTTACTGCAAGGCAACTTGCCACTGGAGAAAGTGTTGCCACAGCCCAGGTTAGGAGCCAAGCTGGAAATTAACCGGCTTCCCTTCCCTTTGCAAACTACCTCAGGATGTAAGTCAGCACCCTCTGAGCGAAATGTGGCTGAGAATTCTTCCAGTTCTCCAGGTACAGACGGCAGAGGATTTCCTGCAGCTAGTATCGGCCCCTTACAAATTAGAAAGCGAGAAAATCATCCCAAAAAGAGAGTGGCCAGGACAGCAGGGGAAGTGAAATGTGAGCCTGGGAAACCCTCCCTAGACTCGGATGTGAACGTGGGCCCTTGTATCCTCGCTTCCAGCATGAGCCAACTTGGGCATAGTCAGCTGTTTAAACAAGAATGGCCAAGCAAGCACACCCTCCAAAGTAGGGTCGCACACAGCCCGGAGATCAAGCAGCAAAAGAGGCCACTGCCTTCATGCAGTTTCCAGCAGAACTTATTTAATGTGGACAAAAATGGCAGTTTCCATGCAGAAGCAAGTACCTCCCATCGACAGCATTTCTACCAAATGCCAATGGCTGCAAGAGGCCCAGTCCCCACAGGCTCTTTGATGCAGGCACCATTAAAGGCTCCATCCGGCTGCAGTGCCTTTGCTTTCAGCAGGCATCTAGAGCAGAAGGCTCTGGGAGAGGTCAGCATGTCGACAACATCTCACCAACTGAGGCTGGCGAGTGTTTTTTCCCCTAACATTCAGATTAAGGAAGGTGATGACATTTCTAGTGCCTCACAGACTCTGCAGAATAAATCATTAGTACATCCCCCGCCACCTCTACCGCCCCCACCCCCTCCACCGCCGCCGCCCCCACCCCCTCCGCCACCCCCTCCCCTTCCCAATGCAGAAGCCCCATCTGATCACAAACAACCGACAGTTACTATGGAAACCACTAAAAGACTTAGTTGGCCTCAGCCGGCAAGCGTCTGTAGCAATATAAAATCTGAACCCATTTCTTTTGAGGAAGGTTTAAGCAGCAGCTGTGAGCTGGGCATGAAACAAGCTTCTTACGATCAGAACGAAGTGAAAGAACAGTTGAAAGCTTTTGCCTTGAAAAATGCCGACTTCCCTTCCTATTTACTTTCTGAGCCACAGAAGCCTTTTCCCCAATTAGCTACTCAGAAAATACAGACTCAGCAGCAGCAGCAGCAGCAGCAGCTCTGTGGAAATTACCCCACCATACACTTTGGTAGCACAAGCTTCAAAAGGGCAGCGTCTGCAATTGAAAAATCTATTGGAATTTTAGGAAGTAGTAGTTCAAATACAGCCTCGAGCCTGACTATTCAGAACACACAGATTCCAGTTCAGAAATTTGCTGACAGCAGCACTGCGGATGAGCTGGAACTCAAATGCTCTTGCCGGCTGAAAGCCATGATCGTGTGCAAAGGCTGTGGCGCCTTCTGCCATGACGACTGCATAGGCCCTTCAAAATTGTGTGTAGCCTGTTTAGTCGTTCGGTAATACCTGAAGCAGAGGTACAGTATCCCTTGCCAACATGGGAGAGGAAAGCAGAGCAAAGCGAATTGAGGGACCACTAGAATATTTTAGCCTGTTTTGTATCTGGATACAAAATATTACTGGGAAACCTTTGTTTAGAATCTAGTTCCTTCTGCTTGCACAACTGTCCCCAGTAAGAACCACTCCTTCAGGTGATATGCACAAAAATGTTAAAAACATGTCAAGCTTTCTTACTGTGTTAAAGTACAACAAAATTGCATTTCCATGTCTATTTATGTGTTCATAGTGCAGAACATTATTTGTACCATTTATAAACACATCATATCTTCCCAACAAGAATTACAAAGTTTCATAATCTCCAGATTTCTGTGCCTGATGCAGTGCAAGAATGCAGGAGAGCCCTGAACCAATGAAGAAGAGACAATGGGCAGAAAGAAGTATATTCTGCTATAACTAGCAGATTATTAGAATGATGGCTTTTGGGCAAGAATTGCATTTCTAACATGACATACGCCATCCATGGTTGACTTCTAGGTAGAAAGAAGGAATGCAACACTTTTAACAAGCTGATATTGATAATATTGGCCCCCTTTATAACAAGCTGTTGTACTGAAGGAGGATTTAATTAAGCCAAGTGTCAAGGACTACCTGTAACTAATTGGAATCTGCATGATTTTAGAAGTTGGGGCAGGGAGGTTGAGAGGTAATAACCACAGGTATTATAATCTAGTAAACCATGTATCTTCCCCAAACCTCACCTGTAACTTTCTCCCAAGGGGAGAAATGCAACATGTATACCTATATAGACCATACTATGTAAGCAACAAGCATGTTTTCAACAATGATACCATTTTAATAATCTAAAACTAATTCTTGTTTGATTCTGCCTCTGTGTAGATCCAAAAAGAAAAAAACTGAAAAAGAGTTGTGTGATTTATTATCCTTTAAAATATGTTTACAATTGATATATTTTAAAATACTTCACAAATTTACATGTAATCAATTTTAGTGTGTTTGAGAGTTCACACTACCAGTATTGTGTAGGCTACGAAAAGTAGAAGAGGAATGAAGGGAACGTAAAGGGACATTGTATTTTGGAACTCTCAGTATTGTACTTACTAGGGGTTTATGTTAATAGTTATATTCCAGACTTATTAGCACCAGACCTCCGGAGAAGAGCTACAGAACTTGCTAATTGCCAATTAGGAAAATATTGTAAAGGGATAAAAATGAGCATCTTGACAAGAGGAGGTATTTCGTTATCTTAATACTGATGGGCAGGCAACAGGGCGGTGGGGACAAAGATTTTCAATAAAAAGAACAAGGAGTTTTGTGAATTCAGAAGCATCTGAAAAAGTGGGCTACTAGTCTGCAAAAATTATGCAAATAAAACTTCTTAAATGTTAAGGTGCCTCAAAACTCCTTGCTCATTATCTTAAAATGTTATTTTTCCTTCTTAAGTAAACAGTAGAGTGGAAATACCTTGCATGCCGTCATGTGCATTTAATTAGCACAATGAATTACACATTCAAGAAATAGATACTGTAATTTGTACCCATGCAGTAGGAGCTTACTAACGGAATGCATGGCAATCAGTGCAAAAGATTGGTAATATCTTTCCATTTCTCAGGAAAGATTTGTAAAATAATGGCAAGCAGCTACACTAAAATACTACTAATTTATTATTTATAACAGTGCTGTGTTTATTTCTTTTTTAATTCCAAAGTGTTGACACAATGAGGATCATCAAGTTAATATGTAAGCATGTATTTTAACTTTTACCAGGTTAAAATGTGTGGCGGTGTATTTTATGTGCATTATCACCTTTTGTTACACAATGCCTGAAATTCTGTTGTGTAGTTATGCAAATAGTGTAACTTTTAGACACAAATTGCTGTAAGCTAAGAAATCTCATTGTTTTTTTGCAAATCTGTGAAACAGCTAATGCATACAGAGATTTCTCATTTATGGCAACTTGTGTCTAAAAGATATGCTGTTCGGGTAACAAAGCAACATTTCAGCCAATGATCCATAAGACCCAGGCTTTTTCACATGTTAGTGAGGCTCTAGTATTTGTACATTAAGTTCTTCTGGGACCATATTAAATATAAAATCTCCATTTTCTCTCCCTCCCTCCTTCCTTCTCCCTTTTAATGAGCTAGCATGAGCAGGGCTTGCATTCTGTTGTTTTAATAGTAAAATTCTTTTGTTTTAATAGCAAGACTAGTAGATTGCCTTAGTACTCTGCAGTATGAAAGAACTAGGTAATTGTCATTGTTTTATATAGATCAAAAGTGTTCCTTTCATAAAAGAGAAATCTCATGCAGACTTTCAGCACTTTCAGGTAACCTTGAAGAGATTGTTTTCCAAAATACATATTTGAAAAGCATGCTTTTGTAATATTCAAGACGGTAAAATGGAGCCATTGTTACACATGCATGTGCTTGCATATGTAGTTGAATTTAAGAGGATTTTAAATTAGATTTTGGATATAATGATTGAACAAAGTGGGTGAAATCCCAGTTTCAGTGAATTACTATTAGCACTGGAGAAATGATTAGATCTGAAAAGACAGGATGTTTTCTTTCTTTCATCAACGTAACACTAGGAAATAGTTTTCATTTGGCATTACAGTTTCTATATGTCCTTAGGACTCGTAGCTGTAAAAGTGTCATGTATTGGTTCCAAAACCTTACCATAGGAAATCTGGGCATAATGCAGAGAAAATTAAGCACTTAAAGCTGCAATCCAATGTATTCTAACTTGACAGTAAGCCATATTAAACTCAGCAAGGCTTATTTCCGAGTAAGAATGCCCAGGATTGGGCAATGAATCTTGTTGTCTTAAATTTAATTTTGGCATGCTTGGCTTTCTCCCTTTTCTATGCCTCTCTCATGGTGTGTCTCTCTCATTTTCTCTTTCTGTTAGTTTAACATAATATTAAACTGAGTTTTTATAGTGCTGCTTTGAATTTTGAAATAAGGGCCAAACTAGATGTAGTTGTAGTAGATGTGTATACCATAGTTATATCTTAATCACATTGAGGTTTAATTTTAACACTAAATGCCACCTGATTTTAGCACAAGTGGCACTTAGGCAGCCGTGCCTCCCCCACCCCCAACTTAGCTTCCTTCTCACAGCCTCTTGTTGTAGGCTCTTGGCCCTCAGGGATCTATACTGGGACCAGTAGTTGTTCAGTTATTCATAAATGACCTGGAGTTAGGAGTGAATAGTAAGGTAGCTAAATTTGCTGACAACACATTTTTTTTTAAAGTGGTGAAAAGGAAAATGGATAGTAGAGCACTTCAAAACGTTTTCTTCAAAATAGCATTGAAAGAAAGTGTAAAGTGATTCCTACTGGGGCAAAAAATACCAGCTTCAGAAATACAGGAATGAGATCTGCGCTGGTGGTGACTCACCAAGAAAGGGATCTTGGGCTTATAGTAGACAAAAGCACCAGCCAAGTGTGGCTTCTCTTAACTAACATTCCGTGTTGGACTTAATTAGCAAAAGAATGAAAACAAAACTGCCAATATGTAATACTGCCCTTATTCAAATCTTTAAGGTGACTGCACCTAGAATAAGGTGAACAGTTTCAGTTTCTGCATCAGAAGTATATTGTAGCTATGTATTCGCAAAGGCTTTCACGGCTGGGATCTAATGGTTGTTGTGGGTTTTTCAGGCTCTTTGCCCATTTTCTAAGGTTGTTCTTCCTAATGTTTCTCCAGTCTCTGTGGCCTGCATCTTCAGAGGACAGCACTCTGTGCCCAGAGCACAGAGTGCTGTCCTCTGAAGATGCCAGTCTTCAGAACATGGCCAAAGAGCCCGAAAAACCCACAACAACCATATTGTAGCTCTTGAAAAGATGTGGAAAAGGGTGGCCAAAACAATTAAGGCATTAGAGTAATTCTCCTGTAAGAAACATTTATAGTGTTTATGACTGTTTAGGTTTGAACCAAGATGAGTAATGGGAAACATAACAGAGGTTTATATGAGCATGTATGGTGTAGAAAAAATGAATGGGGAGAACCTTTTCTCCCTCTCATATTACAACATGGGTTGTGCCCACTGAAGCTGAAATGTAGAAGATCCAGGACAGATGAATATTTCTTTATATAGTGAAGAAATCCAGTTGCACAGTGTAATAAGTTGCAACTGGAGTAGATCCACTGAATCAGTGGGGATTTGGCAAGTAAATTCCTCTGTAAGTTCCATTGATTCAGTGGGCATACTCTCATTCTGCCTTATGCTAACCAGAAAGATGTCAGACAGTGTGTAGTTAAATTACAAATTGCTTCTGTAAACTTTATTAATGTATGCCATTTTGGTCATCTTTAAAAGGAGATTAAATGTTCATGGAGAATAGGGCCATACACAGCTTTGGTAGTGTAGAGAGGCAGGATGCCTCTATATATCAGTTACCAGGATGTGTGAGGCAGTTACCAGGATGTGTATTTATCTCCTATCGGCCAGCTTACCATTGGCCTCTACCTGGAACGGTATAAACAGAATTCCAGACTAGACAGGCCTTTAGTCTTAGTTATCTCCCTAACTCTGGTACAGGGTGTTAAGCTTAGACTGATGATATGTGCTTGGGTGCACCTGTATTTATGGCTAAAAGACAAGGAATTAGCAAAACAGGAATTACAGTTTCTCTCCAACACATCTCTTTTGGATTAAAATCAGACACATCTCATGCCTTTCAGCTTTGTCTAGGACTGCATTTACTTCAAGTGGTGCAGAATGCGGCGGCCAGACTCCTTACTGGAGTGAGAAAATACCAACATATCTCTCCTACTCTGGCCATGCTGCACTGGCTGCCCATCCGTTTCCGCATTGACTTCAAAGTGTTAATGCTTACATATAAAGCCCTAAACGGTTTAGGACCTCGATACTTGGCGGAACGCTTACTCCCAACTAGTTCTACCCGTGTCACCCACGCGAGCCAGGAGGTGAGGCTGAGGAGCCTGACGCTGAGGGAGGCCCGGAAAGAAAGAACTAGAAACCGGGCTTTCTCGGCGGTGGCTCCTCGTCTCTGCAATAACCTACCTCTGGAGATTCGCGCTGCACCCTCGCTGGGTACTTTTAAGAACCAACTAAAAACATGGATGTATAGGCAGGCCTTCCCTTCCAGTTAATTCCTGTCCTCTTTCCTTTTTTTTCTCTTTATTTGATTTATTTTTATTTTTCCCATCTTATAGAATCATTTAATTAATTAATTGTTATAAATTTTTTAAGAACTTGTTATCCTTATGTTGTAAGCTGCCTAGAGTGGTCGAAATGACTAGATAGGCGGGGTATAAATACAATCAATCAATCAATCAATCAATAAAATAAACAACTTTAAACACACATCAGCCACTCTTATTTCTGGTTTGGCAGTAAAGATATTGCATAAATTTCTCTCTTGCCATAATATGTGCTGCATATGCCATAGTGACATGGTGACAGTTGTGTATGAGGTATTGTTCTTTAGAAAAGGCATTGGACCAGTGGGACTTGACACTGTTCCTATGTGTTTGTCCAAGTTTCTCTCTGTAATTTAAGACACTGCTTCCTGATGTTATACCGACATTCAATTTGGTTTACTGTTTACAAACACCTGATGGTGGCAGTAGTGGCTTACGATAATTGTTTCCTATACAGACAAAAATGAAAAATCTGTTAACTTTGCATCATTCTTGCCTCTTATTGTGATTCATATTTCAGTACTTTGTCAATGGACTCTCCCATGATCCGTTTATGACACAGTATCTGAAGGGTTTATCCAGTGAAGAGCAGCAATGCAGTTTAACAGCTCCCAATTCTGAGGAGGTTTATGCTTGGGAATATACATCAGCACTTTTTGTCGTATGCCATTCAAACATCCATGTATTTAGTTTTACATACATGCTTCCTCCTCTTGGGGAGATGTGTTCTTATAGGGAAACATACATATCCACTCACCTGGAGTGTGGGGGGGGTGAGCTTCCTGTAATTTTGAGATCAGAGACAACAGTTGAAATAAGGAATGTTACAAGACTATTGTCCAAACATAAGGACTGCTGTGTAGAAGTCCATTTTCATAACATTCTAATAGATGGCTCAGATGTAACCTTTATAAATGCTAGTGCTTACACTAGTAGTCTAATTGTGTGCAACATAACACCAGAGGAAGAAAGCTTGCAAAACATTGCTTCTCCATAATTGGGAGAATGCAGTGCTGTCTGTCTGTCTGTCTGTCTGTCTGTCTCTCTCTCTCTCTCTCTCTCTCTCTGTGTGTGTTTGTTTGTTTGTTTGTTTAATTGAAGAGAAACTGAAGAGGTCTTTCTAAGGTGCTGCTCAATATAGTACTGGTCAGCAGAGTGGACTGCTGGCATGAGCAATTGTTTGCAGGGGGTTAGTAGACCTGAATAACATGTGCATCACCGCTGTAAATCTAACAGTTTAGACCAATGCTATGCTGAAGCTTCATGATTATTTTTAATATGAAGCTAAAGTGTTGGAGAAATGGGCACATATCTGGGGGAGAGAAAGGGAGAGAAAATGTCTTCTAGTCTTCTGTACAGATTGTTCACACCATTCAGAATCATTGTTTCTCCAACCTGCTGCTCTGTTGGTACATTTTTTTAACTTAAAAGAAAGTATCTCATCCTAACTAAAAGGAAAACCTTGTGTAAACATGCTGATAAAAGATACGCTAGTTGATGGTATCAGCAAGAGCAAACAGCCGTCCTGTTGCCTGAGTTTGAGGGGGGGCGGGAGAGAGAGAATACATGCAGGTAACTGGGCCAGTGTTGTGCTGCATTGGTAGTTTTGCTGCTTGAAGTAGTAAGACTTCCCTATCTGGATCTAGTATGTGATGTCTAAATTTCATGATGAAAATAGCAACAAAAATGTTACCCAGGTCAGTGTGGCACTAATTTAGATGGCAGGCAGATTTTTCACAGGTGCACTAACATTTATTGCAACAAAGAAACTACCAAGCATGAGCAACAAGGACCCAGTTGCCCTATAAAATACTATGTTTTTGAGTTTCATGTGAAAACTGGTAAGTGGAGTGCTGATCAGGAGCAAACATCAGACAGGAGGTGCAATATAGTGGAAACATTTTCAGTGGCAAATTAAATGCAAAAATTAACTGATACAGAAATGTTCTTTAAATATTCCCATCCATCTGTGAAGAGTAATGTATAAATGTTGGGAAGGGTTTGGTTTTGGTTTTTGTTCTGGTAAATGTTCAAAGTTTTTCTAGCTTTGTTTCCAGCACTTTCTGAAAGAGAGAGGAAAAAGTCCCCACTGAATTTTTCTGCCTTCCCTAATTGCCTATACCCACACACACATTTCTAAGGTCTGTACATAGTGTTTGGACACTTCCTGTGTGTGTTTGGTGTTCCAGCCAATAGTTCTTTGATCTGAGGTTCCTTAGTCCCTTTACTGAAATAATGTAAAGATCTGACGAAGCAGGTACTCTTAAGTTTTGTATTCCATTTACCCCCATGGTTTAATGCATGAAATAAATTAATGGGGTGGGGGGGAAGGGGGAAGGGGAAAGGTTGAGCCATAAAGCAAAAATGTATTTCCTCTATCCTATAGATTACCTTGTAAAAGTGGTATGTGTTGTCAGGGTGAGTTACTGAATTCTATTTTTCAGGACCATGGAATTTCTTGCTCAGTTTCTTCTAAACTGGTGCATCTGGTGCTTTATAATGGAGTTTCTAAAGTGAAATGATTTTATGCTGCAGCCCTTGTAAACACGCACACAATTTCAAAGAAGTTGTCGTAGTCTCTGGTTTTGCATAGTATGGAGAAGGCTCAGGATCAACATTCATGAGAAGAGTTCAGCAATGCCACCTAACAGGACCATCTTAGCTTACATATAAGAGGCCATGTGTTAGACACTGACTGACTTTCTATGTGTGGCAGCAGTGATTCTGTACAGCACTTGGGAAAAGGCCAATAAAACATTTCAGTGGATTATCATGGACCTGTGTAGCTAAATGTTTCTGAATCTAAGAGGGAAATCCTGTTGTCTTCAGTCAACATGCTTTGTCGTCGTAAAAGCAACGAAGTCATATTTTTTGTCTAATTTAAAGGAGCTGCTTCTTTTATAGCACATATTTCGCTTTGTACTATATTTGATAGTTAACAGATAATTTAGCCTTTAGAATACTTTGTTGTATTTGTACTGTTCATGAATGTTACAAGAAAAGTGCTTTACTTTGTTGCCATAATTCTCTTGTACTGCTGTAAAATTATTTTCCCCTGCTTTACAAAAGCCTAAATCAATTGACATTTTTGGTACCAGGTTTTGTATATTTTTTTTAATTTGTCAGTATTTTGAATGTTTACATCTCTTTGACACTAGCCACTCAATGCCTTTTGTAGGGTAGTATTTCTCCTGCCCAGGATGAGAGCAATGTGAAATCAACCCATATCTAACTTACATGAGGAACATACATTTGCGTGGGCTGGGGTGGCCCTGCCATGCATAGATATTTTGCATCCATGTATAGAGAAACAGAAAACCTCTTCTCAGTCCTCTACCAAAGAATAAAAAAATATATTCCCATAGGACAAGTTCTTCAAATTCTCAGAAGGGGGAGCAGTTGATTTCAATGGCATTGCTATGGTTTACTGTTGTGCTTGCTTTATTACCTGACTAAATGTGACTGAGTGAAAAAAGCGTTTAACTTTTTTCTTTTCTTTTAAGAGACAGTGTTTGGTTTAGAATTCAGGGATCATGCTTTCATCAATGGTGCTGTTCGTCTTTCTTTTAAAAAAACAAGATAAGATTTGTTGCATACAAAAGCAACTGATCACAAGATTATAAAGTAAATGAAAAGATTTGTTCTGTCTACATGTTTGCTCTCTACCCTTCCAAATCCCCTGGAAATTACCATTTGGGCTTCAATATTAAAATATTCTAAAGAAAATAAAATCAAAAATAAACATTGACTTGTTTTCTTTCTTTAATATACATGTGCTGTATAAAAATAATTCATTGGTTATCTGAAATACTGTTAGCAAAGGGAAGGCAGTGTCTATGTGCTTTAAAACCAGTAACTCTAAATGGTGTCTCTGTTGTGTAAGCTGTTATTTCTATTACAATTTTTTCTTCCACGTGCAGAGGTAGTTGGCATGTGAGGTGGCTATTTCGCTCAAGTGAAGCTGGTTTGTTGGGTAAATGCTTGGATGGAGGACCTAATAAGAATCCCTTTATACAGCAGCTTTAATTCTATGATGGAAGATACAGGACATACCTGTAATTAACTGCAAATAAGTGAAATGAAGTGAAATTTGAACAGACTTCTCACATCCCACCTATCTGGATATACAATGAGCTAGATAAAGCAGAGTAAGATTTTACAGAACATCTAGCATTACAGTGAAAAAATCAACAAGATTAAGTCCAGGATGCTATGGTTATGAATTGCTACATGTTTGGATAGTGTGATTGTTTCAAACAAAGGTGAGTGTGCATTGCATTACTGGCAGGTGACCTAGTTGTATTAGCCTTGCTGTCCATCAGTAACAATTTCATAAGATTAATAGAAAGCATCAACTATGTAGTTGTGATGGTGAAGATTGCTTTGTGATTTTATCTGGCTCCTCTCTGTCCTCAGAACATCTCTACCATGCATACTCTTTCCCCCTTTTTTCCCACATGGGTAAGATTCTGAATCAAAATAAGTTCATCACTGTTGTTTAGGCCCATCAGCTGGCACAGAAGACACTTTCTAGAAACAGTTAAAAAAAAAAGGTTTTCCCAAATTTACTTTCATTTTCACAATTTCTGTTTGCTGTTATTTTAAAATTATTTATGCACTCTCCTATTACTTGCACTTAAAGTACTTCTAAGCCTTATTAAAACAAACTATTGTGCCTACGCTGAGATACACAACATCAGTCACATTTTTCTCAGATGTTACATTTATTGCACAGAACAGGATCTTCTGAGTAAACTTGAGTTTGCATGATCTATTTTGAAACCAACCAGACTTCAAAGGAGTTAACTGTAATCCATTCATTTTTACTAACTGTTATAATATAATGGCCTCTGTTCATCTAATAAAAATGGACCACCTTTGATAAAAGAAATGGTGCTGAGCCACATGAAACTTTTAAAAATGCTTGTTGTACTAAATATTCTGCAGATTGTGTTCAATGTTTGCATTCCCATTTTGTCATTACTGTCTTGTGTGTTATTAGACAGAAAATGTTTAAGTAATTGTGTATATTTGGTTTTTTAAAAATCAAATGAGATATACCATTCTCATTTTTTTCCTGTAGCAGGAATCTCAGAATGAGACTCTCAAGTCCAGTTTATAGTGAAAGACACAATGAAAGTTGATGGTGCTTTGAGGAATGAGGGCCTTTGGAGTGCCTTGTAAGAACAACCAAAGTCAGAAAGAGAAAGAAGTGGATTGGGCTCAAGCACAAGTGTCCTGGCTAGAGATGGGGGTATTCATATATGAATATCCCCCCACAGGTGCAGATAATGAGGATCCAGCCCCCTGGGACCACACCAACCACGATTCCATCATTGCAGCGAGCTCCATGGTGCCTTCCTATCGCTCCATTGCTCATGATGGATTAGCCACTCCTAGCAGAAGGCGGGATGACAAGCCTCTCTGCCAGGTTGCAGAGTGGCTAATCCATCGCGAGCAACGGATAGGAAAGCACCGCGGAGCTCGCAGCAATGATGGAATCATGAGTGGTTGGCACAGATAACCCTTGTTATCTGCACCTCTGGGAGGATATTTGTATATGAATATTCCCATCTCCAGTCCTGGCATCCTTGGTCCTGCCATGAGACATATATACCTTGTGACTATTTTTTGGATAATAAATGCAATGATATCTCAGTGCTAGTGTAGCTCAGTGGTTAGCATCTGCCTGACAAGTGAGGTGCCATGAATTTGAATTGGAGATGGGCACACAGTACTTTGTACCATGACTAAGTTGTCAGCATGGCACCACAGGTGCTGCACATTCACTGTCCCCACCCCACCCCAGTCAGCAATCCCTCTCGTGATCTTCCATGCCAGTAGGAGGATAGACTTCCCTTCTGTGCCTCCTCCAGCAGCTTCCCAGTCAGACAAGGAGGTGGGGCAGGAATTCCTGCAGTGCAGCCTGTGGGTAGCTGCTGATGGGGGCAGAGAAGGAAAGTCCATGCTCCTGCCAGAATGGAAGATCACAGTGACGAGAGAAGGAGCACCATGCACTAGCAGGTCATCAGGGGAGCTTGGGGGAAGCGAACACATGGCAATTGTGCTGTGTTGATTACTTAGAGAACACAGCATGAAGTTCTTCATGCCCATCTCTAGTTTTAACTCTTGACTGCCTCCTGTGAGAGGGAACAGCCAAGTACACCCAGATTGTATTTGGCTTTCTTTTTTTTAGTCATATCAGAACATTGCACTATTTAAAATTATGAATATATATGAAATATAGGTATCATTAAAACAAAATGTTGAGATAATTAGACTATTCTGCCCAGAAGCCAGCTACTTCAATAGCCATTTGCTAGATCTACCCTGTGTGTTGGGGTATAAATTACATGCACATAAACACTGCATTGATTGAATTTCTCCACAGTCAAAGAACATTTTGCCCTGCATCCAAGTATCCCCATTTTACTTCATTAGTCTTTGAACTTCCTGCTTTGTTTCAAGTCAGTTAAGTGAATTTCCAGATGGTACAGCTAGAGTCTTGTTCTTGTGGGAGACACTCTTCAGCCTTCATCCATTCAGCAAAGTGTCTTTTTGTTTTCCATAGGTTTAGCGCAACCAGTTCTGGTTTAATATTGAGCTGTGTGCTGAAAACTTTCCCTCAGTTTTAGCCATCATCTAAGTGGTTCATGTCAGTGATGTGGGTGGGTTTCATCCTGTTTTCTATTATTCCATTCATTATTTGCCAGCATTTTTAACATACTTCTGCAGGAGCAATGCTAGCCAAAGACTGCCTGGGGTAGTTTTCAGGCGGTCAGTACTAATACTGCATGATTCATTAAGAGCTACATCCATTCGTTTAGCATGTGCTGATTTATACCACACAGCGCTAACATATTCTGCTGTGGAGTAATACAGGGCTAAAGCTGCTGTTCATATTGTTCATGATGTGCTGTGTTTGTCCTGCCACATGTGCAGCCATGATAAACTGCACAGTCCCAGAGTGCTAGCAGAAGGGCCAACTTGTAAATCGCTTCTAAGTACTTTACAGGTAGAAAATACTGGGAGGCTCACCATAAGTCAGAATTGACATCATCATCATCATCATTAATTTAATATGACAATAGCCTGTGTCTGTGGTTCATACTTGAAATGCTGACCCATATATGTATATTTTTTTTCTAAGTTATTTCTTAAACTTTTTTCTTAAATCCAGATGAGGTGATTAATTGTGTTACAGATAAAAGATCCCACTTTGGTATACTGGGTCAATCAGGTAATTTTAAGGATACTTTGCCAAGTCTGTCATTCAGAGGTCAGAATCCTATTGGCAATTCGTATTTATAGAAGGGAAATTGCCAATAGGATTCTGACCTCTGAATTGCTTAATGTCATGGTAAGATGTTGCTTCTCATTAATAGATTCCATTTGCATTCCTAGGTTTGTGCTCAAGAATACAACCCACACCTTGCTAAAAAAAATTGCCACCATAACTTTCACAATTTTCCTTCTCCAAGGGCAAATAATCAATAGGAGTTTAGCCATTGGCTCTAACAAAGGCAATTTACACACATACAGTACTTTGGCCCAAGGGAAGTCAGTTCTATGTTGTAGCCATTTGAAATGGAGTTATTTACTGACGCTTGAAAATCCTTGAAAACCTAGATGCTTAGCCTGTCAATAGACTAGCTTATTTCTTCCCAGTCTTGGTTTCCCTGTGCCAGCAAGGGTTTCTGGAAGTTCCAATCCAAGAATGCCTGGAGACCCAAGGATGGGAACCACTGGACTAGCTGCCCTTTCCCCCTAAAACACTTAATATTAACCAGTGTAAATAGGGTTTTAAGAGCTTATTGTAACAAACTGCTTGTCAATATATGGCTGAATCCAACTGGCAGTCTCAACTAGAATAGGCCCATTGACTCAGTGGGATTTACATAAACATTGCCTCACCATTCAGAATTCAATTCACTCAGTCTTGCCTGCTTGGGACTAGCAGTTAGATACAAACCTTACACGTTTATTGAAATAACATGTAATCCAGGAATCATGTTTGCTCCCACTTGCCATATATGTATAGTAAACGGTGAGAAGTGAAAATGGAGAATAAATTATTGACTTGGAAAGAGAAGTGTGTGGTGGGGAGGGGACTGAAACCTCTGCTGCCTTACCGCCACATGTCAAGTGACCAAGGATCCTTCTGTGAGCCCAGCTGTGAACTGAGGAGATAAGGAAGGTGAACGGTGTGTTTCCTTCATCCATGGCTTCAGAGATCAACCCCTCTACTTGAGACATGCAAAGGGCAGACCTATGAACAAACAAATATGGTTTCTCTCATCACATCTAATCTGCCTCACAGTTAAGAAGGCAAACACTGAATTAGAATAGCTTTTTTAGTTTGAATAATGTATATTAACTGACAGAAAGGCCTGGTGACTTTCAAATCACTGTATAATTTCCAACTTGAAATAAAGATCAGACACTAATCTTCCAGGGAACTACTTTTATATGTCAACTTAGTCAATAATTAATGAATAATTTAAAATTCATGGCAGGCCTAGAAAAATGAAGTAGTCTTCAGATGAAAATTAGGAGAAAAAATAGAATTGGATAAATGGGGACTTTTCTCTTTCACTGTATATGGTGCTTCAGAACAGGAATCCCCAAGGCAACATGTCAGATTTTGCTTCCTTCACAATATAAAAGGCATTTGCATTAGTCGTCCTAACTGGAGGAATATTGGCTCATTTTTAGTTCTCTTATGACTCCTGCCTCATTTCATCCCTCTGCTTCGAGAAAGCATGTCAGTTTAAAATGCCAAAGAAGTGAATCCCAGATTATAACTGCAAACATCTCAGATTTTACTGCCATCAGAACTGTAAAATTAATAGGGTTAGGGGCGTGAAAAGAGAAATGGCCCAAGAATGACAGCATGTCCTGTTGCTAGCCTGGAAAATGAAATGCTGGGACAATTCTTTAAAAGCACAAAGAGTTGGAGCTAAATTTTCTTTTTGACCTACTGCCTAGTCTGAATAGTACTGCATAGGTGAAAGTCCATTATTTTGTAACAGTAACAGACAGTTTGTGCCATTACAGAACAAAGAGCAGAGTGGTTTCTTTGCACTCAGAAGCATTTGTACTGTGCTCCAATTTTGGATGATAAGTGCACATCTAAAATTCTATTGATTAATTCCATCTACTGTATCAGCTAGCTTTTGTCTTTCATCCACTGGGGATAGCCTACATAGAACTAATAATAGCATGTGTTATATCTCATAGAGATTAGTTTAAACTGTATTTATCCATCTGTGAATGTTAATCAATTGAGGCTTGACATTCCTGTTTTGGCATAGAAATAACCAATCAATATGAGCTGATATTATTGACTGGGTTGTTACTGGTGTAGAGAGCATGTGTAGGCTAAGAACATCAATTCCAAGCCTGTGTTCAAATACCTGAAAGTGTAATGATTTCACCATAGTGTGAAAAGTAATTTTTACTGTGATGGGGCTGACAGCAGAGCTACAGTCCTAATCACAGAAATTTCAAGAATTTTATTCTCTGTTGTGTGGAGGACAGGGACACTGGTTCCCGTGGGTGAACCATCACAGTCCAATCTAGGACTCACACATCCCACCCAGTTTCACACTCAGCCTACCACAAGGCCTCTCACCAAGAACAGGGAAGAAAGAGGGGCCACCCTGTGTTATTCCTATAAAAGTGGGACCTAAATGGAGACCTACATGGTCCTGTCAGACTTGGAGATTGGAGGATAGTCCTTAAGAGAGAGGGGGGAGTTGCTCAACCCCAGTGTATGTGCTCACTACTATTCACACTTGTTGAGAAACAGCCCTGACATTTGCTTTGTGTTTAAGTGATTAACTGATTTTTTTTTTAAAAAAAATCAGCTTCTGGGATCTTTGCTTAACAGGTGTCGCTTTATGAATGGTAGTGAGCACAAGAGGGTATTGTGTCAACCATCTTGACTGCTGCCATTGGTGTTGTCAACATTCAGGATGTCCTTTGCTATATAAAGTTTGGCATCCTTTTTGTTGCTACTAATGCGGCCATTATATTGGGCCATTTCCTGGCTTTTTGAATCATGGGTACAGAAATACAACATTCCACATTCATAAACCAGAGGTTTTTGGAAGAATTGAATAAGCAATAGAATGTTGAGGCTTAAAGTGGCAGGGCCTTTCCCTTGCTATTCACCATAACTAAAAGGGCACTCTGATGTCCCTTTAGTGTACAGGATTATGCTGCTGAATTATTATTTTTAAAAATAATCTACACAAGGATATTGCTTACAATGGAAGTACAGTACTACAGTATTCTGAGTATTTTGGACACCACAGATCAAAACATGAAAAGAGTAGAAGTTTTTGTCTAGGTTTTGTCCTAAACAGAGCACTGCCTGATTAGATTTCTTTGCTTTTAAATTCTTCAGAGTAGAAGACCTGTTAAGATAGTCTGACCTAAGAGATTGACAGGCCCAGACGGATTCATGAGGCCTCTGGGGAACTGGCCAATGATTCTGCTGACATCCTGTCAATTTGTGGAATAGAGAGGTTACCTGGGTGATTTATAGTGTTGTTGCTGAGCACCCTCTGCTTTGCAGTGCTCATGACACTCCGATTTACTAGGGAACAGTAAATGTTGGAGAAAATGGAGGAATAACTAAATTAACAGTGGAAGAAAAGCTGTTGTGACTGACCAACTCACTGCTGAGCCTGTTCTCTGGCAGGGCAATCATGGCAGTAGAGAAACCTTACCTTTTTTTCACTATTATTGTGTGTAGTAACAGTTTTGAAGGAAGTAACATTAGCAGTTCTGAAGGAATCGAGAAGCTGGTTTTTTTGTTTTTGTTTTTTACAGGAAACCTTTGATCTTTCTGACCTTGAAGATGTTGCTGGAACATTTAGAAGTCAACCCACCAGTTACGTGCTTGTCATGTGCTATATGTATGTTTTCAATGTCCAAATTTAATCTTAGTTATGGAAAATTACAGCACTTGAAATATATTGTATTTTTCTGCTGGCTTTTGAACACAGACTTTTACATACTTTCTTATGACACTTTGCTATAATAAGAGTTATGCAGGTTAAATCAGACACATTCAGTCTACAAAAAAGACATACTGACAAGTCTTTGGAATATAGGGTGGATTGTAAGGGGAAATTATGTGAGTAACCATGTGCAAAAAGTTGTATGATTTTTATTGCCTTTCTTCATTTCTCTTACAATTATCCTTTCATTTTCCTGGGCTGTCTGGGAACAAGCCTCTTAAATTTTACATTATCACCTTTTTCTTCTCCTTCTGAATTGGTGATCCATTTTATATTCTTATAATGATTATCTAGCTATTACTACTAATACTGATTTCCAGCTGTAATTCTTTTTCTTTCTGAGCCAGTTTAAAAGGGTTTCCACCTTCTGTTTTTCTTATTCCCATGAAATGTTTAGTTACTTACATATACGTACTGTTAACAGAATTACTAATCAAAACTTGGAAGTAGCTTGTTACTAAAAATGAGTTACTTTTAATTAATTCCTTTTTGTAATAATGAAAGTATAATTATATCACAATTGTACTCATCCTAAGAAGAGACTATAGCATTGCCCTGTATTCAGATCCATTTGGTGCAGCAGCATTACATCATCTATAGAATGGGAAATTCAGGTGAGCAAGGTAACTTTAACCCCAGGACTGAAACATGGGAGTTGGGTAGTGTCTTTGACCACAGAACTAAGCTGAGTGATGAAGATGGGAAAAGAAAACAGTGGTTAAAATCCTGATTCTCCAATGTGTTTATTGGGGACTCACACATATGCTGGGTTGGTGCTTGCTCGAGAAAATATTTGTTGTTTTTAGCTTGGGACAGACTGACTGTTATGAATTTGCACCAGCCAACAACCCTCCCCCAGTAGTTGTCTTATATTGGCTTCAGAAAAAAGAAAAATAGAATGTGAGTCAGGCCTGAGGAATGAGAATAGAAGTACTTAAGCATTACTTGTCCGATGAGGAAGGACATTCTGGCTAAAATTAAGAATTAATTTAATATGGTTTGAGAAATTTAAGTATAGAAACTGAGTGCATTTTATTTTTGCATAATTCATACAACACAGTGTCTCTGACATTGCCAGACATTGAGGTTCTTAAGAAACATGAATACATAATCCCTAAACTTTCCTGAATTTTTGTAACTTCACATCTGCCAGTTTCCAGCGACACTTTCTTTTCTTTTCTTGCTAACCCTATATGTTGTATCAAACGGCATAGTAAAACAAAACAAAACAAAATCCTGGAGTCCTGTAGTATCTGAAAGACAAACAAATTTAAAGGGCTAGAGTCTAGTTTATCACATGCATAAATTTGAAGAAAAACAATTTACTCTAATGTTTCTGTTGGTGTAAAATGATTGATTGATTGATTGATTGATTGATTGATTGATTGATTGATTGATTGATTGATTGGATTTATATCCCGCCCATCTAGACCAAAGGTCTATTCTGATGTGTTTCAAATGGATGTCAAGATAAAAAGAGTTGTTTCTGTATGGCCATTGCTGAATTAAGGGTCTGATACTGCCAATATATTACTGCCTGCTAATATAATAGGCATAATAGTGCCTTCTTTTCATTTCATTTTCACCTTTTTTCCTTATATATTATGAAGTTGTACATGATGGACTTACAGTCCTTTTTCATAAAACTGTTTGAAAAAAAAGATTACTTCTAAAAATATCTTTTTTCGTCTAATTTTTGAGAGAGGAAAAAATCCTCGCTCAGATCAAAAATGGCAGTATAATTAGCATAACCTCTTTTTAATTATAAATCAGAACATGCTGATGCAAGATTTTGTATTAAACAGCTTTCCTGTGGATTCTTTGATGTGTTGTCATACCTCTTTCTAAACTGAACCTAGTCCAGGTCCCTCCACAAACTAAGACAGATGCTTACACATGGGGGTAGTTTTAATGTGATCAGTGCAAGAGTATCAACTTCACAGTAAAAATATTTCAGTGTTTCTTGTAATTAGCCACTTGTCTAGCTTATGGCTAGTGTATGTTTTTGCTTTAATTTATTTTAATCAGACCAGATATAAAATGGAACAGGGCCCATTTTCATGAACCAAATTTCCCTTTTTGCACCTTTTTTTTTTTTTTTTGCAATTTGGGCAGAGGGATGCAAAGTACAGCAAAGCTATTTTCTTAACGTGAGTTAAGACATTATTTTCTGTTCTCATTTTGAATTGTCTTGGAATGTCTTTACAAGCACAGCTATAGCTACATGGCATGATGTTGCCCATATAGGCACTAATGTATTACCATCTGTCAAGTTATTAAATAAACTAGTCATTTGCTAACATAAGTGGACAATTTATTAAATGTATTTTTAAAACACAAGTGACTTCCATGGAAATTTGCAAATGAAACATTATCTAATAATTTGTTAGTTCTAGTATTAGTCAGGGAAGCAGATTGCAGGAAAAGAAGCTGTTGCCAGGTGACAGCATCAGCAATTAGATTATACAAATAAGCAATCCGCATTTGACTTTCGAAAAGATGATGTTTAGCCACCTCCCTTCACTTCTAGCATGCTGCAAATACTACACTTGATCTTATCCAAAAGACTGAAAAGTATCATTCCAAGGGGGCATATTGTATTAAGGGGGTTTTGAGATGAGCAGTCTCAGTAACTTATCTCCCCCAGTCCCCTCTTTCTTCTAAAAACGACCAAGTACCCGTAAAACTGAAATGTAAGAATTTCTTTATAGTTATAAAATCTGAAGGACTTCAGTGACATGTGAAATCCATGTGAAGTAAAGTACAGTGGTGCCTCGCATAGTGATCACTCTGTATAGCGATGAAATCGCTTTGCAACGCAGGGAAGTGATCATCACAAAGCCCCCATTTTTGCACAGCTGATCGGCGGTTTCAAAATGGCCATGGGGTAAACAAAATGGCCACCCACTGTTTTCTGGGATGGATTCCTCACTTTAGAGGCACAGGAAATGGTGGCGCTATGGAGGATCTTCGCTTAAAGGTGAGTTTTAAGCCCATAGGAACGCATTAATTGCATTTTACTGCGTTTCTATGGGCTTTTTTATTTTGCTTTACAATGTTTTCGTTTAGCAGTGATTATTTTGGAATGAATTAACATCGCTAAGCAAGGCACCACTGTACAGAAATGTTTTCCGAACATAATCATAGGCTCCTTTCTTCTTTACTACCCTAAATACATATACTAGAATCAGTAAAATTCAATTTCACACATGCAAGAACATTTTAGATTTTACCAAAGTTGAAGTAAATGTTGAGAAGTGTACTGGAAGAACTTATTAAAGTCTGTTTAATTGTAGTAACTGTAGTGAAAGAGGTAGAAACACCACACATCTGTTGTATTAAACCGTAAGATAAGTGGCTTCTGAGCTGCCCGTGATGGATCAGGAAAGAGATCTTGGTGTCTTGGTGGACATCTTGATGAAAGTGTCACTACACTAGTGTGTAGTGGCAGTGAAGAAGGCCAATTCCATGATAGGTCTTATTAAAAGGGGGATTGTAAATAAAACAGCTGACATTATAATGCCATTGTACAAAACGCTGGTAAGGCCACACCTAGAGTATTGCATGCAGTTCTGGTTACCACATCTCTGAAAAGACATAGTGGGTTCAGAAAAGAAGGACTAAAATGATGATGGGACTGGGGCACCTCCCTTCTGAGGAAAAGCTATAGCGTTTGGGGATCTTTAGTCTAGAGAAAAGGTGCCTGAGGGGAAACATGATTGAGACGTATAAAATTAGGTAGGGGATGGATAAAGTGGATAGAGGGAAGCTCTTTTCCCTCTCGTGCAATACTAGAACCAGGGGACAGCCACTCAAATTGAGTGTTGGGAGAATGAGAAGAGACAAAATATTTCTTTACCCAGCATGTTGTTAGTCTGTGGAACTCCTTGCCACAGGATGTGGTGATGGCATGTGGCCTAGATGCCTTGAAAAGGGGATTGGACAGATTCCTGGAGGAAAAGCCCATCGCATATTGCAAACCATGATGGGGATGTATAATCTCCAGCCTTAAAAGGAAGTTACTTCCAAATGCAAAATGAAAGGGAGGGGTATCAGGAGACAGGTATTTAGTTGTCTCATGTGCTCCGAGAGATATCTGGCGGGGCCACTGTGAGATACAGGAAGCTGGACTAGATGGGCCCTTGGCCTGATCCAGCAGGGCTCTTATGTTCTTATGTAGTTATAAACTTAGAAAATGTAACATGTTACAGGCTTTATTTTGAAATGTGTTTGATGTAAAATAAATATATTGGGGGATCCAGGTTCAAGTTCCCACAGAGCCATTAAACTCTCAATGTGACTTTGGGTCTCTCTCTCTCTCTCTCTCTCTCTCTTTCTCTCTCTCTCTCTCTCTCCCTGAACTACTTCACAGGGATGTTTTTGTGAGCTATAAAGTGATGAAGAGGACAGAAGTGCCCTACCCTGGGCTCACTGTGGGGAAAGAAGTGTACTCTGCAAGCAGGCGAAGGCCTTTCTCTTCTTCAGACTTTTCCTTAGTGACTGTCTAGGAAAGGTTTTAAAATGAGATGGTTTGCATTTTGTTGCTTCTAAATCTGTTTTAGTAATCCTTTACCTAACATTTTAAATATAATGTTATTATTTCATTTAATATCTGAATTATTCACTGTTTTTAGCTTTCATAATTTATTTTAAGGATGTATGCCACCTTGGGTCCTTTCTTAAGAAAAAGGTGGGGTAAAATATTTAAAATAAAATAAAATAAATGATGCTCTTTGTCACAGTAATAAATAATACACCTCCATCTGTCCAAATTCCAATTAAGTAATGAAAATTTATATGCATATTTAAAATCCTGGGTTTGAATGTCTGCAGGATCTTGGAGAGGGAGAGGTGCAAGGTAGCCTGTTAGCATAATTCTGGCAGTTAGTCCATGGCAACACAATATAATGTTTCTGCCTGTGTGCATTAAATGATTAAATACATTTAAAATTCCAGAGGGGCACATGCTGTCCATCCTCCCTCTCTGTGGACACTGATGGTTTGATGTGGCAGTTGATGTTTGAAGAACATGTTGAAGGCATGTGTCACGCAACGGTGCACAACAGCAAACGCCTAGCCTAACTTCTTAAATTACAGCAATTTACCATTAAGATTTATGCCATTTGCTTTATCACACTGCAAAAACTCAATAGAATTTGGCCATTGAAAGGAAACCAGTATATGTACCAGTGTTTAATAATGATTGTGCGCTGTCAAGTCAATTCTGACTTATGGCAACACTTTCCAAGGTTTTCTCACTAGAGAGTACTCAGAAGTGGTTTACCGTTCCCTTCTTCTGGAGGTGCCCATGGACTATGCACCTTCCCCAAAGTTATACAGGCTGGCTGTTCTCCCTGAAGGCACAGTGAGGACTCAAACTCCCCACACTGAGCTATCCAGCCACCAGTGTATTTAACCATACACTTCTCCCTTCAGCAAAACGGGGTAGCGTGTAGAACTCTGGTGTGGTTCAAAATCCAAGTATAACTCTTATGTCATCAAACATATAACAACAAAGCATACCTTGCAGAGGCTGGCCTGATGCCTCCACTTGATCTAAAGCAAGGCTAGCCATTTGCAAAGGCAAGTTATGTCCCTGCCACTGCTGCAGTAGGAAGGCTGGGCTGTGACTAACGGATCATTCCAGGGGGCAGCACTGGAGGAGCTGGAGGTGGTTGTCTCCCTCCTTGCTGTCCAGCAGCTGTGGGGCAAAGGGAGGAAGAGGAGGCAAGCATTTGCAGCCCAGTTGGCAGCAGTGGTGGCCGCTTCATGCATGTAGTAACCTCTTTACTGCTGCTATCCCAACCTTCTTCTTCCACTGCCTCCTTGGAACTGGAAATCTGCTTCATCATCACCCACCAGCCTCCTCTTTTGCAATGGGAGCTGAGCTGAACGGAGCTACTGGTTTAAAATAAAGAACCAGGCAAGAGAGTGAGCGAGGTTGAAGCTGGTGGCTCTGGACCTGGCAGCCACTGCCTTCTTGACACCCCCCCCAAACAGGAGAGCCAATTAAAGGCTGCCAAAACAAGTCATGTATAACTAAAACTACACTGCTTTGACCTCTGCAATCCAAGGAAAAGTGTAGTTATATGGGCAGATAATCTTCAAAGAAATGGGAAAAGTTGCTGTTCATCACTACAGCTCCCAGTATACCCTAGCGAGCCAGCATCTCCAACAGCCTTGCTGTCTGGGGTATTCTCACAGTTATCAGGGTGTGTGGTTTTTTTTTGGGTGTGTGTGTGTTTTCTTTCTTTGTTTCACATTTGTTTTTAAAGGAGTGCCTCTCATTTCTGGTCACTCAAAATAGTTCATGTTGACAAGGGAGGAGAAATAGAGGATACAACTTACGTTAGATTTGTTCTAGCTGAGGGTGAAAGAAGCTGTAAGTACAAATATTGATAGAAAGTTCATTGATAGACAGAAAATATTTCAGGCAAAATAGCTCCATTTAGTGGCTGTACTAAATGTTACACATTTGGTTGTATAAAAGATACAACTGTCTCTTTGTTTCTAAAATCATGTAGCAGCTTGTTGGTGAGAATAAACATGTGTCTGTGTAGCAGACCGACTATTTCCTATTGTGTGTCACATAGATTTTTGCATTGTTTGTATTAGGCACTAGACCAGTGGTTCTTAACCTTTGTTACTTGGATGTTTTTGAACTGCAACTCCCAGAAACCCCAGCCAGCACAGTTGGTGGTGAAGGCTTCTGGGAGTAGCAGTCCAAAACTCCTGAGTAACCCAAGATTAAGAACCAGTGCACTAGACAAATGGAGCTTCATTCAGTTTCATGATCCAAGTAGCTAAAAGAAATTAAAGGTTTAATGTAATAGAAGCTTAGATGGCAGCGCCGAGCACTGAGGTTCGACAAACCCTGTTTATCTATGCAGTCTACAACCATATATCCAGAGGTAGATCTTCATCTGAAGCAATTAGTATTCATCATTTTGGGGGATTTACTGCCATTTTTTGCCTTGTAAGATCCTTTGCTACCTTTGCTCTATGGAATAAAAGTTTTCTAAAACATTTCTGATTTTTTTACACTGACCCCCTTCTCTGTTGCAACAAGGTTTCTGATGAAGGTAATACTTGGCAAATATTGTTTCTGTCATTTTATTCCTCATTACTATTCTGGACTTCTGTGTGTGTAGGCTCATGCACATAAGTGTATGTAATGGTAGGTGGATTTGACCATAATGAGGAAATCTAATTAGTGATGTTTCTACTTCTCTTTCCTGAATAGACTTCTCTCAAGAGAAAAACAGGAGGAGAACATTACAAAGAAAAGACAAATCAATGCTGATCGACTCCTTCTAATCCCTGAGGCTATTGAGTGCTGGGGCAGAGAAGCAGAGTTACCTGACTACCAGCTGCTTGGTAGAGTGAGGTCAGGGTTTGTTCAAGCAGGTGCAGAACTTGTTGTTTATCTAACAAGGTTAGCAGCTGCTGCCTCACGCCAATTAAATAATATGCTCAGGCAGAGGTTGCCACGCGCTGGCTGTCCTAGATGCTATGACAAGCAGGGCAAAATTTCATGTAAACACCTGCCAGCATCCCAGGCAAACTTCAGCTAACAGGCTGTTATGTGCCTGCCATTAAGCCATTTGTGGGTTGAGCTGACAATTTTGTGAGCTTTCTAGCTGTCGTGTCAAAAATTTCAAAAGATAAGATATACAGGGAAGGGCTTCCTTATTTTTCAACAGATGTGAGGGATGGGAATGTTTTTTTAAATCTCATGGTAGCTCCAGACTTCGTAATTTCAATATGACGAGGACAGATGTTCAGCTAGCTTAAGCCAGGCAAACACCATTAACTGAATGTAAGAACACTCATTTACACACCTAAGGGACTGATATGAGCAGTAGCTAAAGGTTGATTTTTCTGTTGTGTTCTCAGTTCCTCCACCTGATGGCTTTGTCCTAAATGTTTACAGATCAGATATTGCTTCTAACATACACATAGTTCTCAGATGTTAATATTTTAAACAGTGAAATAGGTAATTATATTTACCAGACTTTATAGTTGTCAAAGGAAAAAAATATATTTGTCAGCAGTCTGTGTACCATTGGTGGAGCTTTATTGAATGAAGAGTAGCATGTAATACACCACTCAAAACATGACCACCCAGATATTTGTGCTGGCTGACATTAACTTTTCTGTACTGCACCCCAGCATTTAAATCAGTATTGCCATTCACAGAGAAATGTTCTGTTATCCCAGGAAGATGTGCAGTATTTGACATCTACACATATCACTCCTCCTTCCTCACCCTTCTCTTCCATTATCACCAGCCTTTTACCAGCTCCCTTTCTCTATTCATTTTTTAAATGTTTAGCAAGTGAAATAGTGCCAATCTGACAAGACATGGTAAGCATTTAAATTAGTACTCTATTGATTTAGTGATACAGTGCTAAACTATTAAAAAAAATTTTTTAAAAAAATCAGCTGGAATTTCTTGGGACTGACTCACTGATATGGGTCAGTATACCTGCAAATGAAAAATGCCACCATCTAAGAGTGGTGTGATAGCAAGTGGGGAGAAACATTGGACTTTGGCAATTAGAGCTTTCAACCTCAGACAATCCAAAGGCAATGGTGGGCAATACCTTTAATGCCATTACAAATTCATACACAGAAGCTAACTTTCAACTCATACAGGTCTTCATCAGGCTGGGCACATCAGGTCTGTGCATATAGTGCAGAAAAAAGCTCCAAAAATATCATGATAATATGGGCAGGGAGGCCTCTCTGCTTAGAGCACATTTCAAAATGGGCTGCTGTCTCAACTCAGAAATGTAGGTTTCAGATTCCACCTCTGGTGGTGTGAATTGAAGTGCCCCTTCCAATCCACTTAGACAAAAAAGGGGGGGGGCTGCAGAGGAGGGCATATTGAATGGCGGGCAGCCTTTTGGGGGCCGCGTTGGATCACCTCATCCTCTCCAACACTTCATTCTGGCAACATTCAGCAAGATAACATGATAACCATGGTTGCAGCCAAGCGGATTGCTACTGACTGGAATCAGACACAAAACACTAATCGTGAGGACAAGCTTGCTGTAGAGAACATGGTTGTTCTGAAACCTTGATTTATTCTTGTGTGCATTGCCCAGGGAAACTTTGGTTCCTATTCATTATCACAGCACATTGCCTAGTGCAGGAATTGAAACCATCACTTGTAAATTACTGCTATAAAACATATAAAGTTTACAGTGAGATGGAAATATATGTTGTGTCACTGAAAAGCTTTTAGACATATAAACCCAAATTACTTGCTGATATAATTTGCAACAGTACAGGAGGGAGAGTTCTCCCAGGAGTCAGCAAGGGATACCAGATTTCATACCTAGCTCTTTACTGTTCCCATAAATGTTTATAACAGCCTGCAGGTAGTTCTGTATTTTGTCAGATAATTGTTCTCAAGGGGGACACCTGCTAGCTAAGAAGAAATGCAGCACAATAGTGTTATGACTGACTTCTGCTGTCCAATCCCACTCCATATCTTTTGCTGGAATTGGTTGGGATGGAGTACCAGTTCATGGAACTGATGTTATACAAAGTAATTGTCTGGCATATACCTATTTTCAAAAGTGAGTAATAGCCAAGTGTAGCAAATGTCTACATTTCGCATTCAGTCATTTGGACTGTACCCACAAAATATACATCTCATACATTCACTCATTATGTTCACTATTGTTCTTTGCTTTAAAAAATGATCTTTGGGGTTACCAATGAAATTCAACTTACATCCTTTTTTTGCCCTTGTTACCTGGATTATATGTTTTAACTCTGCCCAGTAATGTGACAGATCTGCATCTGATCTCCAGCTAATATTTTCAATTTGGCAACAAAGATCTCTTCAAAGCAAATGGTACTCAACCAACTGAACTTACCTGGCAATTAAGATCTAGCCAGGGGGCCCTCCTGAAAGAGCCATCCCTCAAAGAGGTAAGAGGAATGGCTTGTAGACAAAGGGTCTTTTTGCAGCTGCCCCCAGACTATGGAATGCCCTCCCGACTGAGATTTGTCTGGTGCTAACATTGATGATGTTTCGGTGCCAGGTCAAAACCTTCCTGTTCCAGAAGATTTTTAATTTAAATGATATTAACTGTGGGTCCTGATGGCAATTTTTAGAGTACTGTATTTTAATTGTATTTTAATTGTTTTATATTTACATCTCTTATTATATTTAAATTGTTGTAAGCCTCCCAGAGACCTTTGCCTAGTGTGGACGGCATTTATTTATTTATTTATTTATTTATTTATTTATTTATTTATTTATTTATTTACTTACTTACTTACTTACTTACTTACTTACTTACTTACTTACTTACTTACTTACTTACTTACTTACTTACTTACTTACTTACTTACTTAACTTAACTTATATGCCGCCCACTCTACCTAAAGGTCTCTGGGTGGCTTACAACAATTAAAATACAATAAAAGATAAAATGATTAAAATGCAATTAATAGATACTCTAAAAATTGCCATCAGGACCCCCAGTTGATGTCATTTCAATTAAAACCCTTCTGGAACAGGAAGGTTTTGACCTGGCGCCGAAATGTCACCAGCGTCAGTGCCAGACAAATCTCAGTTGGGAGAGCATTCCATAGTCTGGGGGCAGCTGCTGAAAAGGCCCTTTGTCTACAAGCTGTCCCTCTTACCTCCTTGAGGGACAGATCTTTCAAAGGTGCCCCCTGACTAGATCTTAACTGCCGGGTAGGCTCATATGGAACGAGGCGGTCATTCAGGTATCTAGGGCCCAAGCCATTTAGGGCTTTATATGTCAAAACAAGCACTTTGAATTGATCCTGGGCAGCAACTGGTAACCAATCTAACTTAAACAGAATCGGCTTGATGTGTTCCCTAGTGGCCCCACCATTCACCAGCTGTGCAGCTGGATTCTGGACTAGTTGCAGTTGCTGGACTGTCTTCAAAGGCAGCTCCACGTAGAGCGCATTGCAATAATCTATACGGGATGTTACCAGTGTGTGTATAACTGTCATGAGACTCTGCTTTTTAAGGAGTGGTCAAATTACTACCTCTTTCAAGGTGGTAGGGACCACTCCCTCTCTCAAAGAGGCGTTCACGGCCTCCTGGACCCAAGGGCGAGCTCCCCCGACAGATCTTCCAATTAGCCAAGATGGGCAAGGGTTGAGCGGAGTGGTGGTAGAACGGACAGATCCAAGCACCCTGTCCACATCCTCAGGTCTCAACAATTGAAACTCATCCATTAATATTTGACTTAAGCACAGCACACTGGACACATCCTCCAATTTTGCAGTAACGGTGGAGTCCAACCCACTGCGAATCTGAGTGACTTTTCCCTCAAAATGAATGGCAAACTCATCACAGTGAGCTGATGAGCAGTCCGGGACCTGTACCAGATTTCCCGGCTGAAGAAGTTCCCAGACCACCCAAAACAGCTCTACTGGATGACCTTCTGAGGAAGCAATACGGCTGGAGAAATGTTGCCATTTTGCCAGCTGTATTGCCACGAAATAGGCCCGATAATGGGCTCCAAGTCGTGTTCGATCAGACTCCCCGCGTGATTTCCTCCACCTGCGCTCCAGCCATCTTCCCCTCTCGCTTCATTGCCTGCAGTTCAGAAGTATACTAAGGAGCTGTCTGGGCTTGGCAAGCAGGGAGAGGGCACTTAGGCACAATTGTGTCAACCCCTGGGTCATCTCCCTATTCCATAGGGTGACCTGAGCTTCGACAGGAGTGCCGACCATATCAGATGGATAATCCCCCAGAGCATTCAGGAAACCATGTGGATCCATTAGTCTCCGAGGGCGGATCATCTTAATAGATCCCCCACCCTTGCAGAGGGAAGAAGACACTAATAGATTAAACTTGACCAGGAAGTGGTCTGACCATGACAATGGGGTCACAACCAGCCCCTCCACGTCCAAACTGCCACTTTCTAGTCCCGTTGAGAAAACCAGGTCCAAGGTATGGTCCTTCTCATGTGTCGGGCCAATAACACATTGAGACAGCCCCATGGTTGTCATGGCAGCCATGAAGTCCTGAGCCACCCCAGTCAAGGCAGCCTTGGCATGGATGTTGAGGTCCCCCAGCACCAATAGCCTGGGAGTCCTCAACACCAGGTCTGAGACTACCTCTGTCAGCTCAGGCAGGGAGACTGTTGGTACGCAGCAGGGTGGGCGGTACACCAACAGAATTCCCAGTCTGTCTCACAAGCCCAACACACAATACAGGCCCTCAAGACCTCCTCTCAAAGGGATAGGAAGCCTGGTCAAGGAGATAGAACTCCTATAGACTATAGCAACTCCCTCTCCCCAACCCTCCGAGCGACACTGGTGCTGGACCGAGTACCCAGGTGGGCACAGCCGGGAGAGGGGAACACCACCCTCCTCTCCCACCCAGATCTCAATAATGCACGCCAGGTCAGCACCCTCATCCAGAATTACATCATGGATGAGGGCAGTCTGATTTTGTACTGACCTGGCGTTCATCAACAGCACCATATGGCTCGAGGGTTTGCTGATATGGTCACCTGATACCTGATATAAGTTAAATAAATAAAATAAATAAAATAATAAATAATTTTCCTGATTTTTGATGTTTCGTTCTTGGTTTGATCTGGTTCTTGGTGTTTGACTGAAAATCATGTAAACAGTATGCAATATGAAAAGGTATGCAAAAGTCATAGTATGACTTATGAATAATGGAAAAGGCATATGATTTGATGCATATAGGGTCACAAGTCCGTACAAAGTACCCTGTTTCCCCGAAAATAAGACAGGGTCTTATATTAATTTTTGCTCCAAAAATGCATTAGGGCTTATTTTCAGGGGATGTTTAATTTTTTTCATGTACAACAATCTACGTTTATTTACAATCTACATCA
Source organism: Pogona vitticeps (assembly GCF_051106095.1). Taxonomy (NCBI): domain Eukaryota; kingdom Metazoa; phylum Chordata; class Lepidosauria; order Squamata; family Agamidae; genus Pogona; species Pogona vitticeps. The sequence goes on from NC_135786.1 coordinate 191,324,007, forward strand.
TGTCATCTTATTCTGGTTTCTGCATAATGGTGGAAGGCGGGGTTTCACTTAACTGGGGCTTATTTTTTGGTGTAGGGTTTATATTATGAGCATCCTGAAAAATTGTACTAGGGCTTATTTTCAGGTTAGGTCGTATTTTAGGGGAAACAAAGTAGCAGTCAGAGCTTAAATTATAACCATAAAAATGAATGAGTAGACCAGCTCAATTTCAGTTGGCAATCTGAGTATATCTGTATTCCCCAACAAGAAACTTAGAAAACCTGGGTATACAAATGGACAAATTCACCACCCACTTTCTCAATTAGTCTCATGTTCAAGAAATTTATGCATTGACATTTTTCAGCTGGGCCAGCTTGATCAAGTTGTCTTCACAAGTATTCAAGAGCTTGATGGAAACATAGATTTAGGATAAAGTTATAATTGTCTTGTCTTCCACAAGAATTGGCAATTTGACAATCCAAACTTGGCAATTAAATTAATTTCAGAGTTGCCCTAAAATCTGTTCTCCCAGCCTTCTCAGAACAGACATTTTTATGAGTTATATAGGGTCACTAGTCTTAAAAGGATAGTATCCACTTTGTGATAGAACAGACTAGACAGTAGGGTTGTTGGGAGAGATGCAGATCCTTGCCCACAGACCATGCAATCAGCTTCAGCAACCAGAAGTGATTATTTAAAGGGAAAAAGACCACAGTAAGTGCCTTACTGAGCACTACTAGTTACTATTTGGGGGCTGTTAATGTGGTAGAATCTTGAGATTCTGCCCTGCCACCCGCCTGAACCTAAGCTGAAAACCACCTTGCCTGGAGGTCTTCCAGGATCATAAACAGGCCCCATTGCCCAGAAATTAGGGTGAGGATCTTAGGAGAGAAAAATCTGTTGAAACCTTAATGGCTGCAAAAATATATCTGGAACCTACATGTTGTGCATCCATACAACAGAAGATTATTTTGTCCAGGTTTGATATCTTTAAGAGCATTCAAACAATTATGAGGGGTACAGAACAAAATGATTGTCTGATTTTTATTCTGAGAACATGTCAGCTATGACAAACTATAGGTTTCTGTGATTTGCCCTATAGGTCTGCCTTTAAGTTGGTCTGTAAGGAAAAATATACAGTGTGCCTCTCAGTAAGGTCTTGGAGTTTCCCATATTGAAAGTGCTTCTTGAACAGAATATTATTCAGGTTCAAGGGACGTGGTGGCGCTGCGGGCTAAACCGCAGAAGCCTATGCTGCAGGGTCAGAAGACCAAGCAGTCGTAAGATCAAATCCACGTGACGGATTGAGCTCCCGCCGCTTGTCCCAGCTCCTGCCAACCTAGCAGTTCGAAAGCATGCAAATGCATGTAGATAAATAGGGATCACCTTGGTGGCAAGGTAACAGCGTTCCGTGTCTAAGTCGCACTGGCTATGTGACCACGGAAGATTGTCTTCGGACAAAACGCTGGCTCTATGGCTTGGAAACGGGGATGAGCACTGCCCCCTAGAGTTGAACACGACTGGACAAAAATTGTCAAGGGGAACCTTTACCTTTACCTATCAATATAAGCAAGAAGCCTAGATTAGGAACCACCACAGTCAATCTAGGGTGTTGTAATAAGCCTAACCACATTACTAGAACAGATGCTGGAATAAATTATCAAATGGTTTGTATATGACAATAAGGTGGTTTAGAAAAAAGTCTAAAAGTTACAGAGCTTGAGTAACTCCACAGCAGAATTTCAGCTGTTAAAATTGTTCAAATGTCATTCTATTTAGGAAGGGAACTACACAATAGAATAGAAGTCCATTATGCACACAGACTTTCCACACACAGAAGAAAAACTTATTCTGATTTAGATTTGTCCTTTATGTACGTCATTTTAAAAATACAGAAACAATTTGATGGCACATTAACAACAAAAATGTAGAAATATCTGGCTGTCGAGGAGCATTCAGACAGGCCATCCTTCACATGCAGTTTGAAGTGTCACAATTTGGGATGGAGTGGACACCTTTGTAGGGTCCAACAGCCAGTGTTTTGCTTCCAGAGGCCACCAGAACCAAGAAAGACCCCCTGCCCCAAATGTGAGAATTAAAGGCAGAGGAAAATACTTCCAGGTTCCAGAATTACACTTTGGAAGTATGATGGGTTTTGCTCAACCTTGAGGAAGCATCACCACTCATTTAATGGCAAAGTCATTTCTCCTAGAGTCTTCCAGAAGTAGAAAACTATTTTTTTCACCTTAAAATTGGTTGGAGAGAATTGGGGAGGGGTTTGGGGCACCAAACATTGGCTTGTGGTGCCTAATGAATTCTATAGGCCACCATTTACCCAGTCCTTCTTTAAGAATTGTTTTAGGTTACAATGAGCAGTTTATTGGAATTAGGCATTTTAAGCTTTTTAAGCTAGCATTTTAAACAAGCTTTCAGTTGACTTGGTTGAAGAGGACACAGTCCATAAATCAGAAGACGTTTGTTCTGACCATAAATCCAAAGATCACTGGAGGTGAAAATGAGCACTTTGACAAGGAGTTTCAGCTAGATGTTCCATGAAGTCCTTTCATCCCTATGGTCAAAATCCCACTGAGAAAAGCAATGTGAATAAGGGTAATTTAACAGCAGTTTTGATCATCTAATGCCCTGTCCTTTCTGCAATCAACCATGGGTTGTATGCCCAATTTCTCAGGCAGTGCACAATCAGTTTTGCAAAGGAGAGGCTGCTAGGCAGGTGAGGGTGGAGGACACAGCTGCCTTTACATAGTCATGTAAGGGAATAAGGATGCCAGCCTATATTTTTGCAATAAAGAGTGTGATCACACAGGAATGTATCTCACATTTCTGGACCATTTGTGGCACAGTCTGGTGCAAGCTTTTTCCTGAGCAATCACAGTACAGGGAATAGTGCTTTAGCCTGGCCCTGATCCATGCCCAGGTTAGACTTTTTGGTCCAGGACAAGGGCGTCTGTTTTCTGGGACTTCGTAACAGATGGAAGGGACACTTTAACAGAACCCCTCCTGGCAAAGTGAACCTTTCAGGTGCAGCCACACAGCTTCTCGTGATCCACAGAGTCAAAGGCTTTGCTACAATGTATAAAGAATAGACCAATCTTTTTCTGAAATTGTTTGGTGTACTCCAGAAATATGGTCTTTGCTGCCTCTTCATTTTTTAGAATCCGGCTTGAACATGATGCTCAATATTGTTGGAACGCCTTCAGCATAACTTCGCTTGCATATGAAATTAATGCAATGGTCCTATAGCTACTCCATTCCTTGGTGTCCCCTTTCTTGGAGATTGGAATGTATACTGAATGTTTCCAGACTGTGGGCCATTGTTTTGTTTTCCATATTTGTTGCCATATTTTTATTAAGATTTTCACAAATTTAGTTTCTGTAACTTGGAATAGTTTTATGGTTATGCCTTCCATTTCTGGTGATTGATATACTCTGAGTGTTTTGAGAGCAGCTTTCACTTCAATTTCTAAAACTTCAGGTTCTTCATCATAGGATTGTTCTTCAAAGGAATCTGTCATCCTTGTACCTTTTCTATGTAGTTCTTCAGTGTATTGTTTCCACCTTCTTTTTATTTTACCCTGGTGGAAAAGTATGTTCCCCTATTGGTCTTTCAGCATCCATAGTATAAGCTTAGATTTCCCTTTGGTTCCTTGAATAATTTGGAAGAGATTGCTTGTTTTTCCTCTTTTGTTGATCTCTTCTGTTTCTTTGCACTGGTATTGTCATAGTTCTCTTTATCTCCAGATGATAGTTGCTGAAAAGCTGCATTCAGGATTCTCACCCTATTTCTGTCACTTTTGCAATCTTAAATTATTGTTCCATCACCAATCTAGCATTATCTTTTCTTTTTACAACAGGAATATTATTTTCCCTAATATTATAGCTCTGGTTTCAATCTAAAATTCATGGTCAATTAAGGTTTCTAATGTGAATCTATTCTACCTTGGAAGACCCTGCTAGCAGCCCAGACTTGATTAATAGAGGGTCTGTCCAGATGGGGAGATTTGGAGTAGTCTGGTATGGGCTTCATATATTTGTCTAGTCCTAATATACTGTATGTGGGATATTCATTTAGTTGTATTACCATTAATCAGCCACAGAATGAAGTTTGTAACAGCAACAGTTCCTTTTTTGTTTCTACAAGTGCAATTTCATATATGTGATGTGTGTCAATATGCCTCAATAAAACATATTCCGGTGTCTATTCATTTGTTGTAAGAATATGAATGTTCATCCTCTTCATTTCTTTGAAAATGGTGTTTAACAATTAATAAAATGAATTTTCCATTTGTTGTCAAAAAATTAGCAAATTAGGGGTTACAAATCAATTTTGACACATTCTTTTCAATTAGTGAAGTACATCCTGTAAGAAGGAATATTACTTGGCAGCATCATTATACTTACGTTCCCCTAAGATTCATTTCCTAAGAGCAAATGCTGTGAAGGCATTGTAATCTAGAATTTGGTTCAGTAAAGAAAGAAAGCTTCCTGCAGCTTTGTCATCTTTAAAGTGAAATTAATAATTCCCTGCCTTATAAGCAGCTGCCTCTTTCCAGGAAACATTCCAAGATCATTATACCAGTTTGGCCCCAGAAGGGATTATTCAAGATCTCCTAATACAAGATGGTTCTGGTGTGCTTAAATTAAGCTACCAATGGGAGCCCAGAACAGATACTTGGATTCCCTCGCCCAACATTGTGCCAGTGCATCTCACTGGTGGCCTAAGGAATGCTAAGATTTCTAATGACATCACAAGATGTGGGACATCAATTATCCAGGCCCTTCTAAGTAACTGAAAAATACACTACAAGGGCAGTTGAAGACCCAGTCATACCAAGTAAAATTCCTGTGGAAGACATCATTGCCAACATGGGATCAGCATTATATCATGTTCCAGAAGAAAAAGCAGAAATAAGAGGTGAAGTGACAAGGTTCCTACGAAAAGCAAAAAACCCCAAAAGCAACATAACAAGAAAGGAAATAAATGCTATAAAGTCCCTAAACTCAAATCCGGACATCATCATTCTGCCAGCAGACAAAGGCAATGCCACAGTAATCATGCAAACAGAAGAATACAAGGACAAAATCAGGGAACTTCTAGACCCCATCACCTACAGAAAACTGAAATGGTACCCAATCAACAAAATCACAAAACAAACATATGTATCAGGAGTTCCTCTCTGCACCCCAATGTCCTTCAACGAATCTGCAATAGAGAAGCTCTCCCACCAAGACTATACAGACTCCCCAAAATCCACAAAGACTCAATCCCACTCAGGCCCATTGCAATTGCCTCCCAACCCCGGAATAAAGACACAAGACAAGAAGTGACTCCAGCAGTGCCATCAGCTCCCTGACATATGAATTAGCTAAACACCTAGCGACCCTCCTACAGACCTACATTGGACAAACCTCATCCTACATCAAAGTCTCAGGACATTTCATAAGAAAGATCAGCACCCTAAAACTTGATCCCAGGGACAGACTGATTAGCTTTGACGTAGTATCCCTATTCACCAAGGTACCAATAAAGGACACTGTGACACTCATCCAGCAGATCTTTCCAGAAGACATCAAGGCCCTTTTCCAACACTGCCTAATGACTAGCTATTTCCAGTGGTATAATGAGTTCTATGAACAGACAGATGGAGTGGCCATAGGGAGCCCCCTCAGCCCGGTTATAGCAAATTCTACATTGAACAATTAGAAAAACAGGCCCTGGCTTTGGCACCCTTCACACCCACAGTCTGGTTCTGATATGTAGATGACACCTTCGCAATTTGAAACCACAGTGAAATAAAACTGGAAGAATTTCTAAACCATCTCAACAGCATCCACCCAAATATACAATTCACCATGGAAAAAGAAATAGAGGACCAACTCCCTTTCTTAGATGTCATGGTCATACGCAAAACTGACCTATTGGAACACAAGGTCTACAAAAAACTCAGCCACACAGAATGGTATCTACACAAAAACTCCAACCACCACCCACAGCAAAAAAGAGGCATAATCAAAACACTGGTAGACCATGCAAATTGGAACTGTGAAGCTCAATTTCTCAGCACAGAACTCAACTATCTGAATTGTGCCCTGCAGGCAAATGGCTACTCCAATAATGAAATCACAAGAGCCATCAAACCAAGAAAACAACACCAAACTGAAGAGGAAAAACAGCCACTCATAACTAAATTATTTCTGCCATACATCAAAGGGGTCACAGACTGCATGGGGAAACTTTTGAAAAAACACAACCTACAAACAGCATTCAAGCCCACCACAAAAATACAACAAATGTTACAGTCAGCAAAGGACAAAAGGGGCCCCCTCACTACTGGAGGAGTATACTGGATACCTTGCAGTTGTGGCCAGGTGTATATTGGAACCACAAAATGCAGCATCCACACCAGAATTAAAGAACATGAGAGACACTGCAGACTAAAACAACGGGAAAAATCGGCAGTAGCTGAACATGCTCTAAAACAAGCTGGACATGAAATTCTATTTCAAAATATTGAAGTACTGGACAACACCAGTAATCATTATGTTAGACTGAACAGGGAAGCCATTGAAATCCACAAACACCAGGAGAGCTTCAACAAAGAAGAAGAAAGTGGAAAACTCAACAAAGCCTGGCTCCCAGCACTGAAAAATACAGCCTGCAAAAGGTCAACGAACTCTACCCAGCTACAAGGACCAGTGATCACTGCACACAAAAGACCAGCTAACAAAACCCATCAATCACAGTGACAAATAATCTCTCCCTCTTATCACAACAATCACCCATCTCCTGAAAAGGACAAAAGCTGATCCCACAGCTATAAATACTCAACTATCCAAACAAACTGCACCAGAGCACAGATTTCTGACTCCTGTCCTCTGAAGATGCCAGCAACAGAGAATGGCGAAATGTTAGGAAGAACAACCTTCAGAACGTGGCCAGAGAGCCTGAAAAACCCACAACAACCAGCAGTTGAACGTTTTTTTGCAATTAATGCGGACATCTTTTCAAGTGCTGAAGTGTGGCAAAGTGAATCAGTGGGTAGTTTTGACTTTTTTGGTGGTTGCTGTTGTTCCACTAGTAGTTACTGATCTGGTCCACTGATGTTGTGTGAACTGCTGAAGCTTCAGTACATTGCAACTATTTCTCACCAGTTCCTGTTCACTGTTCAAGGAAGCAATTTTTGTTCATTACTGTAATCTGTCCCCTCAGTTTTAAATGTTAATTCATATTGCTAATGATGTTGTTCCAGTAAAGTCTACAAAACAGTTACCTCTTCCTTTGCTGAGGTTCTGATCTTTAAATAAAACACCTGGTTATTAATACTGTATACATGTGAGAAGCATGTGAAAACTATTGACATACTTTCAAACTTTAGATTCTCTCTTGCTCTCTTACACACACACTCATACACATATATATCACATCCAAAACAGAGAAAGTTGTAATTGGTACATTGTGGCAGTTTTTCAAATTTTCAAACACATTAGTAATCTGACTATTACATGAAGAAAAAATTTGTTACTTGTAGAATCTCATTATCAGGGGCATTATTTCCCTTGCCAACCCTCTTTGTTACTGTTCAAGATATTCCAGTAATAATCTTACCTCAGACTTAATGAGATGGCCAACTTTCAGCCGAGGAACTTCAAAAGCAGATTTCATCACGAGAAACCTCAACATGAATTTATGGAGAGGTTTCACTCTAACTCCCATGGGTTGAATAGGGACAAAGGGTTTTTTATATCACATATGTTAATCAGTCCATCATCAGAATGATGTCTATATTATCATTCAGCCATGGATTAATTAATGGCAACTTAAGTCAATGAATATCAGCAACCCCTGAGCTCTCTACTTAAAGCCCCCACCACTTCCATGCAAATATATTACTGTGAATTAGAGGTTCCTATTTTGTTTTTTTCTGACAAACTCTTCTGAATTATATCCATACAAGACTCCATGTCATTTTTGCATCAGAAGAGGTGAGGGGGATGGCATGTCGAAATAGGGCCTTCTCGGCTGTTGCCCCCCAACTTTGGAATGCCCTCCCTGTAGAGATCCGCCTGGCTCCAACACTCTTGGCTTGTCGGCGGCAGGCAAAGACTTTTCTGTTTAGCCAGCATTTTAATTAAACAATAGTCCCTAGCTGGCCACATGAGCAGCAGGACTTATTAATTTTTAATGTTTTAAAAACTGTTTTAATATATGACATTTTATATTGTCTTTTAAAATGTTTTTAATGTTTTTAAGTTTTAATGTTGTACGCCTCCCAGAAGCCACTGGTAATGGTGCAGCTAATAAATAAATGAATGAATGAATGAATGAATGAATGAATGAATGAATGAATGAATGAATGAATGAATGAATGAATGAATGAATGAATAAAAGACACATACAGATAACCCTATGGCACTTCTGTGGGTTATAACTCAGTTATAAAATAACGTGTGTTTGCATTTCTTTTGCCAAAAAGACAGACCCAGATGTACCTCTGCAGCTCTGGAATGGTGGCTATGAGAGAGCCTGGGAGCACAACGCAAAGATGAGAAGTCATGCCAGCAGCTAGGATTGACTGGCGTGCCTGGGGTTGGGTGAGACCTGTTGGGACCCCCCCACACAATAAAGCAGTACTCTGGGCCAGGGATTGCCATATGCCTCAGCCATGTTTCCCCTCCCCACCCACCCTGTGTTTTGTCATGAGTGCATCTGCTGAATTTTGGAAATACATTCAACCTAGGCTGGAGAGAGAATCAGATCTGTCATGGATACACTGAAAAACATCAAGAAAGCAGCAATATCAAGAGTATAAATACTTCCATCATTTTTCAAAGTTGCCATAATAATCTTATAATCTTAGAACTACAGGTCATAGATCTAATGCCACATACCCACCACCTGCTGTGTTGAGTTGCAATGTATGAGTTCCTTAGTTCAAATTTAGCTTTGTGTTTGATATCGATCATATTTGTTAATAACAAAGGCATACAGTTTTCATACATGAGGTTGGTTTTGAAGATAGAAAATGGTAGGAAATGAAGCCCTTTGCCATCTTCAGCTTTGTTCATTCATGTCTAACAGTTGTTGACTTGTCACTGTTTTCACTCAATGTTCTGGTACCATTCCTTCAGTGTCCAGGTTGTCCACTACCCTTCAGTCAAATTCTTTTTAAATTCCAATATACAATTCCTAACACTTATACAAGGATGTGGCACTGCACCTTGTACTGCACCTTGTCTACTTGACAGCATGCCAACCATGCTGTAAAGTTGCTGTGATGTCACAAGGCCTTGTTTCCCTAGCCACAAGTTTGCCTTGAGCTTGAGAAAGTAAAAATACATATTTGACCACAGCATGAAATGGAAATTGCTGCCTTTTCAGCTTTATGCTTGCGAACTGTCAGCTGTATCAATGAAACTTTAATTTAAAAATGAAGTCTTGCCACAACTTGTCATTTGAAAATCAACATATTTCAGTCTAATGTCAAATTTTAAGCCCAAATTCCAGTGGTGTGCCGAAACATGTCGCTTGATGGTATCTGACTGAAGGGTCCTTTTAGTCAACTTGGTGGAGCAAAGTGCAAGTATTCATGTCATGGGAGTTAATGATTTTCACAGTGAAATTCGGATACAGTTCGTTAGTTTGACTACAAAGTTTGGGGCCATAACCTGCACCCATTGTAGCTGCGCAGTCCCTTCATACTTAGAAGCAAACTTCTGGATTTGGCACTATTTTTAACTGGATTACTGAAAGGTCACAAAAAACCGTAAGCTTGCCTTCATCATACAAAGATGATGTAACATTTGGTCCCAAAACTGAGCCAGTCGCAACATTGGGCCAGGTCTGGGGCCCATAGCCCATGGTGTCAGACTTTAGGGTCCAATGAAGGTACTGCCTGGCCCAAAACATGCTTCTTTTCCTGAGAACAGCTCTGAATCTTTGCAAACCTATTCCACCATATATACAGAATAAGAAGGAATGAGAAATCAAGATTATATCTACTGGCTGAGATCATGTTAACATAAATTATGCTGCAGAACCCTGGCTTCAGATAGAAATAGGAATTTTTTTTAAAAATCCTGGGTGACAACATCATCAACCTTACATGGTACAACTTACTGGAATAGAATTTCAGACATAGTACTGGAATTGTCTATCTAGGCAAATATATGTCCATGTATTCGCAAAGGCTTTCACGGCTGGGATCTAATGGTTGTTGTGGGTTTTTCGGGCTCTTTGGCTGTGTTCTGAAGCTTGTTCTTCCTGACGTTTCACCAGTCTCTGTGGCCAGCATCTTCAGAGGACTTCTGGTACACCAGAGCACAGAGTGCTGTCCTCTGAAGATGCCGGCCACAGAGACTGGTGAAACGTTAGGAAGAACAACCTTCAGAACACGGCCAAAGAGCCTGAAAAACCCACAACAACCAATATTTCCATGTATTTTTCTCCCCCAGCAGCTGGTTGTATTAGGGCCTGTCTACTAGTGATACTCAGTTTTAAGTAAATAATAGGCATATTCATTTCCTAAACCTTTGTACCTGTGTTTTGGGTACTTTCTGTGTCAACTGGCAAATGCAGTATAATCATATTTCAAGGTGCCCATTCATGTTTTGGAAGTGGAGTGCTGGTATGAGAAGGATCTCTTTCTGTTGCTCACAGATGACCTGCCTCAAGTGCCTTCTGATTATTTTGTTTCATTGATTCCTTTTTTGTTGTAGTGGATGAGGACTCATATTGCTGGTTAGCTTACGATGGCTAAAATCCTCTTGATTAGCATAGGGATTTGCTAGAGTAGGCACACTGAATCAGTGGGGCTTTCTTTGGTGAGTCAACTCCTCTGTAAGTTCCACTGATTCAAATGGGCCTGCTCTAGATGTGACTTATTAAAATAAGTTCTAACTAAAGGAGGCCTATTTGAATCAACAGAACTTACAGAGGAGACTCACTAAAACCCCACTGATTCAATGGGGCTGCTCTAGGCTGACTTCCTGCATTAAGTAACAGAATTCCAGCTAATGTTTAATAAATTGTTTACCTTGACTCTAGAGTTTATACCACTGGAATTGGATATTTTAAAATGACCTTTTCATAAATTTTATGCTCATTTTAACTTCTGATATGTGTTAAGTAAACTGTAAAGTTGCATTGTGCTTTAACCACAAAGGTATGTGTGGCAAATGTATTGTACAAATAAAATAGCTGTTAACTATAACAATGGCCAGAGTGGGAAGCCTAAGATCAAAACTTGCCTTTTCCAAGCTTAGGCTGGTACTTTCTGGCTGATTTCCATATATGAAGGGCACTCCAAGCAATCAGAGTGACTGGTCCCACTTAGCGATCATGTACAGCATTCCCAACCCAACTTCAAATGTCCACACGTTAGATGTGGGCATCCCCAGGGGAAAAATAATAACTGAGCAGATATCTATGCTCCCACCCACCCAAATAATAGACTTTCCTACCTACTGCATGGCTGTTGGAAGTGGAGCCGGAGGAAGCTGATTTGTGGAGCATACTTCATGCAATGATATGTGAAGGTAGCATTGATCTTAATAGATCCTCCTTATCCCTCCCTCTCCCTCCAACTAAATCCTACTCTCTTCATTGCCCTTGACTCACTTCTTTTCTATTGCAAATCTACAAGAAAGTTATCTGGAAGCTGAGTCATGGCAATTGGACTTTCTTTCTTATTAGGTTGAAAGGTTTTGCTACTCATCTAAGTAGCTTCCTCAGACTGAAGAGTGAAGAAACTACTTCAATGAGTAGCAAAATGTTTTAACCTAGTAAGAAAGAAATCCAGTTGCCATAACTCAACTTTAAGATACCTCACCTGGATGACTGAGAATCTTTACAGATATACAAGATAGTTCTCCCAAACCTTTCCTATTATATGTCCGACACAGCCAACCAGTCCTCCCCTATAAGTCTGCTCTAGGGAGAGGGTTGATTAATACCTGTGATAATTATTTATGTATGGCATAGAGTCCCAGCTTCCCACCTGTTAAGAATGGTTATACAGAATTACTCATACATCACATATGCCTGGCTTTAAACTGCAGGTAAATCACATACATTTACTGAAGGTCTATCTAGAAAGAATGTTATGGTTACACAGAATTAACCTTGTAGTTCTTCACTTGACTTGATAAATGGTGGAACAGTTTATTGAAGATATCGCATAATACAACTCACATGTGAATAAAGACCTTCTGAAATTAATTCGCTTGTTAAACTTAGCACAACAGTGAAAAGAAAAAATAAGCCTCTAGAAGACTCTTCTCATGAATGTACAATGAAACAAATGTTGTTGAAGCATATGGGAAGCTAGACAGTCCACAGAAAAGGAAGAGACTCTGAAGTTTGTGATTGTCCTGCAGAAGGAAGGCATGGAAAACACATGTGCATGCAAACATATCCACACCAGGGAATGGATGTAGTTTCTCACCAGCATAGCCACAACATCTCGTGTTAAAACAATCAGGGAATGAAGAAAAAGAAATGTTGAGTAGAAAAGAATTATGTCTTCATGTTTAGGCAAGCAACAGGCTGAGGAGATTTCTGCCATAACTTCTTCACTAGCCTGGCCTCTATCTTCTTAAGGTGTAATTCTCACCAGCTAAGACCCTTGATGTTACTGAGCACTTCTTTGTCCTTTGTCAACTACTGTATATGCATGGAGGGTTTTCTCAAGTGTTATGCTGAATACCTGGATGTCTCAAAATGACATCAGTAGATCTCACAATGCCAGAACCTGGAAGCTGTGATCCTGTTGAACTTTCCATTCTTCAGATATACAGCACAGGGGATAAAGCATTAAAGGGCTTTTGTGGGAAGCAAAGTTCAAGATAGGAAACTTTTCTTTCCCTGGTCACCTGCATTTTGTCAATGTTGTGCTGGGCCACACTAAATAACTTTATTGCCATATAAAGCCATGAGGGAAGCCCTGGCCTGAGCTCTGGATATGATTTACAAATGTTCCCCATCCAGCTTGCCAGCCTTATCCCAAGGTCTGGCTCAGTGGTTCTTAACCTTGGGTTACTCAGGTGTTTTTGGACTGCAACTCCCAGAAGCCTTCACCACCAGCTGTGCTGGTTGGGGTTTCTGGGAGTTGCAGTTCAAAAACACCTGAGTAACCCAAGGTTAAGAACCACTGGTCTGGATTATCACCCAAGGTGGAACAAAGCTATTTCTGATCATATGCAAATCATAGTATGAGCCTGCCTCCGAAGTGCCTGAACTCCCAGCACTTTGGGATGTGGCTCACTATTGCCACGAGGTCTCAGCATGCTCATCCAGAACCAGTATGATTCTCAGCCTGAAAAAATGAAGAAAGCTTACATGAAAAGATCCATCCATACCCATTAATGGCAAAGGAGAAACTGGGGCAGGATATCTTACTAAGGCTGTGTAAATCTTCCACTGTGCTTCTGTGTTGCTTCTCGGTGCTCTTCTTGGTTTCACCTTCTGGCATTATTCAGTTTCTTGGTAAATCAACTTGGGGCATTATTAATGCACATTCACAAGAGGAGTTTCAGCACTGCTGGCAGAAGGCTACAGTCTAAAGTGCCGCTAGTGCTCTGCTTTGTGGGGAAATGCTAGATCCATTGCTGTTAGGTGGTCACTATAGCAGAGGGATAAAATAAAAGGCAAAATATTGTGGCTGAGGAGGTGATGAAACTGCCAGGTGGGGGAAGTATCGGTGCAGGGTCATACTAAATATTACCTAATGACAATGAATATTGGTAATGCCGTTGAAATAAGATGACCAATTCATAAAATTATGACATAAAGAAGTTAAAGAAACAAAACAACACCATGGAGTAGAGGGAATGCAATACACCAGATAATTAAGATGCACAGACCTCCAATACCTTGAAAATGGAACTGAACAACGTTTCTGCATTCATTCTGTTAAACTGTATCTGTAGCTATCATTGTAATCTGTGGGCTACATGTGTGTTGTTTTTATAGAAAGGATCTCAGACATATTCTTTCTTTCTTATGAAAACTGATTATCTATGCAAAAAGAATATAATAAGAAAGGCTTTTAAAAGCTAAGTAGTTTCACAAGGGTATCCCAAATGGATGGCACTAGATAAAAGCAATAGGAGGATTGCATGGTTAAACACACACACACACACAAAGAGTGAGGAGGGTGTGTGTGTAAGGGAGGGAGGGAGGGAGAGGAAGAGAGGGAGTCTTTGTTGCTATTGATGTAAGCAAAGCAGAGGATATTCAAGTCTGACTGAGTGCTTTTTTTGTATAAGGAACTGTGGTGCCTTTTCTTACCAGTCTGTGTCCAGTGCTTGGGTATTTTTCCCTTGTGGGAAAAGAAATAACACAAGGAGAAGAAATAACACAAAGGTCATAAAGAAAGTTCACACTTATGCTTGAGGTTTTCTAGAAGGAATTATAATAACCCCCCCCAAAGCTCCTGATTTATGTTTAGAACAAAATAAATGCAAGACCAAATGATTTATTATGACACATATTTTACCAGTGTCAATAGTAACTCTAGAGCTAATTTTTCTGTTAGTTTCCTGTTTTGTAACAACACCAGCCTGGCTATTAAACATTCAAATGCATGTTTAAAACTTTGCAGGCAATGACAAGTTAGCTATCACTAACAATACTGAGATTTATTTATGTTCAAGAACAACATCCACTTCTCTGCCTTAGAAGGTAGAGTTATATTTGGCCCCATGAAAGCTTACTTAGACTGAAAGCCAAAATCTGGACATGTGGCTAGTGGTAAAAAGACTTCTGTTTCTCATCTGCAGATACTCCCTGAAACAATTATGTAAATAAACAATGCACCAACAATAAAACTTCCCTATTATGTGGCTATATCCATCCATAGTGGCCCATGTCTTTCTTACACACCTTTCTGATGACAGCTGCAGGAGGAGGCTCCAGATGAGGCTTTAGCAATAGCACTGTTTCTTCAGCGGCAAACTGCTGTTCATTACTCAAATAATGCCCTCAATTCCATGAAAGAGAAGAAGATAAAACAGTTGGAAGAATTAGGCCCTGGATATTGCTTAGGATTTGTAATGAAAATCAATAGGACTGAGAACATTTTAAAGCTGTTGCTACTGACAAGAGTAAGGCAAACTTACTCCACACTTTTTCAATTGTTGTGAGAGATGTCCCATTGCATATCAACAAGGAAACCAAATATCTGTATTGCTTTGGAGCTAACCCGTAGTAGGAGTGCTCCAGTTACTTAAGATGGCTCTTTACACCTTTAAGCCACTTTAGGAAGACTACATATCTTTGCCCCTATCTTGACAGGAAATCCCTCACAATGCTGGTCCATGTGCTTGTAATCTCAGAATAAACTACTGAAATGCTCTCTGTGTGGGGCTGCCCTTGGAGGCAATTCAGAAGCTGCAACCGATGCAGAAAGCTGCTGACAGGTTGGTCGCCAGAACATCCCAACGTGACCATATAACTCCTGTCCTGCCTGCCTGCATGCTTCCAAGCCAAAATCAAGGTCTTAATGTTGGTATTTAAACCCCTTCATGATTTAAGACCTTGTTACCTGTCTCAGTGCCTCTCCCTCAAAACATCGGCGCACCCCAGCTGCAACTCTTCCATGGAGGTGCTCTGAGGGGCCACCCCAGGGGAGGCCTGGACATCTACTACTTGTAAGTAGGCCTTCTCTTTGGTGGCTGCTTCATTCTGGAATTCCTCTCTCTCGCTCTCTGTATGTCCCAACTTTCTCCTTAAAAAAAATAACCCTTCCAGCAGTGGTGCAGTTAGCACCATTCCTGGGTTTTAGGAGACAACAAGACCTGATTGATCTTCCAAGCCTTTCTGTAGTTTCCCCCAAACTAATGTTAAGTGGCCCATCATCATGATTTTATAATCTTTATAGTCTTGACTCTTGAACTTATATTTTTGAAAAATGTTTTGTTGTCTATGTCTATGTGACTCTCTTGTAGAGTCGTAGCTTTCCTACAAGTTGGGTGGGATGAAAATGTAAATAAATAAATAAATAAATAAATAAATAAATAAATAAGCGCACAGGAGAAAAGCCACCAATCAAGGTATTCAGAGGATGGCATACACTTATATATATATATAAGCTGTAGACATGGGAGCTTCGTATTCATCTCCCAGGAGAGGTGAATACAAAGCTGACCAGCACAGATGTCGCGGTGGTCCCTTCCTGCCCAATAGAACCAGACAACACTACTCACCAGGCTCCTCGGAGTGCGCGAGCCCAGCAACATCACATCAATTGTGGACATAGTCCCACTGGTGCTGCCCCACCTCTCCCCACAGTAGACCACTCCAGTGAGGAGGCAGGAAGACAACTCTCCCCGCTCAGCTGCTGAGTGCTTGGCTGAGGGGAGAGGCAGGGAAGTGCCAGTAGGACTAAGTCTGTGATTGGCATGATGTTACCACCGCTGTGGGCAGGCATGCCAAGGAATCTAGTGAGTAGGCCGGGCTAGTTCTGGGAGTGGGTGGGAAGGAACCACCTGGACACTTGAACTGGTGGGCTTCATTTTCGTCTCCCCCTGGAGATGAATATGTAGCTCCGATGTCTAATCAACTGTCAAATGCCTGTTGAATTTCATGTTACATACATAACATAACAAGAGCCCTGTTTAAAAGCAGTTGGCAATCCTACAGAGAACTTGATTAGTTTTGGTACTGTTTTATGTAATGCATAGTACTACTTTATGGCCCCCAACATATTTTCCCCGAGGTTTTATGTGTACCTTATTTATCTTATGATCTAAAGATAAAATAATTTATTTGCGAAGGCTTTCCCGGCTGGGATCTAATGGTTGTTGTGGGTTTTTTGGGCTCTTTGGCCATGTTCTGAAGGTTGTTTTTCCTAACGTTTCACCAGTCTCTGTGGCGGGCATCTTCAAAGCCCGAAAAACCCACAACAACCATAAAATAATTTGGTTTGAATAACAATGGAAGGAACAATTGGACATATATGAGGGGATATATTGCCTGAGCACTGAGCATGATTCAGTTGGTTGTTTTTTCCCTCTGCTTTTCCAATAGAATTGTGGTCACATACACATATAGTGTAGGCAAAATAACTTGCAGGTCAGTGCGCTGAAGAAAAGAGAGATTGTAGTCCTATTCAGTAATCATTACAATATGCTGAACATGTGAGGGGGTGCAAGTGCTAAATCTGCTCTCTGTTTTCCACTTTGATAACACAGGAAAGTGAAAAGTCTGAAGAGAGGAAGCTTGGCTATTCATGGAGGCTCTCCACTTGACCAAACATTGATTTTCCTATGTTCTGGCTCGTGTGGAGAGCTTTTCTGACCAGGTATCTTCCTCTTCAGACCTGTTGCTTTCATTTGAGCAAAGCAACTGCAGATGGGGTGGGCCTAGTTTCCTTTTCTTCTCTCACTCTGAATAAATATGCTATCTTAGTAAGGCTTCAGTGTGTATACATGTTTGGCTATACACACAGAGGACTTCTGGCAGTAATAATAATTAGTAAATGCAAAAGAAAATTCTGGAAAACAAGAGAGCCCTTTTATGCCTTAACAGCTTCTATGAGGAGTGGCTTGTACTCAAGCTTTGTTCATGCACTGCATAAACTTCCTTCTGACTTCTTACACAAATATGTGCTACTAGGACTGCAAAGATAATTTCACAGTTAACAAATTTGGGTATGTTTTTTGTGGCTCAGCCATCAAATGAAATATGTCTTTTGTTAAGTTTGCTTAAATTAACTCTCTGCATTAGATAGGTCTCAGTAAGACATTGTTAGATAGCGAGATATATAGAATGATTACAATTTCTGAGACATATGCAGTATTGCTATCAATTAACATTTATCTTGAACACTTTTCTCTGCAGAAAGCTGGCTGTGGAGCAGCTCTGCATGAGAGCGTACTATCACACCCTCAACCCATACTCAGCCCTTCTGATACTAGCTTTTCCTGCTTTGCAATATGGGCTCCAATGGGTGAAAAATGGCAAGTGGCCTTCCCTTGCCTAGTAGCATGAATTCTCTGACCAGGTCCTCCCCATGGCTTTGCATTTCATATCACTCCTACTACAAGTGTTTATTGTGCAAAGTGTTGCTAGATGCTTGTAAACCAGGCACAGTTTCTGATTTCTCATGAAAGGCAATGTAAGTAACAAACCCAACACAGCAAAGGCACATCTATTGCAGGTCAAGTGGGGGCAGAAATTATAATGGACAGGAAAGCATTTTCAACACCCTGTTCCCAGCATGCAGAAACAGTACGGTTGTGCCTACTGTTGACACAGTGTGATTCAATGTGCTGACTTGTCAAAATATATCATGTTCGACCATCTTTATGTTCCTTTTCTTCCCAACCAACTTTTACTTATGTAAAAATTCTGTTTCCTAAACTAGTTTTTACTAAGATGAATACCTGATCAAGTTTCATGATGAGGGAGGAGAAGAGGCTAGATAGGAAGAGTCCTTAGGCAAGTTTCAAAAACTGAATTATGAAATGACTGAATAAGGCTTTGATCTGACTAAAATCTAGATAATGCTGCCTGTAAATCTCTGTACTTTATGCCTCTATTTAATACAGTCAAGTCAGGTTAACTTATCTGGATGGCTATTTTTTTAAGAAATTCAGTTAAATTCATTGTTAATCCCAACTAAATAAGATCCACTAAACTGATTGTGGCTTGGTGGACAGTATCTACATAAGTCCCATTATTTCAATTGGTCTACTCCACTTTGGCCTAATACTGGATTTAGCCCATTACTTGCAGCTCTTCCTATAAATTGGGTTTTAAAAAACCCATAAAGACGAGACAATGTTCAGGAAAAAAATTACCGTTGAATTGCTAAAATATTATTTCACAGGTCTATAATGAAACACAGATGCGTTTTTATTTACTCAAAGAAAACAGGATTTTTCCCAGCCCTCCTTTTAAAAATTTCATTTAAATATGCGAACATCTGAGTTCACAACTCAAAAGAAAAGTTTGTGTATTTAGGTATCTCCAAAACACTAATCTCAGTAATTTTTTTTCACATTGATATTCACCAACAGTATCACAAAAGTTGTCATTTTTTAAAACATAACTGTAAGCAACAGTAATTCTAGAAACACTAAAGAGAAAAAAGCATAGCAATGTCCACAGTTACAAGAAAAAGTGCACATTACTTTGTCACAATCACAGTCATTACTTGAAAAACTATATGTAACAAGTAGATAGAAAATATCACCAATGCTTTAAACTCATTGTCAAAAACCAAATTACATAAAAATTGTACACAAAATAAGGCAAATTCAGGAATGCACAAGGAACCTGTTTTTTAACAAAAGCAAAACAACAGAACAGATATTACAGTAAGCATAAACTAAAATACTTCTTTCTAAATACATAAAAATAAATTTTCCTTAGCGCACAACAAAAACACCACTGATGTGTATTTGACATCATAAAATAAATGAGGATTGGGAGAGTCAGGAGAAGGGAATTTTGTTTAAGTGGCAGCTGCATCTTTTACAATTTTTGTACAGTATTCAGTTCAGTGTTAGCATTATAAAATCACATCAGAAGTGTCAATGGCCCTTTTCAGTTATGTATTAATTTAAAAAGAAATAGAAGAAATAAATACACACAAGAGTGCAAATTTTCCGATTGTCACTTGCAACCTCTTCACATTCAATCATCTACATCCATTCACTACTAAAAGGACTTGTACAAGACAGCAGCAGCGATCCTGGAATTAAATGAGCTAGTTTGTAGGAAACCACAATTTTAAAAAATTAATGATATGTCCCTTAAAAATAACCCTTACATCTTTATTAAGTGCTAATAAAGCTGCAACTCATGAAATGGAAATGGAAATGGTTCAAGCTCAGGAAATGTCTGCTTCCATTGAAAGTCATTCCAGAGATATTTGTATAGAGATCCATCAGGAAATGGGCTGCCCAGCATGAAAATGTACTTGTTGTATAAACTGGTATGGACTGGAGAAGAGGATAAAGGTTTCAGAATAGCGGACTTAACAAGAACTCCTCAAGACATCATTTGAAAAATCAGTGAAAAATTTATCAAAGTAAAAATGATCAATTTAGAATGAGAAATAACATTTTTGTCTTGGTTTTTTTCCCTATAAAATTACATTTTCTTTAAAATACAAGATCCTTTTCATTGCAATTGCATCCTGTTAACAGCAGGGCATGGCAACACTTTGCCATATAATGCAGCTTGGAGTCCACTGAGTTGATAGCACATTCCACTAATATTGCACTTGGATTCTGGACCAATTTCAAATCCCCAGCTATCTTCTGTTCCTGTCCATGTTAGAACGAATTAATATTTCTAGCCACTTTTTGCTATTGATGCTGACACACTAGAACAAACGAACATTGAGCAATAGGCTGATATATTAAAGCACCTCTAACATTTCAGAGGTTCAAGTTCACTTGAAGAACCCTAACACATCAAGCATACCCAAGAACAGTGTGGCATTATGGTAATAAACTCGTCAACAAGACTGTGCAGTAACTGAAAGATCTGCTCTGGAAATCACAATGTCATTAGTGGAAATTCTGTAACAAAACATGGTCAGCAAGATGGTCACATATCTCAGTTCTGCTGCAAAATAAGATTTTCCAGTTCATCTGCAGAACGCAATAAAAATGCAGCTGATTCTCGATACCCTGCAACCAACTGCCGTACTGCATTAATTTCGGTTGGACTCAGTTGAGGTCTAGAGCTAGTACTGCTGGAAGATCCAGAAGTGGTTGCTAACTGCCTCTTCATACTGAGATCAGTTGGACCTGGAAAGACAAATGGACACAAATGAAACATTAGGATATCTTTCTTATAGCTGTTGAACACTGCTTAAGAAGGAACTAAATGCATGGACATAAAAAGAGAACAGAATGTGACTTTTAAGTCAGTGATTGTTTCAATATTGCATACTTTGCTGGACAGTTTCCTAGCCTACCTGCACTTTCCTGGTATTTCCTCATAGTCTCCCATCTAAATAGCAACCA
The DNA here is from genome assembly GCF_051106095.1 of Pogona vitticeps. NCBI lineage: Eukaryota > Metazoa > Chordata > Lepidosauria > Squamata > Agamidae > Pogona > Pogona vitticeps. The sequence goes on from NC_135786.1 coordinate 191,344,986, forward strand.
TGTCCAACTTAGCTTCCTACATCAGATGAGATCAGTGTTCTCAGGGTGCTACAATGGTGATTTGAGAACAGTACCAAAGCACTTTAAACTTTTGTATAGATTTTTGAGTAAAATAATTTTAACATGCTCCGTGAAATTTTGATATAAAAATAAAAAACTTGAACATTTGGCTTAACTTGCACTCACAGAACTTAACTTGCCAACTTTCTGACTGCATGTGTTGTTATTAGTCTTCAGATCATTTAACTCAGACAATCATGACCATAGACTTGGTCTCTTTTGCTTTCTGAATTAGTTTATTCTTTATTCTTTGATAAATTTAGACGAGGTACACAGTCAAATTGTTTGGTGCAGTTGGCACAGGTGCCCAGACATTGCAGCCATGCCTGAATCAGCATCAAAACTCACTAGTTGCCATAGATTGTTGCATATTTTTGTTACTCAGCATTTTTTCTCTTGAGCATATAGAAGTTCTATAAATTAGCAAATTAAGTCTGGTGTTAAATTTCAAAGAAAAACTTTTCTTTTATGCTCACAGGATATCATTTTTCTAGCCATCAATGGGACGACACAGTCAGTAATTTATATTGTAACTGGTTACTGGCTATGGTTTATGGATTAATTCAAGTTGCACAGACATCATATATTTTTGGAAGCTAAGCAGTTCTTGTTTTAACTAAATCATTCAAAATGCTACAAGCAATCTGAATCTTCTCCAAGATGTTCATTTATCATATTAGCTACTGAGTAAATCTGACATTAAATACACTGCTGGACAAATGACTTGCAAGATTTAACATGAGGTAGTTATTGCTTCATAAATTACTCATTGGCAGCCTCAATTACTTAGTTCTAAAATGCCGGCCAGATATATGATGCAGCAGCTTATTTCACTGAGAATAGCACTGATGGCTCATGAGTAGCAAAGCCATATGTGAGTTATCTCTGCAATAACCCACGTCCGCTATCAACATGGGACAGCCAGTTTGATATTCAATCACCTCTTAAAAACAAAAGAGCCTTTAGCAAATTCAGACCTTTCCTTTAAGTTGATCATGAACAATTATCTATAAAATTAATAACAGTAATATATAATTTTGAAAAGTGGAAGGTTGCCTAGACATCTGCAATGAGATGTGAAATAATTTTTGTTCTGACAATTAACAGTGGTTAGAATCTAAAGAACTCTGAAACTAGACTAATAAGCCTAGTTCATTCACATTTGTCTTTCTTGAAAACCAATTCTTGATATGATGAACAAAATTCATTTTCTGAAACTTGAAAGCTGCTTCAGAGGCAGTTTGTGGCATTACATAGGATCAGCTTTCAAAATGGGGATGTGGGATATAAAATATTCTTCTGGATGATCACAAAATCCTTTTATGGTTACTTTTTGGTTAAATGCAAGAGCAGGTGATACCTTTATTAGAGTACCAAAAAAAAAAAAAAATCGAACGAACAGCTCGGTTTCAAGGGTAATCCATATTCCAACAATATATGAGAGCCCCAAAAATTCATGGCAAATTATTGTGTTAGGTCTGCTTCTTAAAGTGAGGTCCAATGCCAGCTGCAAACAGCTTTGGGTTGGAGGTGATTTCAATTTCTAGCATTTGGCTAGAATTTTCCTCTCAACTCTTCAAATCAACAACCACCAAATAATTTTCTTTGGTTAAAAATACTGTCTGAGATTCAGTCAAAAGTAGAAAACAGGTATGAAGAGATTCCCAGTCTCTGCAAATTTCAAGGGAAGGTCTGAAAAGGAGACTTAATCACATTCAGAACCCCATGTGACTGGAAGCTCTAAGTAATCAGGGTTTCTTATCACATGGAATTGTATACCTATGCTCAGCTGAACAGAATCTCTTTATTTTATTTTATATGCCACCTTTCTCCCCACAGGAAATTCAGTGGGGCCCATAACAATTAAAACTATACAATGCTTTCTTTCTGTCTTTGTATCAGAGCATTGTCTAATTTAAAATTATGTGTGTATATATATATATATGTGTGTGTGTGTGTGTGTGTGTGTGTGTGTATATATATATATGTATATATATATATATATATATATATATATATATATATATATATATGTTAAAATAATAGTCTAATTAGCATTTTAATTTGTTTTAATTTTACCTGTTTCATATATATATATGAAACAGGTAAAATTAAAACAAATTAAAATGCTAATTAGACTATTATTTTACCAAAGGCAGGCTACTTGTATAGTGTTATGTCTGCCATTTGCTGGATCTTCTTTTTAACATGTTAAATTGCATGCACACAAGTGCTGCATAGACTCAATTTCTCCACAGAAAATTTGTCCTGTATCCAAGTAGCCCCAATCACTGTACAGTAATCACCTTTAAAAGCACCATAACAAATATAGAGTAGTAATTAAAAAAGTAAAATCTAACAGTATTAAAACAAATTCAAAACATTTTAAAGCATTAAAATATATATACATTCACTGAATACTGCGTTCATGAGACTTTCCACTTATTGCTTAAATGCCTTCTGGAAAAGGATGGTGTTTACCTATCAGTGGAAGAACAAGCTTCTCAGGGGAGTGCATACTACAGTTTGAGAGCAGTCTCTTTTGCCAATCTTCCCCAGCAATAAAGGGAGGTGAAACTGGAGGGGTCTGGCCTGGAACACATACCTCAACACCCTCTCTTTGGTTACAGGTTATAATGCCTGAGGAGGGTTTTTGTAGAATGTTGCAGAAATCTTTGTATGTTTCTAAACAACATATGTGCATGACTGCACGCTGCATCTCTGTAAAAGAGAATAGTCTCCCTCCCTTTCCACTTGCTTCAAAACAGCTTGAAAAAATGCACATGCAAGTTTTTAATCAACACTATCCCATTGTGAGTCTGCTTGCCACATGAAGTAGCAGGCCTCAGTCATTTTTGTGAGAAAGACATCTCATAGGACTGACAACACATAGCAAGCAGCCTGCAAATAGCATCGATAATGGAAGAAGCGCTGTCATTTACTCCAATTAACAGAGGAACACAAAGTCTTAAACATACCTTGGTTCTAAAAACATACCGATTCTGTCTCTCTAATATGCTAATTGGAAGTGAACAAAATAGGAGATGGGTTATAAAAACTATTTTAAAAAATTATCCATGCACCTGCAGCAGTACCTATTTCACCAGTGAGCAATGGATTAAGTAAACTGAAAGACCAGTAATCTCTGCCTCTGAAATATCCTTCAATTAAAATTCTTTTTACTTAGACACAGGAAATTTCCCAGTCCCGTTCTAGAAGGAACACAAGTTCCTTTTCATTTGGATCTGAGTAAACAATTATTTCTTTTATGTATGTTTTTCAAAAGCAAATTAAAACAGTTCATTTTATTTTATTTTTATCTCACATATCTCCCTTGCAGATCCAATGTATTTTACAATGTTTAATCCAGTACTTTGCATTCTATATCATATAGTGATAGTTACATTATTTTATTGCAGAGAGGGCTGTTATTTAATAATATGCTGGATGGGTTGTTGTTGCTGTTGTTGTTGTTATTACAGTATTATTATTATTATTATTACAGTATTATTATTATTATTATTATTATTATTATTATTATTATTATTATTAGTATTAGTATTAGTATTAGTATTAGTAGTATTAGTAGTAGTAGTAGTAGTAGTAGTAGCAGCAGCAGCAGCAGCAGCAGCATAGCAGTATGTCTCTGTGTACTGTCTTAGCACAGAAGCACTTAATTTAACACCAAAGATACTAAATACGTTGGCTCATTTTTCTTCTGTAATTTTCTGAAAATTTTACATATTGCAGAATAAAGTAGGGATATGTGCTTGTAAATATGCATGCAAAGTTCTGTAAAAATACTCACCACTAGTAGAAGCATCGCTGAGATTTAGCAAACCTCCTCCTAACCCTCTGTAACTGTGGTAACTGTAGGTCCCATTTCCATTTATGTACAGTACCTCCTGTGTGCTGGAAACAGCTGATGTTGAGTAAGTGACCTGTGTTGGTTCCTGTTTATATGGTTTGTCAGCTGCAGTAGTCTCATCCTGCAAGATCAATCATTCAGCGGACAAGGTCAAATCACCACTGCATTTTTCTGTTCAAATATATTGTTATTCAGTCAACTGCATATTCAGATTTATTGCTTTTTAATGGACTTTTTCTTGCACCATTTTCAAAACAGCTTGAAAAAATGCACATGCAAGTTTTTAATCAACACTATCAGCCAGAAAGGAAGCATGAGAATGCCAACAATGAAGAGCAGGCAAGATATATTACAGACATTGTTACGCTATAACTACTACTTTTATCGAGCCTATCTAATCCCATCTCCTTTTCCCTAAAGAATTCTTTGTGTGATCAAAACCTCAGTGGTAGATACAGATAAAACAGAGAGAGAGAGAGAGAGAGAGAGAGAGAGAGAGATTATGCTAGCCTCTGAACTTAATTTCTTGCTACCAGAATCAACTGAGATGTTCTAAATAATATAAAATGGCAGGTTCTCCAGAAAGGACAGGGCCAAAGATGATAGGAAATGGCAGAAAATAATGGAAGAAAATTCACTATAGGATCATAAGTCTGAAAGAATCTGAAAATGATTCAGTCTACTACCTTGCTTTAAGATACAATTCTGCAGTATCTACGATCCGATTCGCCACCAAATCAGTCTTACCTATTAAACAGAGAATAGGTGCCTCCTATAACTGATCTAATCTGACTCTAATGGCAGAGAAGGCCATAGAATGACATTAGTCATGTAGTGCCATCTCAGCCTGGTCAGGGGATACAAAGGTGGGAGGATGTAAATCAGATACCTTGAGTGATTGTGAATGGGTAAAGTTATACAGAAATACTGCACATTAATGCCCTAAAATGACTTTTTAACCATAACTATGCCTTGAATGTAGAAAGAAATGTAACAATTTATGTAACTTGAAGTCATTCATAATTTCTAAAATCTGTCTGGAAGCAAGTGACAATCTGGTGCCATAGTTTTACTGTATTTTTGAGACACTAAAATTACATTTTAAAAATGTCAAAAAGAATTCAGTGATGTGCAGTTCTTCCAATGATAACTTCCATAGTCAGATTTTATAAGGTTTAATGACAAGCAGCTTGAATGAAAATAAAATGTATTTGTCTTTCATTGTTGTAAGCCACCTTGGATCCTCTTCAAGGAGAATGGTGGGATGGATAAACAACATAAAAACAAACAAACAAATAATCGGTCTTCTTGGCAATGTCCTGGGGTTGAACTGAAAGGAATTGAAAGATCAGCCTGGTCTCAAAGTAAACCCTATCCTAAATAATTATTTGCTAAAATCCTGTTGCCATGGTTTATGCTTTGGAAATTTCGTTAACAGCAGTGGCAATTTTTCCGAAATTAAATGTTTCTAACTTATTTTCCAAAGCTCCTGAGGCTGTAGTGTAATCCCTTTTGTTGTCAGGAACTGGTGGAAGCCATGAGATGAGAGGGGAAAGTCTTTAATTACTGAAAATAATCCAGGATGACATTAACAATGGTGTTGATTTTTAATAATTAAAGTCTTCCTCATCTTGTCCCATGACTTCCAGCATTAATATAATTTGTGTTTAGCCCTATGAAACTAGAACATGTATTGGAATCTTGTTCAATTGACCATTGGACAAACTGGGGACACTTTGGATTCTACCACCACATGAAATGCTGGGAGTTTGATTCCCCATAGGGTTCCTCCCAGTCTGCAGTTATAAGATGATCTAAAATTATGATTGTGTCCAGTGCTGAGAATGTAAGGTGGCTGTGCCCAGTGCTGATAATGTTTTGTCTGCTAATCCAACTGGAAAGAAGGAGCATTACTTGGCTGCCCATTATTTTGACTTTTGAGCTAGCCCTGCTGAGCCTATATATCAAATGAAATGCTGGCATTCTGCACCAGGATTTTTTTTTTTTAAATATACCTCCGCCTAGACTGGAGGTGGCAGAGCAGTGGAAGGCAGGTTATTTCTTATTGACCAATGGATAGTATACAAAAATTTGAGACACAACCATCTTGCAAACTTGTTTCAGCAAATGTAATGAGCCATAGGACAAGTAAGACTGTTACATTTTATGAGATTCAGTTCATTGTGTTGTACGCAATGAACTTGCAGTGTACACAATGAATGGATTCAGTTCAGATCCATTCATTGTGTACACTGAAAGTTCAGGAAGCAATTGCCACAAACAGTTGGGGAACTCATTTTGAAGAATCCTTGCTTTATTGCTAAATTGTTGAGTTTTTAATTTTGTGATTAGCTTATTTTCATAACTTTTATTATGGTAATTACTAAATATATCTTGAAGTCACTTTTCTGTACTTTTTAACTTTGACTGTTTATTTGATTGGGTCAGACTTTGCATATTTATACTCATATAATCAAGTAAGTTGCAAAGGTTCAAGGTTCAGGTTATATTCTGAACAAATGTAATTTTAAAAACAACAGAACTTCATGGCTTAATAGTGGACCTTTTTATCAACTCACCTTAAGCAAAAAGGCACTACATATATGGGAGACACACACACACACAAACAGACTGTTATGAATTATTTTATTATTTAACATTCAGCTTTGGTTTCAAATGTTAATGCTGTATTAACTATATGTAATAATTTAATATTAGTCATTTGCTTAAGATTCAGTAAACCTGAACTTAAAAGCTTGGTAATGTGCTTCTAGTCATTCTGAATTTTGTTGTAGAAATTTCAGTGGCTTCATTGAATACCCAAATCCTTTTAGTGAATTGTGAATATTGTAAGTTGTGCATGGCTAGAATGGATTGCGGGCATTATGCTTAGAGTTCTCAGTCTCATTGGACTTTCCCCACCACATATAAGCCAGTAAAAGCACCACCATGGTATAATGCAGTGTTTTCCATTAACTTTAATTCTTCTGGGCATGACCCAGTTTAAATTTTATGAGCAATAAACTTGAACACTCAAATTAGAAAATAGTGTTTTGGCATATCATAGTAGCCAAGAATGTCCTCCCAATTTGAATAAGGTTATAGAGTTGAATAAGGTAGTGATGGGATTTTTAAAATTTCTAAACAGGGACTAAATACTGTATGCCTCTTGACTTGGTTCATTAAACCCTATTAACAATAAGTGTTCAGGGATCATTATCTGCTATCAGATGAAAAATGCATTAGCTCTATATGATCATTGATCAGTTAACCAAAATAACTCATATGTTTTTAATACATATAGTAGACCTATTTGCAAGATCCAGAAATCATACATCTACTATCTTGACTAAGAAGTTGAAATAACCAATGTGCCTAAGCATTTTAACCCTGATCATCGTGGCCTATTTGACATCTCAATTGGACTAGAGGTTCTGTTAAATCCAAATGCAATATAAAAGAGGGAAAACTTCTGGATATACAGACTGGCTATCTTAATACCTCATGGCCTGAAATTAGAAGACAACACACAACTTCACTGTTCCACTTTTGAATAACCAGCCCTCTAAGATCTATGCCACCTGGGAAACAGTATATTTTTACCAGAGGAACTGAAGAAAATGGAAGCTGAAATGTGTTGCTGAAATATTTCTTTACCTCTGTTTCTTACTCACTGTTATAAGTATAGGTTAAGACTTAACCATTAAGTGATTAACTGCATCTTTTGTGGTTCTTGAACCATCTTGATTCAGATACTCTTTACTTTGTTGCTGTTGTTACATGCCATCAAGTTGCCTCTGATTTATGATGGCCTTATGAATGAGCAATCTCCAAAATGGTCTTATTATTATTTTTTAATTATTATTATTTATTTTATTTATATCCCGCCTATCTGGTCGTGTTAGGACTACTCTAGGCGGTCTGTCCTCGATAGCCCTACTCAGCTCTTGTAAACTCAAGCTCTTGTGACTTCCCTTATAAGGTCAATCCATTTATATTTGGTCTTTCTTTTTTCCTGCTCCCTTAAACCTTCCCCAGCATTTTTGTCTTTTCCAGAGAATCTTGCTTTCTCTTGAGGTATCCAAAAAGCATTTTAATCCTGATAATTATTAAGGGATGTGGTAGCATTGCAGGTTAAACTGCAGAAGCCTCTGTGCTGCAAGGCCAGAAGACCAGCAGTCATAAGATTGAATACACACGATGGAGTGAGCTCCTGTTGCTTGTCCCAGCTCCTGCCAACCTAGCAGTTTGAACGCATGCAAATGCCACCACGGTGGGAAGGTAACAGCATTCCATGTCTAGTCGCGCTGGCCACATGACCATGGAAACTGTATATGGACAAACACTAGCTCTATGGCTTGGAGATGGGGATGAGCACCACGCCCTAGAGTCAAACATGACTGGACATTTGTCAAGGGGAACCTTTACCTACCCAAAAAGCATAAAACCCTCAGTTTCATCTTTTTGCCTCCAGAGACAGTTCAGTCTTGATTTGCACTAGGACCCACTTCTTTATCTTTCTGGCAGTCCAGAGTACCCACAAACCTCTCAACCAGCACTATATTTCAAATGGATGGAATTTTTTCCCTATAGCTTTCTTTAGTGTTCAGCTTTCACATTCATACATGGGATAAGGAATGCAAGAGTGTGAATGATCTTGGTCTCCAGTGACATATCCTTAACCTTGATTATCTTTTTAAAGTCCTCTATTGCTGCTCTTCTGAGCCTCAGCCTCCTTTGATTTCTTGACACAGTCTCCATATTACTTGTTTAACTTTAAGAATATAAGAAGAGTACGGCTAGATCAAGCCAAGAGCTTATTTAGACCAGCATTCTGTTGCCCAGAGGCTGATCATGCCTAAAAGGAAGTGTTTGAAATAACACTCTTCCATTTGTGCTCTCTAGCAACTGGTGTACAGAAACGTATTGCCCAAAACACTAGAGAGTGGATATAGCAAACATAATGTTTAGCTACTAACCTTTATCAATTTGTCTTAAACCCTTTAAAAGTAATCTTGGTTTGCAGGCATCATTATATTATATACAGCAAAATCTCCAATATGTGCATGTACTGTGTGAAAAAGCATATTTTTGTGGTGGGGGGGGAGGGGTGTCTGGCCAAACCCTCTAGCTTCATTGAATAGCACCAGGATTTAGTACAGGAATGGGTAAAGTCTGGTGCAAAGGCCATATACAGTCCTCCAGGGACACTCCTTCCTTCCTTGTAATTGACATTCTCTCTAGCTTCAACTGAAATTGATGATAACGAGGCTGTACTTGATATTTTGCCCTGTTACGTTGAAAGTATCATTATCTGTAGGTCTTCTCTATTATTTCTTTAAGCCCTTCAGCTTTATTGTATTGAATATGCATAAGAATACTGTATCTGTTAGCTGCTGCGCCTTTCACACTGTTTACAGGTGTCAAAAATGATAGCTTCAAGTTGAGTTAGAGGATTCCAAATTTATGTTTTGAATTTAGAATCAGATGAAAAATGTATTTTTTGTTGTAATGGTAATTCCTGCCAATTGTTCTTTAATCTACTCCCTTGTTCTTGGTATTTTTCCCATCTTTTGTCTATTATGGGGAAACTCTAATCCACAATAACCTTAGTTTTTCATTTGCAGAGTTGTTCCTTCATCAGTGTTAATGAATAGTGGATGGTTTACATAGGAGTCAAAGCGGAAGGTGCTTTTTGTATTAAGATTTCTGTTTCATAAAAACTGTGTTTAGAATGAAGGGTTTTAATTTGCTTCACTTACTCACTTGGTTCAAATACGATTGATTTTATTTTATGTTTCTATGTCTCATGTATTTCTAAATTAATCCACTCTGCATCCTTATGGTTGCAAGCAACTTGTAATAGTTGTTTGAACTGAAGTCCTTCACAGCACTGTTTGAGATGTAGAATCCCCATACTACCGTTGTACTGATATCTATATAAATTTTCAAAACTAAGTTTCAGGGAAGGAGTTGTTTTTGTTTGTGAACAGTTTTTGTCATTTTCTGTAGATATCATCTGATTTTGCTATAGGTAATACTTGGAATAGGAACATACACTTTCACAGTAACATCATTTTTATTGCAGCTGTTTGGTCCTAACCAGGGCATTTACAGTTTTGACAATTCTATTGTTTTTGCTTCCACCCGTTCTACAAAATTTAAACTTAGTCTGATGACATTTCATACAGACTATGGCAAGCAAACCCCTAGGAATTTGATGTGATTACTAGTCTCTAACATACTGGCTTTCTGTTCCTGTAATCTCTGGTTCTACTTTTGACATAGACAAGTTAGGATTTGCTGCAGTTCATAAGTGCTACTGAGGATTTTCCATTTTTTCTATGAAGTTCATGATTTCATGGGTCTCAAACTTTCAATCTGATACCATTAGTCATCCACAAATACATTTATAATCAATGTGTGATGTTGTATCTTGATTCCGTAGACAGAATCATTAGAATGTGTTTAGTTAATTGATTGCAATGGAAAGTAGACGGGAAAGTGGATACTTTCTTTTAAGTGCTATTTTCAGACATGAAGGGTTTTGAATCCATTTTATTTTTTTAGACAATTGTCTTTTTATTTATATAAAATATTAATAAAAATAACAATTAATAAAATTGTCTCCCATTTCACTACATTACTTAGTGACAAGAACATTTCAATACATTGTGTCATATGACTCAGTTGTATCTAAAGATCTTATAACTCATTTATATTCTTCATTATAGACCATTTTATATTGCTATGATGGATTATATTTAATAACCCTTTTAACAGTCTCAATGTTTATCTATTATTTAGATTGTTTTACATTACGTTTATTTTGCTTTTAGTGACATTTGGTGGTCACCCTTAGCTGTGTTACTTAAGAGAATATACAGAGAATTATCTCTCACCAAGTTTTACAAAATCTATGTCTTGCTCAGTTCACTTAGCTTTGAAGATGTGTACTGTACTACATTTCCTGCGCCCATCACTGTACCTGCTGACGATCCAGCCGCATCCGCTTTGCAGCGTTTCTGCTTTCACTTTCACATGCCGAAGCCAGGATACTCTCTGCTACTGCTGAAGTAAGATGTGATGGAATGGGTCGTGACTATGAAAAAAAGAGAGGAAAAAAGAGAGAAACAAAACAAAACATAAAAAAACTAGGATCAGCAACAGTGCTCAGAGGAAAGTCAGATCCACTCAAATGTATTTTGTTTCAACAGAAAGTGGAAATGGAGATTGTCAAGGTGAAAAAAATGAACACAAGTTAGCAATTACATTTGCAGCTTCTCCACAAATACATGTCCTCCCCTTTCATATGATTATGCAAAGGCGTATGCATACTTTTAAGTCTGCATTTTGAAAAGACAATTACAATATAGAAGAACTGGTGTAGTATAGTGGCTAAGAGACTGAATTATCAGGAAGTCTTTGGTTTGACTCTCATGTCTACCACATACTCATTAATTGGCTCCAGAAAAGCCACTTTGATGTGCATTTCTTCCATCTGCAATATATAAGTGACAATAACAATGACATTCCTTGCAGTCTTGTAAGATAAGAGCTATATAATGGCTGAAATCCTGTTGTGTAACTGCACGTGCAAAGCAAAGCTGAATAACTGAATCTGAAACTGGCAGCATTACAGAACTACTATTCATGAGACTGTGCAAGAGTTGCAACAGGAACTGTGTGACTGTGCAAATGACCTGCACAATTCTTGTTAACTTGGCGCAACACCAGGTACGTTTGCAAAGGTGTAATTTTACATTATCTGAAGACTAAGTGGATTTCAGCCATTGCATAAGAAGTACTTTGAACACTTACAAAATCTATGCTGACGTTTACTACTATTATTACTGAAATGCACTTGTTTTGAGTCTAAATAGTTTGTTTGTGCCTGCATATATTTTATCAGAATTTATCTTCATTTTACCTGAGGTTTAGACCCCTTTATTTATCTCTGGCTAGTATGCTAATAAACTCTCTAAATTATGGAACAACTTCTATTTTTTAATGTTTTCCAAATTTTCATTTGTTAGGTCTTTACAGATTATTAGATATAGAGTCATCCACAGGTATATAATATCCTTTAATTTTCAAAAGAATTTAAAAATTTTAAAATATGCATTAACTATTATCATCTTTATTATCATTTTACTATTAGCTCAACTAGCACACTTTGTTGACCAAGGGTTACACTGGAATAGATGTGGTTTTATTCTTTAAGAATGATATATAAAGGCTACAGAGTCTTTTTAAATAACGAATGGCACTTTAGGTTATCTGATGATAAAGGGGACTTCAGCCATTGTACATGGAGCACTTTGAACACTTCCAAAATTTGTGCTAATATGTATAACTATTTTTACTGAGGTTCACTTGTTTTACGTCCAAATTATTTGCTTGCTCTCGCATGCATACAAAATCAGCATATTCAGTGAACACTATTTTTATTATGCATGAAATTATATTCCATTTTACTGAATAAAATTCACTTTTGTCCAGTGATACTACATGTGACTCAGGGCATCTGGTCAAATATTTAGTGCAAGGAATACACATCCCCCCCTCCTGCGCACAGTAAAAAAAAAAAGAGGCAGGACAGAGAAGATGGGTTCAAACTTGAGCCACAACTTTATTGATTATTTAAATCCCTGAACTAAAGTAGAGCCTAGGATAGTGTATCAAATCTAGGAACAAGAGCAGGTGGACCGACCAGGCCCCTAAAAGAACTGAGTCACATACTATTCAACTGATAGTGATCCATTCCATTCACTTGCTGCACTGAACAGTCTTAATTAAAGAAATATTTTCAAACCTCTTGAGACTTGCTAAAGAAGAAAAGCCCTTTAACTCAAGAATTTGCACATTTTATGAAGTTTATGGAATATGTTAGAATATAAAGTGTGCACAAAACAATATGCACATTTTAAAATGTGAACTTGTAAAATGTGCATAATTTAAAATATATGACAAAAGATCTATAAATCAGTGTATAATCAATATATAACTAAATGTACACATTAGGGCTGAAGTTCCATGCAGCCTCCCACCCCAATGTATGTGTTGCAACCTAGGTAGAAAATGTAGATGGGATTCAGAAAAAGGCAACAAAATTGATACTAAAATGTTTTCACATCCCTGATTTGAATAATTTTTATATCATCTGCTGGGGATCTTGATTGGAAAATGGTACTTTTATAATTAAACATAATGCATCAATTCTGATAATTTTTAAAATGAAAAGACCACATTTGTAATTGTTGCAATTCTGAGAATTACCAATGCCTACGGTCAAAGATTTGCACAGATGAAAAATATCACAAGTGGAATAAAATCCAGTATTCTGAGTTCCATTTAATCTAATAATTCATTAACTTCCCCCTGAAATCAGTGGGGATTTAAAATATTTAACATCTGGTTTATGCTCCGAACTGTTTTTATTTAAAAAGCAGGCATTCCTATTTCAATGCACTGCCATTTTATTTAGAAATTAAGCTGCAACATTTTTTGTGTACATTCTATTCATTGGACATTCTTAAAAACATCTCAATTCTTCTCCATTTAAATGGGACATTTTAGTCCTTTAGAACCTTTTGTTGCAGAATCATATACAAGTAAACCTATTTCGTTATCACATCAAGAGGTATAAACAATATCTCCAAATTTCAGCTGCTTGCTATAATTCGGTCCAATTTATAGTTGGTTTTTCTTAATAGGCAGAAATGGCTTTCATATATTGTACTGTACCAAATCTATTGCATTTTGCTAGTGAAATGCTATTTTGTTAATATAATGTACAGAGCGGGATGGGGGAGCTCTGTACCATTTTCTGGTGAATCATGATGCTGAGAAGCAGAACAGATGTACACTCAGTAAGTTGACCTATTTAGAAGAGGCAGTAGATTTATCAGCAGGTTCAGGGAATACAGGAAACATAAATTTAGTCCTGCTCTTGATCCACCTATGGTCCTACTCTTACTGCCAGCCCTCAATACATTGAAATTCTGATGGGTTCAGAAAATACCTCAAAACTTCCTTAGTGAAAGTATTTAATCCATTTGGAAGAAGATAGCAAAAGAAAGAACACTGTCTGAGTGGACAGTATGACCTAGGAGAAAACTGCCAGTTTGACTGCTTTTGTTGAAAATGTTATACAAATACAAAAACCTATGGACTGCTGTTTTTATCTTATCCACATGAAGACAAGAACAAAATAGAGAGGACTAAATTATTTGGATAATTTTATTTTTCTGTTTTGGAAGCTACAGGGGACTGGCAGTCAGAAGAGCTTTAAGAAAGTAAAATATGGTTAAATTAGGCAGCCCTGTAGTCTTGCCCTTTGGTCCATTACCTCCCTCAGTGTGGAAAGAGGTTCTGTGGATTATGCTGCTGTGGTAATGCAAACTGGTCTGTCCAAAAGGCAAGTCCCAGATTCCTGCTGGTCACTTCAAGCTTTTATAAAATTATGCAGGGGATGAATAAAGTGGATACAGGGAAGCTGTTTTCCCTCTCACACAATACCAGAACCAGGAGACATCCACTCAAATGGAGTGTTGGGAGACTGAAACCACAAAAAGAAAATATTTCTTTACCCAGTGTGTTGTTAGTCTGTGGAACTCCTTGTCACAGGATGAGGTAGATGTATTTGAAGGGGGACTAGAGGAAAAGTCCATCACAGACCACAAGCCATGATGGGGATGTATAATCTCCAGGCTTAGAAGGAAGGTACTTAAAAATGCCAGATGCAGGGGAGGGTTATCAGGAGACAGAGGCATTTAGTGGGGCCACTGTGAGATACAGGAAGCTGGACTATATGGACCCTTGGCATGATCCAGCAGGGCTCATCTTATGTTATGTTCTTATAATGATAGCTTGATTTGTAGGAATGCAGTGCCTGAGACCATGACATTACCATAGAAAATGTAGCTGTCATGCCTATTCATGATTTTGTTGCATTTTAACTTCTTATTTTTGTAACACTATTACATTATATTTAGGTAGCCTGTGATCCAAGATGGGGACAACTCTCACTGTGTTAACTAAGTTTAAATTTAGATGAAAGATCACTGGCCTTATACTCCAATGTTGTTGATAATGCCATCAGTTAACATTGTTTGAAAACTAACAATCCATTTGCTTCTTAACAAGGTATACATGCCATCCTATTTCTTGATTTATCTTTGATTCCGTTGTCATGGTCGGACCATTTCCTGGTAAAATTTAGACTCTCAGCCACTACTACCCTCTGCAGGGGTGGGGGATCAATTAAAATGATCCGCCCCCGGAGACTTATGGATCCTGAAGGATTCCTGAATGCTCTAGGGGAGTTTCCAGCTGATATGGTCGGCGCTCCTGTCGAAGCCCAGGTCGCCTTGTGGTACAAGGAGATGGCCCGGGCGGTTGACACGATCGCACCTAGGCGCCCTCTCCCTGCCCGCAGAGCCTATAAGGCTCCATGGTACACAGAGGAGCTTTTGGCCATGAAACGGTTGGGGAGACGGCTTGAGCGCAGATGGAGGAAATATCGCTGCGACTATGACCAAACACGGCTTAGAGCCCATTATCGGGCCTACTCTGTGGCAATACGGCTGGCGAAACACCAGTATTTCTCCAGCCGTATCGCTTCCTCGGTGTGTCGTCCAGCAGAGCTATTTCGAGTGGTCCGGGACCTTCTTCAACCTAATGGCTCGGTGGAGGTCCTGGACTCCTCAGTGGCTCACTGTAACGAATTTGTTACACACTTTGAGGGAAAAATTGCTCAGATTCGCAAAGATTTGGACTCCACTGTTGATGCAGAGCCCATGGTTGTGTCCAGTGCTCCGGACTTATGTCATAATTTATTGGATGAGTTTCAGTTGTTGCGACCTGAGGATGTGGACAGGGTGCTTGGATCGGTTCGTGCCACCACTACACAACTCGACCCTTGCCCATCATGGCTAATAAAGAAATCTGCCAGGGGAGTTTGCACCTGGATCCTGGAGGTCATCAACTCCTCGTTAAGAGAGGGAGTGGTTCCTGCCCCATTAAAGGAGGCAGTGATTCGCCCACTCCTAAAAAAACCTAATCTAGATCCAGCTCTAGTGAACAACTATCGTCCAATAGCAAACCTCCCTTTTCTGGGCAAGGTGTTGGAACGTGTGGTGGCTGAGCAGCTCCAGGCTCTCCTGGATGAAACGGATTATCTAGATCCATTTCAATCGGGTTTCAGGCCAGGTTATGGGACGAAAACTGCCTTGGTCGCCCTGTATGACGACCTTTGCCGGGAGAAAGACAGGGGTAATGCATCCCTGTTGATTCTCCTGGACCTCTCAGCGGCTTTCGACACCATCGACCATGGTGTCCTTCTGGACAGACTGGCTGGGATGGGAATTGGAGGCACTGTTTTACAATGGTTCCGTTCCTACCTGGCTGATCGAGTCCAGAAGGTGGTGCTGGGGGACAGTAGCTCTGACCCATGGCGGTTGCGACATGGGGTTCCTCAGGGCTCTATACTGTCCCCCATGCTGTTCAATATCTACATGAAACCGCTGGGGGAGGTCGTTAGGAGGTTTGGGCTGAGGAGTCAGCAATATGCTGATGACACCCAGCTCTACCTCTCATTTTCTACCAATCCAGGTGTGGCAGTCACCGTTCTGAACTCGTGCCTGGACTCGATAATGGTCTGGATGAGGGTCAATAAACTGAGGCTCAATCCAGACAAGTCTGAAGTGCTGCTGGTAGGTGCCCCGCCAGATAGGTTAAAGGGCCATCTCCCTACCTTAGACGGGATCACACTCCCCCTAAAAGATAGGGTCCGCAGCTTGGGGGTGCTCCTTGACCCCAGTCTGACCTTGGAAGCCCAGGTGGACTCGGTGTCCAGGGGTGCCTTCTTACAGCTGCGGAGAATATATCAACTTCGCCCTTACCTGGATGAGCGGAGCCTGGCAGCAGTCACTCATGCACTGGTAACAACCAGACTGGATTACTGCAATGCGCTATACGTGGGGCAGCCTTTGAAGACGGTCCGACGACTGCAACTGGCACAGAACCGGGCTGCGCGGCTGGTAAGTGGTGCCGCCGCACGGACTCATATCACGCCGGTTCTGAAAAATTTACACTGGCTGCCGGTTGCTGCTCGAGCCCAATTCAAAGTGCTTACTTTGACATATAAAGCCCTAAACGGCTTAGGACCTGGTTACCTAAAGGACCGCCTTTTTCCATATGTGCCTGCCCGTCCTCTAAGATCAGGCCAGGAGGCCCTTCTGAAGGTGCCATCCATGAAAGAGGTGAAGGGGATGGCATGTCGGAATAGGGCCTTCTCGGTTGTTGCCCCCCAACTTTGGAACACCCTCCCTAGAGAGATCCGCCTGGCTCCGACACTCTTGGCCTTTCGGCGCCAGGCAAAGACCTTTCTGTTCACCCAGCATTTTAATTAATTAATTTTAATGTTTTAATTGTTTTAAGAAATATTTTAATATATGTTATTTTATACTGTTTCTTAAAATGTTTTTAATGTTTTTAGGTTTTAATGTTGTACGTCGCCCAGAAGCCACTGGCAATGGTGCAGCTAAAAAATATTGTAAATAAATAAATAAATAAATAAATAAATAAATATTATTTGTAAAAAGTGCTAGCATCCAAGCAATAAAAGGATGAGAATATTTCAGTCAAAGAGGGATGTTCCTTGAGTTGGCTCCTGCAGGTCCCTACTGGATCTTTCTTTGCTGAATCTGTTACTGGGGGTTAATTAAAGTAGGTATATGACCTTCCTTCCAAGTAAGACTCAACTGGAAATGCAGAAATCCTTATTGCCACATTGTAACTTACAGTATGTCCTGAACCCCTTTGAATCACATTGTTTCATACTACCCTCACCAAGCAGTTAAAAAACAGCAATCATAATCCGAAAATCAGAAAACTAAAATGAAGCCAACAGGTATAACCAAAATCTACAGTATGTCATTCAAGAATTGAAGCCAGCGGCATTCATGCAAAATTATGTAAATGTAAATTGCATACTGTTTCAGAAATTTAACAAAAGATCAATACTGTTGTCAAGGCAGTGAGGCTGAGATTCTGAAGTATGCTTAGTTGAAGCTAAACCACTGAGAAGTAGTTCCACATGAAGTGCAGTATATGTGCAATTAATGTTTGTAAGAGTGCTCAAACAGCAGAAAGATCAACATCACATTTCTTACACCCACAAACCAAACAGATGTGTGTGGATAGAAATGAATGTGAATCACTACAAAATAATTACACAGAGGTTAATTATTGGCTCAGGTGCTGCTTATCAAAAGAAATTATTATACAAATGGTATATGTCAAACCTATAGCACAAATACATAACATCATCAGCAAGCCTCATATAGACTCTCAGTTCTAAATGTAAATGTGTTTCTGTTCTAACAGACCCAACTCTCCTCTCACAAGTATATTTGGAATCTAAACTGTCACACCTCAACCTTAAAACGTCTTCTAAGGAAAAACCCTTCCCTATAATTCAGCCATTCTAACTATGGAGTACACACCATGGTTCTTCCAGTTTACGTACCTTAAGTACAACTACAGATGCCTAATAAAATTATTCAGTCAATGAAATCAGAATTTCTCAGACAGAACTGAATCTACTCACCAACATCTTGTTAGAAAATTAGGATTGAAAACGGAATCTTGAGAATAGTGGCATGTTTTTGAAACATTCTCTTTTAACTATATGGCAAGCAATTGAAACTAGCAGAATGCACATGTTTGAGCAACATTCTGCATTACAAACTGAAGAACAGTACTGCACTCTGTTGGCGACACTGATAATGTTCTAATCTAATTTTTCTCATATCCTCAGTAAATATACATATACGAAAGGATTTTTCATTTCAATGTCTGCATTATTACATTTTGACATAAATTGATTTTTGTGAAATTCCTTCTGTGCGGGAATGATAGAAATGAAACTCCTAGAAGTGTTACATAAACATGGGCAGGGGTTGGGGAAACAACAGCTGATAACAACGTTTTTGAAAGAAGCCTTACTAAACAAATAATTTAGAAAATACAAGAACTTTCATTTTCAGTTAAAGAAGATTTTAGTTAATTAATTCACTTAGTAGATACAGTCTATTTTCCTTACAATATTCTAATAATCTTAACAAAGTCAGCTGCTGATAGCAGACAAAAATAAGGCAGTATCATTTGCCACCAGGCTTAGACTAATTATATACTTACTGCCTTACCATGTAGCAACAATAATTGCCAGAGATGATAATCTATTCAAAAGTTGTAATTATAGAAATAAAAGAGGCGACAAACACATTTCAGCCAATTAGTACTTTCTTTCCTGCTGTCGTGCTGTACATAAAATGTCAGATTCTGACCCAGTTTACTCCTGCCTCACCGAAAGGAGTAGGACTGCTTGCAAAAGTAGAACCATACATATTTTGACAGGGCAAGAGCTGTATAATATGAAAGGCAATTATCTTGACATTTGTACTTTTGGATTTCAAAATATGTTGATATGATATTCTCACAAGGCAGATGTTCAGACGAAGTTGGTGGTTTGCAAAGACAGGGAAGTGTGAAGATGGGTTTGGCAAAGAGCCATCACCAAAAGGTAATGAACACAGATTGTTGTATGGTGAAGGTATCCAATAAAGTTAACTGAATCTTCACAAGGTTAGCCAAAAGCTACCTATTTCTTGTGATCTGATTAAATTAAATGAGGTGTAGTTAGAACCTTGGGTAGTCATATATGTTGATGTCCAATCTCCCCCCCCCGGTTCTTGTCAAATGAGCACTTCTATTAAACTGGTTCAAAGACACATTATTGTGCAACAGGCACTGTGATCTACACTATATCCTAAACTTAACATGCTATTTAAGCATGTTAAGTTTAGCTGAAGAATAATATAATAATAATAATTGTATGCAAGTCAATACTGACTCATGGTGACCCTTTCCAGGGTTTTCTACATAGAGAATACATAGAAGTGGTTTACCATTTCCTTCTTCTGGATGTGCCTTGGGACTGCACAACCTGCCTAGGGCTATCAAAGCTGGGTTTTCTCCTGGGAGGCACAGTGGGGAATCAAAATCCCAGCCAGATACCTAACACACCAAGCTATCCAGCCAGCTGGCTGAATGAAATACAACACAAAAATATCTGCAGCTCAATTATTAACACAATCATACTTTTGAAAGCAGATCAGCATCACAAGAAAGCCCTTTATTCTCCTCTCCTTTCACTTCTAGTGATGATAATTCTTTCCTTTTACAGACCTGCATCTTTAGCTTCTCTGACATTGAAAGCACACGTGGCCTATTTAGGTGTCATACCTGAAACTGTGGAGAGGGCAAAATGGGTGATGGGACAAGAGTATGTACTACAATGTTCCTTAACAGGAATCATTAAGATCTTCGTACATTCACCCTGTGGATCCTACAGAAGGACCTCAAAGTGTGTTTGGCAGAACACACTTGCAGAGCTTCTATTGGGAGCCCTGCTTTATTAATATTTCTGATCATGGCAATTCCATTAAATGCATTTAGCCAAATATGCTTACATGCTCCTCTGTATACCTTTATGTTGAACCCATAGTCTTTCTAGTGGCAAGGACAGGAGGAGGATGCACATCCCTATCAAGGTAACCCTGAGTCAGCGAGGCCCACACCAACCACTCAGCTGCACTGTCCTGATTGTCCTGGTGTGGGTAAAATCCAGGGAAGTCAAATGTACTGATGGACAACTTTTGTTTGCTACTCTGCCAATACTTTAGTCCACTCTTACTAAGCAGAGTTTCCAGAGAGTTACTAAAATCCACAAGGTCTTGGACTCTTGTGCCAACCCTGCAAGGCAGGAATGCCAAAAATATCCAGAAACCACTCAGGTTCCTGTTAGATGGTCAAGACAAGCCTGGGTTTTGTACCACTAATCCTCTTAATCCAAAAGAACCGAACAGCTGAGGAAAAGTACATTTTATTAAAGGTGCTGAAAAATAAAAAAGAACATAACTTCGAAACAGTTTCAGTCAAAAGGCTTGTGGAGCAAAATAAGCAATTGAGGCAAAAACAATTCCAGAGCAATGCTACAAGAAAATAAGAAAGCTAGCTAACTTGTGCTAATACTTACATTCTAGTTGTAATAATACTGTGAATAAATGTATCTGGAGGACATACCTGTTGTCCTTGTGCTATTGTTCTGTACTTTCATTTATCTATCTATCTATCTATCTATCTATCTATCTATCTATCTATCTATCTATCTATCTATCTATCTATCTATCTATCTATCTATCTATCTATCTATCTATCTATCTATCTATCTATCTATCTATCTATCTATCTATCTATCTATCTATCTATCGCCCGTCTGGCAGCCAAGGCCACTCTGGTGGTTTACAACTAAACAGTAACAATAGCATAATCACAAAAACAACAATCATAACTTATAAAAGCGGAAAACAAAAACACCATAAAATACAAGAAACATAATAAAATAAAATGAAATAGCATCAAATGCATGATGGTAGATTACATGTTACATTTTTGGAAGCACTATTGCATCAGGATGTTAGTTGATCTGGGAAGGCCTGTCTAAATAACCAGGTTTTTAGTAGTTTTTAAAAGGTGCCCAATGGAGGGTCCAGGTGGACTTCGAATGGGAGGCTATTCCACAATTGTGGAGCTAACACTGAGAAGGCCTGATTTCTGATGGTCATTTTCTGGATGTCTTTCGGGGTAAGGACTCTCAGCTGCCCTGTCTCAGACAATTTTACTGGATGGGTAGACCTAACAGGAAGGAGGCGCTTGGCTAGATATTGAGGTCCCAAACCATTTAGGGCCTTATAGGTTAGTATCATCACTTTGAAGCTGGAATGGAAGCAAACTGATAACCAGTGTAAGCATCTGAGATGGGGAAAATATGTTGGTATTTTCTAACCCCACTGAGTAGTCTGGCCGCCTAGTTCTGGACCCGTTGAAGTCTCCATAGCAGCCCCGAGGGCAGCCCCACATAGAGGGCATGGCAGTAATCTAATCTCAAGACTACCAGTGCATGGACCAGCGTGGTGAGGGACCCAATGTCAAGGTAGGGACACAACTAGGCAATCTGCTTTAGGTGGAAGTAGGCGGATCAGACCACAGACACTACCTGGGATTCTATTGATAGTGCTGGGTACAAAAGTATGCCATGGCTGCGCATCTCATCTTTCATGGAAAGAGTGGTTCTCCCAAAAGAAAGGGAAGCACCCAGACCACAAACAATAGGGGCTCCCAACTGCAGGATTTCCATCTTGCCCAGTATCAGCCTCAGTCTGTTTCCCCTCATCCTAATTATTACTACTAGACAGCCACTGTGGTGCTGAAGGAGACTCTTGAGAGTCCTCTGGACTGCAAGGAGAACAAACCTATCCATTTTGAAGGAATTCAATCCGGAGTGCTCACTGGAAGGACAGATCCTGAAGCTGATACTCCAATACTTTGGCCATCTCATGAGAAGAGAAGACTCCCTGGAAAGACCCTGATGTTGGGAAAACGTGAAGCCAAGAGGAGAAGGGGACAACAGAGGATGAGATGGTTGGACAGTGTTATTGAAGCTACAAACATGAATTTGACACAATTCCGGGAGTCAGTGGAAGGCAGAAGGGCCTGGCGTGCTCTGGTCCACAGCGTCACAAAGAGTCAGACACGACTAAATGACTAAACAACAAAGACAGCCATTCCCACAAATCTTTAATTTCCAACTAATACTTACATCCTGGCATAACTTCAGCATAGCCTCAGAGCATAAATGGAATACAAGTTGTGAAGCAAAGTAGCAGATGAGCACAGAAATAACAGATGAGCAAAGAGATATCTAGACTAAGCTAAATAATGTCTCTCCCCGCTTTTATAACAAAATTTCACTTTCCAGAATCTTCCAGAAGACCTGCCAATTGGGAGTCAAGCTTTTCCAGACTTTCATGAAGAAGATAATGACTTCTTTCCCACTCCCCTCCCTTCAGCTGAAACCATTCTCCTAATTAACCCAGTACCGAGGAGTGAGCTCAGTCTGGCCTTGATGTTTTCTTTCTGACAGAGATAAGGTGTAGGTAGTTGCTGCCTTCTAATTACCAGTGAACATCTCCATTTCTCAGTAAGCTTGTCCTAGACATAAACTACAAGGCCTGGTTTTCCAGAAGAGTAGCAGAAACCATGATCCTTCATTTTCACAATCTCTTGACAATCCCCACCACCTATTTAGCCACCTATTTGGAAAGGACTATATTGACAAGTTGTATTTCTGACCTATGCCATTCACTAAACTGGGAGTACATAATCCTTTTGTGCAGGGATACATACAGACTAGGCCTATCTGTGCAGTTGGGGGAGTCATAAAGAGTTAGGTAAAGGTAAAGGTTCCCCTTGACAATTTTTGTCCAGTCGTGTTCGACTCTAGGGGGCAGTGCTCACCCCCATTTCCAAGCCATAGAGCCAGCGTTTGTCCAAAGACAATCTTCCGTGGTCACATGGCCAGTGCAACTTAGACACGGAACGCTGTTACCTTCCCACTGAGGTGGTCCCTATTTATCTACTTGCATTTGCATGCTTTCGAACCGCTAGGTTGGCGGGAGCTGGGACAAGCGATGGGCGCTCACTCCGTCGAGTGGATTTGATCTTACGACTGCTTGGTCTTCTGACCCTGCAGCACAGGCTTCTGCGAATTAGCCCACAGCGCCACCACGTCCCTTCATAAAGAGTTATATAGCTTAAATATGTCATAGAATCATAGAATCATCATAGAGTTGGAAGGGACCTTTGAGGTCTTTTAATCCAACCCCCTGCCCAAGTCAGGAGACCTCATACCATCCTGGACTTCATACCATCCCAGACAGATGGCTGTCCAATCTTTTCTTGAAAACCTCCAGCGAAGAGGCACCCACCACATCAGGAGGCAAGCTGTTCCACTACTTAATGGTTCTCAGCGTCATGAAATTCCTCCTTTTTCCAGGTTGGATCTCCCTCTGATGAGTTTCCTCCCATTGGTTCTTGTCCTACCCTCAGGTGCAATGGAGAATAAATCAATGCCCTCTTCCCTGTAGAAACCCTTCAGATATTGGAAGACTGCTACCATGTCTCGCCTCAGTCTTCTCTTCGTTAAGCTAAACATACAGTACCTAGTTCTTTTAGTTGTTCTTCATAGGATTTAGCCTCAAGTCCCATTATCATCTCTGTTGCTCTTCTCTGCACCCCTTCCAGTGCCTCAGCATCTTTTTTATATTGTGGTGACCAGAAATGGACACAGCACTCTAAGTGCAGCCTCACCATGTTCACAAATGTTAGTGAATGCCACTAAGTTGATGGCATGGCATATATTTGCGGTTTCATTCTCTGCTAAGAGCATCCAGTTCATGAGCCTTGAATATTTGAAAGTGGAAAGTACTTTCCCCCTCCACTTTTTGGCAGAGAAGATGGAGAGGGAAAGCAATTTCTTTGCAAGAAAGTGGAGGGGGAAAGCAGGGGTCAAAGCACTTTGATCTCTTCTCCCCTACTTACTTCCATGTATAAGATGACCCTCAACTTTTAATTTAAAGATTTTAGACAAAAGTATCATCTTATACATGAAAAAAATACGGTAATGAATGGTAATACTATACACCTATACTGAGAACTAAGCCGACTAAGCAGAATGGAACTTGCTGTCAGGTAATTGGATTGCACGAATCTAGAGGTGGAAGGGGGGGATTCATAAATTCTAACAGTAGTGAAAATAATTTGAATACATATGCTTTGCATAAAAAGCATGTATCGTATGTACAAAGCTTGGATTGCATGTACAAAAATGTATACACTACTGAAACAGCGACATCTACATTGGCTCGGGCATGTCGTGAGAATGGCTGACAGTCAGATTCCAAAAGATCTCCTGTATGGAAAATTAGTGCAGGGAAAGCACCCCAGAGGAAGACCACAGCTGTGATATAAGAATATTTGCAAGCAGGACCTGAAGGCCTTAGGAATGGACCTCAACAGATGGGAAACCTTGACATCTGAGCATTCATCCTGGAGGCAGGCAGTACAGCATGGCCTCTCCCAATTTGAAGAGACACTTGTCCAGCAGGCCAAGGCAAAGACGCAGTCCCAAAACCAGCAAAATCAGGGAGCTGGATAGGGGACAGATTGTATTTGTCTTCAGTGTGGAAGGGATTGTCACTCTCGAATTGGCCTTCTCAGCTACACTAGACGCTATTCCAAGATCTCTATTCAGAACACGTTACCATAGTCTCTCAAGACTGAAGGATGCCTACACATATGCTTTGTCCCAGAAACCAAATGCTTTAGAAGGGACACATCAAATACATATTCAAATTATATTGGTTTAGAATTATCTGTTAGTCTTCATTGTTCTTGTTGACAGTGACCGTTTGTAATTGATTCATCTAGCCTCTCTTAAGCAAAATGGGCAAAGTGCAGCCTGTGGATTGCATGCAGCCTCCAGAACTGTTTTCTGTGGGCTCCCATGATCTTCAGAGATGACAATGCTAGCAATGTCAAAGATCATGATGGTGACTAAGATGATGAGGAAGCAGTGTTTTTACCACTTTGAGGAAGCATCCAAGGGGTGGAGGCCTTAGATGCAATCTGTCTCCAATTTATCATGCTGCCCTTTGATCCATCCTCAGGAGGATTAGGGCCACACACACCAGAAAGACCACTGTTAATGACCCATGACAATGGGTGGAGGACTGCAGAAGTGGGATTATCCCTCACCCCCAGTCCTTTGTCCTTCTAACCGGCCTATTCAGAAGCTATCTAATATGGTAAACCAAAATGCTCAGTTTGTATTGGAGATTTCAACTTCTATAGCAATATTTGGGACTATGAACATGAAGGCAAACATGGCAAAGCCATTATAAAATGGGCAGAATCCCACTCAGTGTGCCTTATGCATGAAAGATACAGGTCCTTTCATGTCAAGCACATGCAGCCAGGGTGCAAACAAAACTATAATGATTGGGATGCCTCTGAAAGAAAATGAAATGAAAGTTTTAGCTTTGTACATGCCTCATCTGATAATTAAAAAAAAATTGAGAGATCACTTTTCGTTGTTTGGTGAGAGGCAGAAAGTTGGTCTCAAGCCCTGGTAAACATACCCAGGCTTGATCTCAAGAAAAAAACTGAAGTCCTGTGGTAGAAGCCATGCTTAGCAAGCAATACGCAATCTCTAGATACTCTGCAAAGCTACTACCAGTAGAAATACACTATACTGCGCTAGAGGAATCAAAAGTCTAATTAATTGTCATAGTTATGTTTCATGCTCATATTTCCTAAATGGATTATACAGTGGGGTCTTGACTTAAGAACGGCTCGAGTTAAGAACATTTTGACTTAAGAACCACTCTCATAGGAAAATATTGACTTGACTTACATACTTAGATTTGAGTTAAGAACTGAAAAAACCACGTGGGAGGCAGGGAAAGTGCAAAATTTGAACTTTTAGTTAACTGTTGGCCAGTGAAAAGGGTGCCTGTCTGCTTCCTCACTCCTCCCAGCATTTAGAGAGTGGATTGGGAGACAGTCTTCGGACTGCCTGGTACTGTACTGCCTGGACTGTATTTTCCCTGCCTTCCCTGAACCTTTCTTGACCTAAGAAAAAAAAGAAACAAAATATCCCCCTCTAGTGGTCGAAGGCGGAATAGCAGCTTCCCATTAGTTTCTATGGACGGAAAAGAGCAGATACAGATCAAATGGTTCTCAATGCATTCCTATGGGAAATGCAGATTTGACCTGAGAACTTTTTGACTTGAGAACCGCCTTCCAATACGGATTAAGTTCTCAAGTCAAGACCCCACTGTAGTTAGGATAATGCATTCTGCAAAAACCTCATAGGAATCTTACATTACAAGGTACATATTAGGAGCAAACTTTAAATAAGACTATAGAGTACAACTTACTTAAACAAGAAAGCTTTGAACATATTCTTAATCTTCATGGAATTTAACTGGATTTCAGAATGTTTGATTTGCCTATCTGTGCAATGTTTCCTACCTTCACATAATCATAGAACTGCAGAGTTGGAAGTGTTCCCAGCAGTCCAGTCCAAGCTCCAGTGCATGAAAACCACAAATAAAATTGTCCCTGACAAATGGCCTTCCAACGTCTCTTTCAAAAACACCAATGAATAATGGTCCCCACTGTCTAAAGCAGCCATTTTCACTGTTGAACAACTCTTACTGTGAGAAAATTATTCAAATGTTCAGTTGAAATCTCCTTTCTTATCATTTGAATGTGTTTCTTTGAAACATGCCTTCTGGAGGAGCAGAAATGAGTGCCACTTTCTATCTGAAAGCCCTTTACATATTGTAAGATGGCTGTCATATCCTCTCTAAATCTTTTCTTTTCCTGGTGAAACCTTCCCACTTCCCTCCACTGTTCCTAATATGGTTTGATTTCCAGAGTGGTTACCTCTCTTCAACATGACAGAAGCTCAACATCAGGCTGCTGGTCTCCCCCAGGGGGGAAAAACCCCCTCATCAATTAAACCTAACTATCACCAGGATACATTATCATTTCATTTCATACTTTTAATCCCTGAGTGTTGCATACTCTGTAATAGGAAAGTAGCATGTTAATAGCCCTCTTAATCCGACTCCCCTCACTGTTGCACTCACATTGCTGCAAATGTGAAGGACCCAAAGAGAAATAATAGAGGAAAAAGCAATGCATACTGGGTCTTCATGTGATTGTACAACCTGCATAGAAGTTGCACACCTCTTATAATTTTCACTACCAAATGATCAGTAGCATTTGTACATACAACTGATCAAATATTCATTGTTACCAAATAAACTGGTTTAGTTTAATGGCTAATATACTGAATAAGGATGGAAAGAATATTTGCTAAATTCCATGTTCTGTCAGTTTAGGCTGTCAGTGAGGAATTTTAAAAATTCCTTGTTTCTCCTCTAGAGTGAGAAAAAAGTCTCTCTATAATTTGCACAACATGTCTCTAGCATCTTTTCCCTTTGAGAAGCAATGTATGTCTTCAAATCAAGTATGTAAGAAGCAGCTGATTGTTAAAATAGACACAAACAAACCATCCAATGCTTCAAATAGAAAAATAAGTCTCTTATTTGAGGCATTTCATGCAATTCATCCGATTTGCCCCCAAACAGATAATTTTGTGCAAGTAATGACAATTTTTGTGTGAAATCATGTGACAGTCAATGTGAAACCAGTGTCAAGAGTGTCAGAAAAAAGAAACATCTATCTAAGAAAAGAAGTGTTACAGCATACTGTTACACACAAAGTCAGAGGCCAAGGTACCCACCTGGTCAAGAACACAAGTTCCCCTGTTATTCATTTTTCCTTTAATCCAGATGTGGGGAACCTGAAGTGCTCTAATTTGCTGGATTACAACTCCTACCAGCCCCAGCCATCATGATCAATGTTAAGGAATGATAGTAGGTGTGCTGTGATAAAACTTGGAGGACTGCATATTTCTTATTGTCTCTGTTTTTCCATTTGAGAAGTTTCTGATAGCTTGGCCTCAGTGGTGCCAGCTATTCCCAGACAATACTGCTGCTAATCCACCCTTGGAAAGTATATCTACTATCCAGAGCTGCTTAAAATTATTAAAATCATACCATCCATTTGAGACTATGCATGTTTGCATTTACTCATTAATGAAAATAAAGTGCAGTAAATCTAGCTATAGAATAGTTACCCAAGGTGAGTTAATCAAAGACTTGTACACTTACAGTATAAATAACTTTAGACAAACTAAATTTGAATAAATTCCAGTATATATTGTCTGTCATTGATTTCAAATCTTTACATCATCTGACATGCTTTATAACCTCAGATTTTTGAAGTGAGCTGTACAAATACATTTTCATTGCTTTTCTTGACTATTGATCTAGATTTCTGTTGGACATACACAACCTTGACTTTTTGTTAAGCAGTACAACTATACAAAATGCGTATAACAACACAAATACAGGTTTCTGCATTTCCCCCTTAATCTAAACTAGTGGTTTTAGCAATGAGCTCATTTGTTTTAAGTACAGACACCTAAAGTTCTGAAATAAATAGAAGAAAAGAGAAAGATAGAGAGGAAAGAAAAAGACAGACAGAAAGATAAGTTGTTATACTTATAAACATCAGAATTTGATGTATCTCTTTCAATGACATTTAAAAATAGATGATGCTTGGAAATTATGAAGGGAAGGGTGTGGGTGTTTGGGGATTCTTTTTATGGAAATGCTGACAATGATCATTGCCTATAAAATAATTCTTCTATTTTACTGTAATGGGCTCAGTTGCGTGTGGTATTTTCAAAACTGAATTTGTATTCAGTCAGTTACATGAGAAGATGGATGCAATACAACAGCTCAAACTCAATTAAATTTATTTCCATTCTCACTTTCTCAGTGAAATAAGCAAGGTTGACAATGCTCCCAATTTAAAAAATGGTACCTAAAAATCTGATTTAAGTGTTGAAACGACAATGAAATGTAAACTTTGACACTACTGTTTTCATGTTGAATGTTTGTTGGCCACAAATAATTGTGGCTAACATACGAGTACTACATGAATGTTAGTAAAATTCTCCAGCAGCTTTTCAGTTTCTACAGACAATACAGAATTCCACCAAGTAGATAAAGGTGATGACTGTTCTGGAAATGGGGCAACAACTTATTGGCCCATTCCATGATGTGAGTAGATTCCTGCATGGAACCACTTAACACCAATGGCTGATTCATGTTTCCCACTACTACATCAGGAAACACAGGCACAGCTCAAATCAGATAAATAGATGTGTCAGCTCTGACTGTGCAGATCACATGTTTGGGAAAGATAGGAACTAGACTGGGTCTCATTCCATCCCAAAGGGTGTCAGTATTTAGGTGGGGTTATATATGCAGATACATGTAAACAGCCCACTGCTACATATGTGTATTTCTAGATTCAAACTAGCAAGCCTTCTTTATAGGTGCCAGGATGATGACAAGATAATAAATCCTTCTTCCTATGTCAGTTTCTTTATACTTTGTGATGCTCTTAATTTTATGTCTATGAGCTATATTTTCAGAGGCATTTCAAATGTACTGATCAAAGGAATGGGGGCATTCAGGTAATATGAAAGGAGGGAGAATAACCTCTGACCTGACATTACCAAAAATACAAATAAAAGGAGACACTAAGATGAAAACAAAATAGTGTCATGGATTTACATATGGGGTTTTTGATGGAAACTAGGGCTGGGTTTTAGATCAAAACTCACCATCTCAAAACCACTCCTTTTCATCCGCCTGCAGGACTTGAGGTAAGTACGTATACGTTTTCTGGCACGCTCTTGGTATTCAGGGAATTGTCGCCTGCATGAGTCAATGATAGCCTGGATCTTTTCTTTGGGCTGCTTAGAGATTGGGACCATTCGGTCCAAGTTTTCATCTACAAACAGCCTGACAAACATCTGTTGGCAAGAGGGAGACAGAGGAGAAGGATTTGGAGGGCTGCTCTATTCTCTTTCTACGCTTCCTGTCTCAGTTACAGACAGGAAGACTTTTGTTGTTGTTGTTTTACACAGTGAAGTGTTTTGTTATGGAAAGCTAGAAATGCTAAGCAAACAAGGATTTTATTTTAGGATCGAAAAAAAAGACAAAGAAAAGATTAGACTGTAGTGTACAGAAATTGTGAGGGAAATAAAACACAGATTCTAAAGATAGGCAGGTACCAGATTACATTTCAAATTAACAGTGTATTATGATTACTACATTGTTTTTACGAACCCTGTCTCTTCCCTTCCTTTGCTAATGAACAATTTTTGGTGTGTTGTCATGCAAAAATTACATAAACTTTGGAAACAACAGAAAATCACTAACCACTGGAGTACTCTTCAGAGAGTATCCACAGGCCCCTCCCCACTGCTCTATTCACCAAGCAGACATGCATATGCGTACACAAAACACACATCTGAAATTGCTCTTACAGTAACAGTGCCTTAAAATGCCTAAAACTGGTGAGCCTAGTGTCTGTCTGAATCATGTGCTTCAACATGCTTATGGAAGGGGAGGGGAACATTACCCCTTCCAAAAATAAAATTAAGGTACCTCTTTTATTAGCACCTTTACCCATAAACAAAAATCCCAAAGGAAGAAAAAAATTAGAAGTGCACAATAAAACCATCAAACTCACATTAAAAGCTTTTAGACGCTCAGCTTCTACTCCATCTGATTCATTAGCCTTCTCAGCATCTTCATGCTCATCATGGTCATCCTCATCTTCCTCTCCTCGGTTTAGGGAGAGATCTTCTGCACCTCTGTCCACACTTTCATTCTTGCCAGAATCGTAGCTTGAATAGCTATGGGCAGGTGACTAGGAAGGAAAGAAGCCATTTTGTAAAACAAGCCTGAACATCTTCTGCACCTTAACAAAGCTATGCGATTAGAAAAAAAAAAAATCCAGTCTCATTGGATTAAGTGAGTTGAAGTGGTATTCAGGAAATCCAAGACAGCTTTTGATCAAATCAGGTGACAAATGGAGAATTTATTCATATGATAAATTTATAAATGTTTGATTTAGGCATAACATTTACAGGGGAAGAGACAAAGAAAACAGTTTATGCAATTTAGTGCACAGAATATGGATTTGATCCTGCAAGAACTGGTTTAGTATTCCAGCTTTACCAAGGAATAAAAGCCCAGCTTTAGGGCATTTTTTTTTTAAAAAAGTTATCTAGGAGTTCTTCTGTTCTTATAATCATTTGTTCTTATTTATCTCCAGCATATTCACAAATTCATATTCTACATAAGTCTGTATTCTTTATAAGTGGCATGATATACACAGTTTCATGTTCAGGTGTAGGAAGCGAATTGTCGTTTTTGGAAAAAAATGTAAGAAACATCTTATTGTTTAAATCAAACTTTCCTTTTCTCACACATTAGCTGCCTTGCCTGGTATAATTAAAACTTGCCTCTTCTCAACTGTAAGTTTCCTCAGATGACTATAAAGTTTAGAACTATGATCATTCCATTTTCTGGATAGTACAATATCTGTCATGTTGAACAAACACTTTTTAAAAAATTAAGTGACAAAACATTGTAAGAAAATGTGACAATACATGCAGGTTTGACCCCCCTCTCTGCAAGAATTGTAGCTATATATTGTCACGGATACCCCTTATCTGAGCCATGCCATGATTTTGTAGACGGCTCTTTCCATTCCGTTAGATGCTGAGGCATCCTTCTATAAACTGAAGATGTCTTCTGCTCATAGAAGGGCTGCATGACAACTCAGAGTAGAGCACTGCATACAAAAAGTTAAAAATAAATACAAAATAAAATCTTGATCTGTGGAAGTGCTCACATAAACTCATGTGCAATACAAGGTAAGTCAACTGTCATAGTACAGACTTTGTTTCTATACTGAATGAACTCTTGCAAGTGTCAAAAGCTATTTCTACTCATAGTTCTTTGGATTAGAAATGGGGACAACTCACCATTTTAGTGAGTTGTCCTGTTTTGTGAGTCATCAAAAGTTGACCCCATTAAGTGACAAATAACAAAGTTATTCATCAATTCATGAGGAAGTTATTAAAAAATAACACCCCGCCGCACCCCTTCCTATTACAACCCCCCCACACCATTCTGCTTACCTGCCGCTGATCAGCTGATCAGCAGGGATAGATAGCCACACACACCCCACAACCACCCAACCTCACAGCCTACCCCACCCCCTTCCTTTCCCTACCTTAGCCCCCACCCCCCACCAACACCCCCTTCCTATTAAAAAACCCCCAAACCACAATTCTGCTTACCGGCTGCTGATTAACTGATCAGCGGACGATAGGCTGCCACCCCCCCTCACAGCCAGCCACTCCAACAACCTACCCTTCCTCTCCCTACACCCCCTCATGTTAATTGCTGCTGCTCAGGTCTCCTTCTGGCCTCCCAGCCACAGCATGTAAAAAAGGAGAGTGGCTGCCCTTTGCAAAGATGGTGGCTGTGGCTTCCCTACCCTAAATGAAGCTGCAGCTACCATCTTTGCAAAGGGCAGCCAGTCTCCCTTTTTACATGCCGTGGCTGGGAGGCCAGACGGAGACCTTGGCAGCAGCAATTAAGGTAAAGGTGGGGTGGGGTCTAATGTAGGGAGAGAAAGGGGTGTTGGGGGTAGGCTGTTGGGGTAACTGGCTGTGGGGAGGTGGCTGCCTATCTGCCACAGATCAGATGATCAGTGGCCAGTAGGCAGAATGGTGTTTTTCTTTTTTCTTTTTTTAATAGGGAGAGGGTGTCGGTGGGTGGGTGGGGTTAAGGTAGGGAAAGGAAGGGGGGTTGGCTGTGAGGTTGGGTGGATGTCTATCTGCCGCCGACTGGTAGGCAAGATGGTGTTGTTTTTGTAATACGAAGGACAAATAAAAATGGGTAAATATTCATCCCTTCGTATTTGTGGGGGTCTCTAGAACCCATGTATATGAAAGGATGAACATTTAATGAATAGGCTATTTTCATCAAAAAAAAGTCGATCTGTTTTTATATTCATCCCCATATCTACTTTGGATCCAACCCATGTAGTCACAATTTTGTATTGAGCAGGAAAATGTTTTCATATAGAAATCACTTTCTGTTGTGTGCATTTAGTCTGCTATTTTCAGAGAAAGATGAAGTAAATGATTGCATAAGCATAATTCCCATGAAATTTTTTACAAGGTATTATTTTACTACATAGAAAGATTTATTTTGGCAGTTACATTTTTATGGATTATTTCTATGTGCTATTATCAATAGCACTAACTACTACGGCCCCAGTCAGTGTATGAGACAGAATAAAAATAAAATATTCATTGTTGAACCTTACATTAATTATCTCTAAATTAATTAAATTAATTCAAGTTTCTATTAAGCTTAATTCTAAAAATAGCAAAATGCAGATTTATTTCTTGTTACCAAATCTTCTAAAAGGCATTAGATAATAGACATTAGATATTTTAATGCCTTAAAAAGTGTCAAGAGTGTATCACACACACACACATGCACCACCACCACCACCACCTGGTTGTTTTTCTTGCAAAGTCTTTATGTATCAGGATTCTCTGCTTCTTCTGGTGTAGAATCAGTAGCTTCCTGGATAAATTGCATATGACCATTTCACTGAACAATTACCCACTCAAAGTGTCAAAGATGTGGCAGCTACCAGCAGAATGAAATACCACATTATCTGCTATTACAGGCCCTAGTCACACAAGGGAAATGTTATGTAGTTATGCACCACTTACGCTGGTATTATTTTTTCTGTGTCACATGACACAGAGTCAAGACTGAGACATTTTCCTGGCTAGCAGTGTAAGTGCAGAACATTTCCCCATCTCTAGGAGGGTTGTGTTAATTTGTACCTTTGTTGTATCGGTGCATTCCTGACCGGGATTGCCTGTGTGCATGACCCGCCCCACTTCTTTTCAGAATTGAAGCCAAGAAGGTGCCTGCCATTCCTGCAGTGTGGAGCTTTTTTAAGTAAGTTGGTAAAAGTATGTCACTTGGAGAGCTGCCACCACTACATGACTGGTAATATTTTTTTCTTGTGGGAAGATAACATTGAAACATGGGTGTGACATTCACCCTTTGTGGCACCTACGTGTTGTGCCATCACAAAGGCTCCAAACAGTGTTTTCCTCTCACTGCCACCAGTGGATTACCTCAATCCACAATATAAATGACGTTTATCAAAACACTTGTCTTGTGAATGCAAACAGAACTTATTTATTGAAGTGAAGCCAATTTAATAATCACAGAAGTTCTTCAGATGAACATTGTACTCAAGTAAATCATTAACAGGTCTCTCAATACATACTTTTGTCTTGCCATATAATTACCACCTTCTCTATCTATTTATCTTAACCAGCTTTATCTCTATTAGTATCTGTTCCTTCTGTCTCTAACCAGTCTCTTATCTCTCTCTCTCTATCTGCATCTCTGACTGTCTGACTCTCCCTCCTCCTGACAAACCTTCATATATCCTCTGACTCCACCCCTCCAATCCTCTCATAGGCTCATGCAAATTAGATTATGACTATGAGTGGCAGGAGTGATGTAGGGCAATTGTCACAATGGGTATGCAATGTCACCGGAGGAGAGATTGCCAATACTTTCCTAAACTGAACTTCCCGACCAATGCTCCCTCTAATTTCCAACACACACACCCCCAGCGTGTGAGTCCATCTCTCTGCATGGGGTTCTTTTGCAACAGGAATGAAAGGGTTGGGAAACAATAGCTGTGGGTAAATGGGAGAGGAGGAAAGCTGTGTGGAGAGGGGGACAGAGTTAAGCGCCCTCATGCAGTCGCACATCTTAAAGGGAGACTTGTTTCTGATATATTGATGTATATAAATCAAGGGACTATATAGCCTCTTGAAGCAAGAGAGCAAATAAACTGGTGCCATGGTATTGCCAGCATAACAATTCATATAGGAGGAAATAAATCGGTACAGCTCAAAGTTCTTGGGATGTTTGTTCCAGGATATAAACCATGTGACCATGATTCAGTGCAACAGAGATATGGAAAGTATCAGAAGAACTAGAAAACATTTCCCTTGTGTGACCAGGGTCTTAGGCAGCCTGTCATCCTTTCCCTATACTTAACACAGTGAGTACAATAGCCCAAATGCAAATTCAATTGTATTAATGTAGCTGAAAGATATGTAAGGATCAACATGTTTATTTAAAGAAAATACAAAGGGGGTAATTGGAACAATTAGTTAGTGCCTGCTTCTCTGTATATCTATGACATGTGAAGCAGATACCAAGCTTCCATTTAGTTTATTCATAAAGTAATGTTCACAAGCTCTGCCTGGAAATGACAAGTGTCCAAGGGCCCAGAAAACATTGATTAGGCAGACACATCTGCCGGGTTCTGGATTCCTCCTCCTTATCAGTAGATTGAGCCAAGATGTCCACTGCTCTACCTTGCCCAGAGAACCTGATACAATTTCAGCCTGTGATATCAGCTGAGGTCAACAGGGTGCTTGACTGCTGGATGGCCACCACCTCTTTACTAGATCCTTGCCTAGCATGGTGGCTGAAAGCGGCCAGGCCTGTAACAGTAGATTGGACTACTGCCATTATCAATGGGTCTTCTCTTGAGGGCAGGGTACCCTTTGCCCTCAAGGAGACACTCATTTAGACCAATTCAGAAAAGGCCCAACTTGCCTGCAGATGACATAAACAACCATAGACCCATCACTAGCATTGCTTATATGACAAGCTGGTGGAGAGAGAGGTGGCGGATCAGCTTCAGGAACCTCTGGAGGACACCAATGCCCTCAATCCATTCCAGTCAGGGTTCAAGCCATGCCACAGCATGGAGATGGCACTGGTTGCCCTGCATGATTGAGGGAGACAGATAGGGGCAAAACATCCTTGTTGGTCCTCCTCAACCTATCAGTGGTCTTCAATACTGTCGACCATGATATGCTCCTGGGGAGGTTTTCCGGGTTGGGGATCAGAGGTCAGGCCTTGGCCTGGCTCTAGTCCTTCTTGGAGGACCGTCCTCAGAGAGTGCAAGCTTAGAGAGGTGTTGTCCACCCCATGGACTCTCAACTGTTGAGTCCCGTAGGGTTTGATCATCTCCCTAATGCTATTTATTATCTACCTGAGTTCACTGGGGGAGGTCATCAGTAGTTTTGGGGCTTTGTGTCCTCAATATGCAGATTACATCCCACTCTATCCCTTCTTCCACCTTTCTGTAGTGGATGCTCTCCCATCCCTTGAGCGCTGCCTGGATGCTGTGCTGGGATGAATGAAG
Source organism: Pogona vitticeps (assembly GCF_051106095.1). Classification (NCBI taxonomy): domain Eukaryota; kingdom Metazoa; phylum Chordata; class Lepidosauria; order Squamata; family Agamidae; genus Pogona; species Pogona vitticeps. The sequence goes on from NC_135786.1 coordinate 191,381,665, forward strand.
AACAATAGACTGAGGCTGAACCTGGACAAGATGGAAATCCTGTGGGTGGGGGTCCCTAAGTGTCTGCTGTTTGGGTGCCTCTCTTTCTTTTGTGAGGTTTCTCTTGCCACAAGGATGAGGTGCACAGCTTGGGCATACTTTTGGACCCAGCATGATCAATGGAACCTCAGATAGTGTCTGTGGTCTGCATCATCCATCTCCATCTAAGGCAGATCGCTCAGCTGCATCTATACCTTGACACCAGGTCCCTCATCATACTTATCCATGCACTGGTAGTCTTGAGATTAGACTACTGTAATGCTCTCTGCATGGGACTACCCTTGGTGCTGTCACTGAGATTTCAGCATCAACATATCTCCCCCACCCTGGCCATGCTGCGCTCATTACCTGTTCATTTCTGTGCCAACCTCAAGATAATGGTGTTAACCTATGAAGCCCTAAGTGGTTTGGGACCTCGTTATCTAGAAGATACCTCCTTCCAACCAGATCTGTCCATTCTGTAAGATCTTCACAGGTTGGACAGCTGAGAGTTAGGCTGGAAGATAGGCCCGGGTTGGACAGCTGAGAGATAGGCCCGGAAAACAGTAATAAGAAACCTAGCCTTCTTAGTGGTAGCCCCACAATTATGATATGCTCTCCCACCTGATATTCACCAAGTGCCTTCATTGGGAACTTTTAAGTGATTATTAAAAATTTTCTATTTAGACGGGCTTTCCCAGACTCTACAACATCTGATACATTAGTGCTAAAATAACCAGAATTCGCTAATGTTCAACCTCCATCATGCTTTCATTTTAATTTAATGTTCCATTGATATTATTTTAATTTGTTGATAGTGTATAGATTAGTTTATTTTATTGTCTGCTTTGTATTGTTTGTCTTTATATTTTGCTTTATGGTACTTTGTAAACTACCCAGAGTGGCCTGGGTTGCCAGATGGGCGGTATAGAAATTAAATAAATAAAACAAATAAATAAAAGGAGCAACAGAGAATATGAGATTTTATTTATTTTTTATCTTTCTCATTCATCTGCATGAACCTGTGCAGGATAAGGCAACAGAAGCATTGTTTCTATGTTCACCACCTTAGATTACTCATTCAGGTTCCATACAGATGCCTGAAGTGCAACAGGTTTATTAAACAGGGTAAGTTACCCAGGAAAATACATCTGCAAAAGAATTTCTCTTAGTTCAAAGGAAAAGATGTCGGGGAGAGTCTCAACATGGGATGTTTTTAAGGGACCAGAATACCAATTGCTGGTTGAGCCAAAGTAACGGCAGTTAAAAATATCTAATATGAGTGGATAGGCATAAGAAAGGTGAGAGAAATATTTAACATGCAATATTTAACTTTTGATTAAAAACCCTTATACATTATCAAAAGTAACAAGCAAAAACACAGATGAGAATCCCTCCTTAGGAGGGAACTCAATCAAAATATCACCTCATTGCTCTGCAGTGATGAAAAGGCAAATGTATTATCATGAAATATTTTGGGGAAATTAAGATTAGAACTACAAACATAAAAGTATTGTAATAATGTATGATGTATCAATAGTTGGAATACCATTTATTACTCCGGTTACCCTAAATTAAAAAGATGAGCATGAGAGCTAGGCAAGGTACAAAGCTGAATCTGAAATACCAGCCACATTGTGAACTGTTTTGTATAAGGATGCTAAGTATTCATTGTAGAGTCAACCCTCAACGTACAAACGGCCCTAGTTACAAACATTTTTGGATTTTTAAAAGGTGTTCCCTCCCTCCTTTGCTGCCCCCCCCATTTCCCCAAAAGGTGCTTGTATTGGCTTGTCTTGATTGAAAAGGTGCTTTTCAAGGGGATCTGTTGTCTGAAAGGTGCTTGGTTTTTCCCAGAAGGTGCTTGTCTTGGCTGAAAAGGTGCTTTTCAAGGTCTTCTGTTGAAAAGGTGTCTGTTCCCTCCTTCCTTCCCTCCCTCTTTTCTTTCCTTTTTAAAAAAAACCTAAGTTATCTTAGGTTAAATGAAAAAAGAAAAGAAATTCTGCCCCTAGTGGTAGAAATGGATTAACCAGCTTTGCATTAGTTCCTATGGGAACTAATGATTCGAGTTACAAACCGCTCCTCGACCTAAGAACCAAAACCAGCTGGAATGGATTAATTGGTTTTCAATGCATTCCTATGGGAAATGCTGATTCAACTTATTAACTTTTTGACTTACAAACTTCCTTCCAGAACAGATTAAGTTTGTAAGTCAAGGGTTGACTGTAGTTAAATAAAATACATATTATTATCTAAACTACTATTTCTCCATTTGTACTTTCATTTCAAAACAGTCTAAGCGGATCATAAAAGTGAAACACAAAAAATAAAAAAATATAAAGGGGAAAATAGCACAAAATTACTAAAAACAGAATATTTACACAGCAGCCAAATTAAAACCAAAATAATGTGCCTTAAGATGTAATAATAATCTTATTTGCTAATCTAAAACAATAGATTAGCAAATTAGTTTGAAAGGGATGATAAGAGACACAGTGGCTCTCTTTGGGGAGGGAATTCCATGGGGAAGGCATTTGTGATAATAGGCTTTATCTCATCTACCCACTCGATTTCACCCATTTTATCTTATCTACAGCTGACAGTAGAAGAAAAATATCTGTTTGAAGGGACAGAAGTTAAAGAATTGCAAAACTATTGCCAGTTTTAAGAGGGTCTTGGATAAGGTTTTTTCCCCCATGGACTACAGCTAGGATTGCCACCAGCACATCACCAAGAAGGACGGTACATGTAATCATGGGGGGGGGAGGGAACCTAAGAGGAGAAAAGAGGACACCGGTGTACATAAAACTGTATAATTTATATGTGTAGGTAGAAAAACTTGAAATGATATTTATAATTTCATTTGTAAAGAGAACTTGTAATGCTTCTCATTCCAGCAGGAAAGGCAGTAAGCGGGTGACCTCTACATGTGTGGGGTCTGCTGTCCAAGGGCTTGCTGTAGATGAGAAAAATAATATCTCTACTCTGCTTCCATAAATCAGACTTGGAATGCCTTCAAAGAGAGGACATCTTCAATATGAGGATTTGTCAGTTTTCACAGGGTAAATTTGAATGTCCTCTATAGGGCTGCTCATCTACAGACTCCCTATGACAGCCTTATAGACGTCAGATTCCTTCACACATCTGATAAGGAATTTATTTGTGGTTTCAGAAGATACTGTACCTTGCTGTACTTAATTAATTCTTCATTCCTTCATACTCTTTAATTTTTCACATTATTCAAAATATGACTCCTTTTCTTCTTTAAAAAGATTTATTTAGCAAGCAAGCAATTAAGAAAATAAGAGCCAAAATATAAAATATGCTTGGAATACATATATAAATTACATGAGTGTATATTGCAAAAATGACAATCCTCTGATACAAAACTCTCTAGTTCATATAAGTAAATAATCCTTCTATATACATAAAAAAGTTGGTTCTAGCAAAATACAAGCTTTTGTTTAAACAGCGTAAGATGTAGGTTTAGTAATCCAAGGATACAAGGGAAAACTATTTTCCTTTAGTAAAAGGTTATCTTCCTAGCAAAGTTATCAGTTAGATAAAACTCTCATACAGTCACTTAAAAATCTCTATTGCAAACCAATTTTAGGAAAGCATAAGCCTAGTAAATAATTCACATTGCAGTAGATATTTCTCACCCAATTTCTTAGCAGAGATTTCTCCCCTCTTTGCAAAAACAGGTGCCTGTGCTTCTTGGGATATGTTCTGTAAACATGATAGAAATCTCTTTTTATATTTTTTGGTGTTTCCAGTTCACATGTGATGAGTTACAGGTATTATTTTCTATGCAGGGTTGTCTTCAAAGAATGTCCAGACATTTAGGCTAGTTCAAACTGCTTCAGCTAGACTGGCTACTCATCTGTGCTTATAGAGACCATATTCTTCTTCCAGCAGCTCCACAAGCTAATTTGTTTTGGGGCACATTTAAAGTGCAGGTGATGACCCAATAGGTCTTATACAACTTGGCTCTGAACTATTTAAAAGATTATATTCTCCCATACAAGTTGGCCAAGTCTTTAAGATGTTTGAGGAAGGCCCTTCTCTCAATTCCACTCTCCCACTTTTTGGAGGGATGCCCATTCTCAGTGAGTGACACATTTACTGTGGACATGGGAGAGGGCCTTTCTGGTTACTATTCCTAAATGGAACTCCCTTTCTTTGACCTCCCACATTTCTATTCAGGCCTTTGGCCACTGAGAGTACAGTCAGAAAGGTGCATCTGATCACACTGCAAAGGGTCACTTTAATGGGAGCAATCTCCCTTAAAGCCACTCTTGCATCTGTCATTGAATTATTCCAGCTGACCCCCAAAATGTTGTAGCCCTATCAAAAAAAGTCGAGCTTGGGTCAGGCTGTACATCATGTAATTGCTTTGAAACAGCGGCAAAAATCACAGTGATGGATTGAGAGTTGCCACTTGTAGTCCATGACAATTGCATTCTTTATCATGCAATGAAGGATACATGCAGTGACTCCTTAACTAGTGGCAATTGCCACTATGATTTACATGGTTTCATTTACACCAGTGTATGGAATTGATAACATTCTGGCCTATAGCTTCTTGCACTTTTTTGTGTACTTCTTTTTCATTACGCTGCATGTTCACTCATTAAGCATTTGAATTTAGTTTGTTTTCTAATTTGTACAGGGAGGGAGTTGGGGAGAATACTGCTAGTGCATATCCTGAGGTTGTTTTTTTAAAAAATCCTGTTGCATGCAAACACAATTCTCCGAATATTTTCAGTTCTTCATTGGAGAGTTCCTTCAGCGATGTGTAATTAAAAACCCTTATTGCTTTCCAGTCACAGATGAGTATGCAAGGAAGCTCTGGATAGCCATTCTCCTTCATAGAAACACACTCCATTTCATCCCTGTTGCATTCTCTCCATTAACCTTTGAAAGATTTGTAAAATAAACTTATGTTGGGCAAGAAGAGTCATTTAAGAAAAAATCTATCAAATCCATTTCATGAAAAGAGTTATTTCATGCCTTGAACAGATTTTATATAACCATCACTTTAGCTTTTCTGGCCTTCAATCAAGCTGTGAAGTGAAATTATATTAAATAAACATGGAACGATTATACCTCAGCCCTGTGCTATACTGTGCTTTGCATACTAATGACACAAAAATTCAGATTACTGGGCACTGAAAATGCAAGAGAGGAACTGAATTCCCACTTCAAACCATCAGAAAGTAGCAATCCTGGGTGGTAATTCCAGCCCTCAAGAAGGCTACTATAGAAGCAAGCAGGCGGCTGGTGAGTGATGAGAGGTGGAGAAGAAACCAGGGTTACAAAACCAGGGAAGCAAGGAGCTGAAAGCACAATGGGAGGGAGGACAAACTTAGATAAGAGCAATGAGGATAATGCTAGATCTAGCTTGGCCACATATCTTTCTTCATGGAGGACAGTCCTCCATTTGATGAGATACCATGAAACAATCTGTCAATTATTGGTTTAAAAAATATGGCAGGAAAAAATTCAAGGAGTTTAAATGGGAAATATAGAAAATATAAAAGGCAGGTAATTGACATTCATATATATTGCACTGCCCAAATATGATGCTAAGGAAGTTACTCCAAAGGTGGAGGCAACTTTACAGCTCAGCTGACCCAGCTGGCTGGTACCCTAGCGACCCAAGGAGACTGCTTGTTCCCAAGAAAGCAGAAGTTATACGTCACAGGGTTTTCACTGATCCAAAACCATGGTTTAATGCTTTTAAAAAGATTTGGAAGTCAGTTTTAAATCATAGTATAAATCCAAAATTATTTGGAACCACTTTGCCAAGCTTAGATTCATTCATTTGCCTGCCTGATTGCCTGCCTACCTGCCTGTTTGCTTATTTTTCACCCTGCAGACAAGAGAAATGAAGAAAATGAGATGCCAGTCACAGATATAGTCATTTACTAAGCCAAAATTGCAAGTTTATGACAATTTAGGAGCCAAGCCAGTGACTCCTAACTAGAGATGGGGACAAATATAAAAATGAATCGATTTTTCTGACAAATATAGCTGATTCGTCATATATTCATCGAGCCGTAGTTGTAAAATTTTAATTCAGGACAAATATAGCTTGACGAATATTTCCTTGGTTTTATTCTTCAATCCATTCATATTCGTCTATATTCATTACCCCTTTGGGGGGACTCTCTGAGCTTGCTGGTGCCAATTTGAAGCTCTGGCGAATCAAGACAGAGGTCCTGGATTGGCATGTCTGGCAGCCAATAACACTGCCGAAAGGTGCCGAGAGGCTGTATATAAGCTTTTCCCTTCCAGGCATTGCACATTTCTGTTCATGCTCTCCGGAGTGAGAACAGTTGCTGCTCGCTAGCTTGCTGGTGCTCTTGCGGTTTCGATTTTGCAGCAGCAAAGCAAAGACTTATATTTTTCTTTTTCATCATTGTCATTCATCAATCATCATCAACTTTACTGGGAATTTGGTGAGGGATTTCAGGTAGCCTATGCTACTTCTTTGGAAGGGCTTGATTGTATTTCAAAATCAAATCAATCAAATCTTTTCCCATCATTCCTTTTCCTTTCAAAAGTACTACTGTACTTATTTGTGTGTGTATGCACACATGCATGCATGTGTGTGTGTCTAGGTTGGAGAATTATTCAGTTTTCCAAAGTTCATTTTAGAGAAGCTTCTGTTTCTCTGTGTGTGAGCGCACGTGCACGTGCTGAGACTTAGCTGGCAGGGCTTTTCTTTTTGGACTTTTTTTTTGGCTTCTCTGCCACAGTGGGTCGGGGGTGCGGAATTTTCCTAATTACATTATACTGAGGGGAGGCTTTGTTTAGGCAGGCAGGTCACATTTTAGTATAAGAATTACACCACCATCATTCTAAAAATAAAATTTACACACACTCTCTGACCCTCTATTAATTTCCTTCCTTAAGCTCCATTGCTTTATTTATGTAGTTGGTTTGTTAGGCAAGCAGTAGAAAATGAAGGGATTTCTTCAGGAGAAGAAGGCTGTGAACCTATGCAGGCTAGGTAGCAGCACCGTCATCACAACCACCACATGCACAATCAGGTCTATGATAACCACCAGTGCTGCCACTGTTCCTCCTCTGGTGGCCTTGCAGACAGGCATGGAACCAATGCTTCCAGAGGTGCCAAAAGAACTGCTGCTCCTCTTCCTAGAGGAATCTGAGGAGTTACTGGTTTCTGAAGATCCCCAGTCTGATTTGGAACCAGTAATGACAGGGCAGGTTTCACAGCCCCACCCCCGTCCCCAGAGTCATCCATTCCCTCCTCCCAGACCAGCAACACCCCTGGGGTACAGAGTTCTTCCCAGGCCAGCAGTCAGGGGCAGGCAGTGGGTCCTCATTTGGGCAAACATGGCAGAGGGGCCATGTGGGATCATTTCATAGCGCTCAGCGATAACCCATGGCTGGCATGCTGCAATACCTGCCTTGGGGTGGTCCAGAGGGGGTCAGACCCCAAGGAACTGTCCTCCACTGCCCTCCACCATCTGGAGAGGCACCATCCAAGGCTCCTGTCCAAGGAAGGCACTTCATTTGCGCCATCTGGGAGAGGGAATAGAGGAGCTCCAGGAAAGGCAGGAGGAGGCACCTCCTTTCAAGAGAGCAGCCCCAGGGGTTTCTGGGGCTGGGAGCATGAGGTGGGCCATGCTCCAGGAGGTGGCACCCATTGGGTCCGCCATTACCCTCAGCTGGCAGTCAAAAGGCAAGGCCCAGGAGGCGGCCACTCGTCTCATCGCTGAGACAATCGCCCCTGCTCAGACTTCCACTGTCCATTGTGGAATCCCAAGCCTTCCGCTGGTTGCTGTATTCCCCCCCCCCCGGTACAACCTCCCCTCACGAAGAACTCTCAGTTCTAGAGTGCCGCCCTCGCTCTATGACTCTGTGAGGTGGGCCGTGAACATTTTTCACGGCTACAGGGGTGCAAGGTGCACTTCACAGCGGACCTGTGGAGCAGAGGTCAGCACAGTTACCTCTCACTCACAGCCCACTGGTGGCAGCCAGTGGACTTGATCAGTGGCAGGGCATCGGTGACAGGGCCACAGGGGGAGGCTCTTGCCCTGCCCCCAGGCTATGGGTCCATTCTGCTGCAGGTGCGGCACATGGAAGTTCAGGCAAAGGGGAGGATCATCGCCAATGAGTTCCTGTCCATGCTGCAGGAGTGGACACCGGAGGGGGAGGTGACTAATGGCCACATTGTCACAGATGCCGGGCAGAACATGTTGGCAGCATTGAATGTGGCGGGCTTTGAGGGCATCGTATACATGGCACTCAAATTACATCTTGTGGTGCATGATGCCCTTGGCCTGGGCAGCCACATCAAACCCAAGTGGGACGCAGGGACCCAGGAGATGTGGACACTCCTGGAGCAATGCCACCAACTGGTGGGCCACTTCTCCTGCAGCCTGAAAGCCACCTGCTGGCTGCGTGAGAGGCAGGAGGGGTTGGGTCAGGAGACCCACGTTCTCCTGACAGACCTGCCCACCAGGTGGAACTCAGCCTACACCATGGTGTCCCTCATGGTGGAGCAGAAGGCTATTTTGGAGGACATCATGTCCTCCACACCCATTCTGCCCGGGAATGACGTTGCTTGCTGGCCATTTGAACAATTTTCTAATCCTGCAGCTCCTTCCACTTGGACTACATTCCAAAAGGTCTGTCTTCTTTGTCCCACCCAAAGCCTGTCCAAGCGTCACCCCATTGCCCGGCTTCAGATGGCAGAGCTCGTCTGGTTTTTAACCCGTGCCAATGGGTCCAGCCTGTCTAGGCACCCCCAAACCTCTGAGGGCTATGTTTATCATATCTGGCCGGTCTCAGCAGCCAAGTTGCAAGCAATCCCCAGCTTTCTAGTTCTTCTAAACGAGCATCTTTGTTTGTTTGAAGGTTGTCAGCAAGTCTGGTTAGACATTGGTGACTGTGACAGGTGAGTTTCCTTCCTAGGCCTGTCTCAGACCCACCCAAAGCCTGTCCGGGCATCGCCCCATCACACAGCTTCAGATTGCAGAGCTGAGCTGATCTGTTGGGTGATGTTCATAATGTGCCAAGACAGAGGGCTGTCTGGCCATGTTGACACACCCAAAGCCGGGCTCTGCCCCATAAAAGCCTGTCCAGACATCACCTCATTGCCTGGCTTCAGATTGCAGAGCTGATCTGTTTCCAACAGTCTGTTTTCCTTCTGCCAACGTCCTCAATGTCCGATGGGGCAACACATGCCACTTTGCTGCTGCCAACTACCTCAGTGCCCCGATGAGGCCAAAAAAGCCTGCTTTCCTGTTGCCTTTTCCCTAGTGCCTCATGGGGCCAAAAGAGCCTGTTTTCCTGCTGCCAGTTTCCTCAGTACCCGATGGAGCCAATTATGTAATGATCCTTTTTATATTTATCTGTGTATTTTATGTTGTAAGCCACCTAGAATGGTTGTAATTGACCAGATAGGCGGGATATAAAGAAATTAAATTAAATTAAATTAAATTAAATTAAATTAAATAAAATAAAATAAAATAAAATAAAATAAAATAAAATAAAATAAAATAAAATAAATAAATAAATAAATAAATAAATAAATAAATAAATAAATAAATAAATAAATAAATAAATAAATAAATAAATAAATAAATAAATAATAAATAAATAAATAAATAAATAAATAAATAAACACCTCCTTGCCTCCAGTCCTCCTGAGGGCAAACTCTACTTCACTGGCAAATGTAATGTTGCTGAAGACAAACTGAATGCCTCATGCATGTCTCTCAGTGCCAAAGAAGACCTCTCATTCTGCTGGGGACAAAAATATAACTCCCTCAATGTCATGGGCTTCTGTGTGGTAATCTCTCCCAGGGGGACCCAATTTGTGGCTGAATAACTTGGAGTTCCGATATCCAATCTTCACCAAAGTTGGCAGGCGTGTTGGGGAAAGACATAGGAAGCTCTATTGTGATTCTGGAGTCTTTTTAAGTACCTGGGGGAAGCTTTCCTGGGTGGTCCTCTTTGTGACTATATAACTCAGGGGTCCATGATCCAATATTCACCAAACTTTCCGGAGCTCTAGAACGGTGTCTGAGAAAGCTTCCGTGCAAATTTGGTGTCTCTAGGTCATTGGGGGCCAGTGTTATAGCCACTTAAAATGCAGACAAATTGACAAATCAATTTGCCAATTCATCAATGAATATTCATATATTCATATTCATTGATTTGTTAACCTTGACAAATACCCAATCAAAACAAATCAGTTTTTTTATTATTCCCATCTCTCCTTCTAACTTAATACTTGCCTCTTTCTCTTTGGGTATCCAGGCCCCAAGTCTATACTCTATGTGATATAAGTCAATTACAAGATATTTATTTGCCTTTGAATGCTGAACAATAAATAGTAAGACTGTGTGCATACTGCGGCCAAACATTTCTACCTGTTCTGTTTTATTTTAAGACTGCTTGGCAAACAACAATAAAGAAAATCTATCTCCCCTCGCCCCCAGTTCCCTCCTTCTAACACAGATACACATAGACATAGTCAATTACGTCTGCTGCCTGTAGAAAGTATCCACCTACCACTATCTGTGCTATTATTTTTCGGATAGCAAATGAGATGTCTCAAAACCATGAAGTGAGACTTTTTGGAAGTTCCTGCAAAGGAATCTCTTTTTATTTACAAATCTGTGCAGTTACTTTTGTCCCTGGTGGAACAGAGGGACAAAAATACTCTATAGGGCTACCTACAATGAGCATGGGAGCCTTTTGAATTAGCTGCTGAAATCCTGTTCTGTAAATTATACAGAGTAAAGCTGGTTATTTCACCAGCCATGGTGTTTTTTTAAAAAATAAAGTATTTCTGATTTCTTATTTTTGAAAACTGCCATGGCTGATGATGTCATCAGCCTTAGGTGGTGTAACTTAGGAAAAAGGATTTCACACACTGTATGTAAAACATCAGGTGAAGGACTGTCTCCAGTATGAGCCTCCCAGAATGTTAAGATAATCAGCCTTTGGAAGAGATAAATTTCTTGGTATTTGCACTCAAACTCTGGCTGACAACAGTCTTTCTCTTTCCTTCTTTGCTGAGTCACCCACTGCAATGTGAAGGTCTTTGAATCATGGTGGCTTCTTTGAAAACTGTTTTCATCTCCCAGTTTTTTATTGCTCTTTTCTCTTAAAGAGTATCTTTTTAGTGCTCTTACTGTAGTTTTAAGTGTCTGTATCTGTGTGTTTCCAATTATTTTTTGTAGGTCTTTAGAATTTTTTAGGAAAGGCAGGAGATAAATGTTTTAATTGTTTTCAGGTTGTTCATAGGAAACTTGGGTTGCTATAAGATCCTTCCTAAAACTTCCTCTGATATTGGGGGGAAAGCCCTTTGAGACCTCTGACGCCAAAAATGCAGGGAGAAAGGGCGGGAAATTCAAATTTCCAGCTCTTTCTCTCTGCCTTTTCCGCCCAACATCAGAGGAAGCCCTTTGAGAGCTCTGAAGGCACCAATCACGGTGGCAGGGACCCCCAGGGAGGTCTCCCATGGTGTCGGGCAAGCCCTGAGAGACCTCCCTGGGGGTCCCCGCTGCCGCGATTGGCACCTTTGGAGGTCTCAAAGGGTTTTCCCCTCCCCGACATCGGAGGAAGCTGTTTGAGACCTCCGAAGCCAAAAAGGCAGTGAGAAAGGGCTGTAAATTGGAATTTCCAGCCCTTTCCCCCTGCCTTTTCGCCTTTTGAAATGCTGGAACAGATTAATTCCATTCCCATGCTGTACTGAGATTGTCACTCTCTTTGACATACTGATTCCTAGCAAATTTTCCAGCCATAAGAACAACCTAGGTGTTTATTTAACCAATTGACTTATAGCTCAGCATTTCTTTACACCAATAAACATTATTAACTTTTCTGTGTTTCTAAGATGATGTCCCCCAAGAGAGAGGCTAGAGACCATTTGAATAAAATATGTAAAAGAGTTGCTATAAGTCAAAATTGACTTTAGGGTACATGATTATTATTAATAGGGGACCGTCAGTTTCAAACTTTGCTTAGCACTCTTCTTTATTGCATTCTTTCTTAACTGTGCTTTTTCTTAATTCCCCACCAATGCTCAATGGGTCATTTTTGTTGCCCTTTAGCAGAATATGATTCATTATCATAGAATCGACTTAGGCTTGGAAGGGACCTTGGAGGTCATCTAGTCCAACCACCTGCCCAAGGCAGAAGACCTCATACCATCCCGGACCTCATACCATCCCGGACAGATGGCTGTCTAATATTTTCTTGAAAACCTCCAGCAATGGGGCATCCACCATATTGGAGGGCAAGCAATTCCACTGTTTAATGGTTCTCACCATCAGGAAATTCCTCTTTTCCTGGTTGGATCTCCCTCTGACGAGTTTGCACCCATTGGTTTCTTGTCCTACCATCAGGCACAATGGAGAATAAATCAATGCCCTCTTCCCTGTGGCAACCCTTCAGATATTGGAAGACTGCTAGCATGTCTCCCCTCAGTCTTCTCTTTGTTAAGCTAAACATGCCTAGTTTTTTTTAGTTGTTCTTTATAGGATTTAGCTTCCAGTCCCATTATCATCTCTGTTGCTCTTCTCTGCACCCCTTCCAGAGCCTCAGCATCTTCTTTATATTGTGGTGACCAGAACTGGACACAGCACTCCAAGTATGGCCTCACCATTGTGGTATAGAGAGGTACTATCACTTCCTGTGATCTTGATGCTATCCCCTTGTTGATGCAGCCCAGGACTGTGTTGGCTTTCTTGGCAGTTGCAGCACACTGCTGACTCATCCTTAGTTGGTGTTCCATCAGGACACCTAAATCCCTTTCAGAAGTACTGCTGTCGAGCCAGGTACCACCTATCTTGTGCCTGTGCATTTGGTTTCTCTTACCTAAGTGCAGGACTTTACTTTTCGTGCCACTGAACTGTATGTTGTTGGATAGGGCCCAATGTTCAAGTCTGTCTAAATCATTCTGAATGTTGAGTCTATCTTCCAAAGTATTAGCAATTCCCCCCCAGCTTTGTGTCATCAGCAAATTTGATGAGTGCTCCTTCAATCCCCTCATCCAGGTCATTTATGAAGATGTTGAAGAGCACTGGGCCCAAGACAGAACCCCACTGTACACTTCTCTCCACGTAGATGTGGTTCCATGGAGGACCACACTTTGAGGGCGGTTGATCAGCCAGCTGCAAACCCATCTGGCAGTTGCACTGTCTATCCCACTTTGTTCTAACTTAAGCAGAAGTAGGGTGTGGTCTAACTTCTCATATGCGTTACTGAAGTCTAAATATACTATATCCACTGTGTTTCTTTGGTCCACTAATTTAGCCACTTTATCAAAGAAGGCAGTAAGATTTGTTTGGCAAATCTTAACAAACTCATGCTGGCTTCTAGTATTCACCTTGTTATTTTCTAGGTGCTCACAAACCTGCTGCTTGATTATTTTTTACAGGATTTTCCCAGGTGTTGATGTCAAGCTGATTGGTCTGCAGTTCCTGCATCTACTTTTCGCCCCTTTTTGAATACAGTGGTGCCTTGACTTACGAACATTTCAACTTACGAACAGCTCCGGTTGCAACATTTTGCTTCGACTTGCGAATGGAGCTTCCACTTAGGAACAGAAAAAAAGGCAGGCAATTCAAATTTCTAACTAACTGTAGGTCGTGACAAGGCTGCTTTGTACTGTAGCTCTTTCACTTTTGGTGGTTAGAGAGTGTGTCAGCGTCATCGTAGGCTTGGGGCTGCTTCCTTCTGCTTCAGAGTGAGGGGGTGTGTGTGTCTGCATGGAGGTAAGCTGCTGTTTTCTCCTTTTAATAAACTGTTCTGGGTGTGTTTTGCCTGGGGCGGGTATGTTTCTGTACTGTGTTGTTGGTGGCTTTGCTGTTTTTTTTTGGAGGTTTTTTTGCCTCAGCAACGGAGGTGGCTTTACTGTTTGTTTTTGGAGGGGTTTTTTTGCCTCAGCAACGGAGGTGGCTTTGCTGTTTGCTTTTGGAGTTGTTGTTTTTTTCCTTAAAGCCCCAGCACCTTCCGGCCAGGCTTGCTGTGTTCTTTTTATTTATTTATTTTTGGTGATTTTTTTCTTCAGCTGGAATGAATTAATCGGTTTTCAATGGATTCATATGAGAAATGGTGCTTCGACTTATGAATGTTTTGACTTACAAACACCATTCCAATACGGATTAAAGTTTGTAAGTTGAGGCACCACTGTATTGGAACCACATCAGCTCTTTTCCAGTCCTCTGGCAGTTGGCCCGTACTCCAGGACCTCTCAAAGATCTCATTCAGTGGTTCCAAGATCACATCTGCCAGTTCTTTTAGTACGCTGTGATGTAAACCATCTGGTCCAGGAGACTGGAACTCATTCAAAGCAGCTAGGTGTTCTTTTATCACTTCATTACCTATTTTGACTTGCTTCCCTCTCCTGTCTCCCACCGTGCTGCTTTTGACAGGGTGGACCAATTTTTCCTTTTGCATAAATACAGATGCAAAAAAAGAAGGAGGAGAAGAAGAAGAAGAAGAATTAAGCAGTTTTCTCCCTGTTAACTTCTTGTCATCTTCTCCCACTAGTGGACCAACCATTTCCTTGACTTTCCTCTTGCTCCTTACTCTCTTTTTTGTTATTTTTGACGTTTTTTGCAAGTCTTAGCTCATTCTGAGCCTTCACATTCTTGACTCCATCCTTGCAGATTTGAAATTCTGTTCTAGTTATGAACCCCCTTTTTCAGTTTTTTAAATACTTTTCCTTTTTGTCCCTTAGCTTGTCAAAGAACTTTGCGTGCATCCATGCAGGTCTTCTCAGGCATCTCTTGTTTTTCTTTCTCTGTGGTATTGTTTTGGTTTGGGCCTTTATTATCTCACCTTTCAGGTTTTCCCAAGCATCCTGAACTGTTTTTCCATTTAGGATTTCCATCCATGGAATCCTTCCTATTACATCTCTTCATTTGTTAAAGTCAGCTGTCTTAAAATTTAGAACATTAGTCTGACTTGGTACAGTTACCCTTGCCTGCATGGTGGTGAATTCTAATATGACATGATTGCTTTCATTTAAAGTTTCTACAATTTCCACTCCCTTAACTATTTCATCCCTATTAGTAAGTATTAAGTCTAGTATGGCTGACCCTCTAGTTCCTTCCTCCACCTTTTGGATGATAAAGTTGTCAGCCAGTCATGTCAAGAACCTGTTGGATCTCTCCCTTGCTGCAAAGTTGGTTTCCCAGTTGATCTCCAGGTAAAGTCCCCCATTACTACAGTGGCGTGTTTCCTACACATCTCATCTAATTGATTTGCAAAATGTTCATCTATTTCCCTCACTTGGTTAGGTGGCCTGTAGTACATGCCTACAGCTATTCATTTGTTTTTCCCCTAATATTCACCCAAAGAGTTTCAGGAAGGCTTTCATTCTTGGTCTCCTGTATTACAGTACCAGGAGTAGTAATTCTTTACATACAGTGCAACTTCTCTTTTGTTTGGTCTGTTTCTTTTGAACAAATTATATCCTTCTAACAACATATTCCAATCATGGAATATCATGGAAATTCCAATCAAATACCAGTCATGGAATTTGTCCCACCAAGTTTCAGTAATGGCAACAACCTGCCCTCATGTACTACGACTTCAAGTTCTCCCTGTATGTTCCCCATAATTTGAGCATTAGTGTATACGCATCTGAGCCTTTTGTTTGCTTGCTGTGACTCGTGTTTTATACTTGAGTGTCCCTTCCTTCTCACCACTTCCTTCCTCATTATCAAGTCCAGTGTCTAGCAGTTTGTGCTTTGGGTTTGGTCCTGGAGATTGTCCTCCTTCCCCCTGCAGATTTAGTTTAAAGCCCTTCCGATGAGTTGAGCGAGATGTCTGCCAAACACATTCTTCCCAGTCTTTGTGAGATGCAGCCCAGCTCTTTCCAGGAGCCCTTCATGTATGCAGTGTAGCCAATGGTCCAGACATCCAAAGTTTTCTTGATGGCACCACCCCTTGAGCCAGTGGTTTACCTCTGCAGTCCTCCATGCCCTCATTGGATGCTGACCTTCTGTTGGAAGTACAGATGAAAATACCACCTGAGCTCCCAGTTCTTTTGCCTTCCTTCCAAGTTGCTCATAGTCCCTTGATATGTTTTTTAGGCTCTTTGTTGTATCGTCAGTCCTGACATGAAAGAGAAGGAGGGGATAATAATCAGTGGGCTTGATAATTTAAGTAAGCCTCTCTGTCATGTCTTTAATCTTTGCTCCTGGGAGACAACATACTTCCCTTGAAAGCTTGTCTGGTCTGCAGATTACTAATCTTGTTCCTCTAAGAATTGAGTTGCCAATTACCACCACATGTCTTTTCTTCTTCAGGGTACCTGGGAGGCTCCTCTTCTCTGTAGCAATCTGACCTGATTTTCATCCTGTTACTGGAACACTTCAAGATTCATCTTTGGATGTCTGCACATCTTCTTCCGGGGGAGAGCATGAAATTAGTTGTGCACTTCTTAATTCCCACTTCCTGTCTTGTTTATATTTGTTTTCTGTTGCCTATGAAGAGAGCACCGAACTGGATGTGATGCTAATTGTATGATTATCATTGCAATGACTGGTTTTTAGAAACTAAAAGGTTTCTAGAGATTGAAGGATGGGTATTAAAGGCCAGAGCAGTGGTATGCAAGGACTGAGGTGGGGACTAATGAGAGAAGCATGTGTGGAGGGAACTTGAAGCTTTCCCATTACAGTGATTTCACTGATAATTTTTCTTCTCCAAAACTGCTTTTCACCTAACTGCTAATGCAGATTTGTCTTTCAAAGCTAAAAACAACTGAGGAATGGGGTAGGATTTTGATGTGGATGTTAGCCATTAGAGGAATAGGTAAAATGGATACTCCTTGAAGTACTATATCACTGATCCAAGTATCCTTGCAGCTGCTGCTTTCTAAAATCCTACACATATCAAAGAAATCATAGAAAAGTGAAGTTGGAAGGGGCCTACAAGGCCATCACGTCCAGCCCCCTGCTCAATGCATATTAATCATGCAAGCACAGAGAAGTACTGGTATCTATATAATTAGGAATAGTTATATTGTAACTGCTGTTGGCACAAAAGTTGTGCTTCTTCACTGATGGGAGAATGAAATGTAGTGGCCAGTTAATGGCTGATACATAAATGTTGCTAACAACATCTTTAGCACTGACCTTTTTAAGAAAAGCAGGAAGAACTCCAAGGTAATTAGACCTTGGCTGAAATCCTGTTTCACAGATCTGCATGCACAGTGGAAATGATGTCTTCTGAATGGCAAATTGTTACTGATTAAAGTCTTTCTTTGGTAATTTCAGATTGCACATGACTTGTACCCAATAGGAAAAAGTGGCATGCACCCTGAATTTGCCAAAGAAACTAATCAGAGGTGATTCGCGACTGCTGATGATGCCATTCTCATTTCAGTGCACAACAGGATTCCAGCTTTTGTTTTTAAAATTCCACTTTTAAATCATGTACGTTGGTTTCAATTAATAAATCTCTTCATTCCACAGTTTTAATTGTTTCAGCACTGGTTTTTGGCCAAAATACTTGGGTATTTTTTAATCAGCATATACCAAAGCAAGTATTTAGCAATCCATTCAACCTCTCCTCATAAGCCACTTCTGTTTTATTTCTCTGCAGCCCATATAAATAAAAGATTAAAGCGTGCACTAGGATATGGCCAACAGTGCTGACACAGTCCATTTGTAGGTCAAAATAATGCATCTGCAAGGTTCTTCTTCCATCCTGCCCTCTGTCAGGTTCAATATTTCCATTATAAACATATATTTACCCTATGATGTTTAGGCCAGATGCATGTTGATTCTCTGTACAATAGCAGGCGACGCTTCCTACTCTCTCATAAAAATAGCAGAGAAGTCAAAATAATATTATATCATTTCCCCCTAAATGCACAAGATCATGATGCCAGTCTGCCCAGGAATTTCTTGTAGAAGAGGTAGTCATGTTAGTCTGTGCAAGCATTATAGGTAAAAACAAAATAAGAATAAAAGAACAAATAAAAAAGACAAGAATGTGATAGCACCTTAAAGACTGTTATTTTTTTAAAAAAAATGTGAGCTATTGTAGACTCAGACAGGATCTTCTTGCTAATTCTTTTCCAAACAGTTGATTTCTTTTCCCTGCACAAAACAGAATGTCTTCTTCTTTTCTGTATTGTCATGCATGCCAAATATTACCTTTCCCTTATCTACACTATAATATGCGACTACACTATCTATGAGAGTGGGGGGAGAACTGATACACATCTGGCAGAAAGCACGTGGCAGAAATGCTTTTCTCAAGCAATGGGAATTGTCCCTTTATCATCACAAGGATGCCAAGAATAGAAGAAATTGCAGTCTGAAGACACATGCAAAGGAGCTCATATCTGGATTCCCCCTAACTTTGAATTTGTTTGGTAGGAAAACAAGCCTCAAATCTACCAAAAAGCAGGGAAGACCTAGGATTGATAGACGTACTTAGAAAAGACCATGGGAAGAGAAGGTGGTCTCTACAGAATGTACATAGATTGTAATAGGTCCATAAAAATTTTGCTCAGAAAATAAAACAGGCTATATGAAGGAAGGAGGCATATGATAGCAAGTATGTTTCTAGCCTGAATAGACATGAGGAACAATTGTGGTTGGTTTACATTCCAATCAGGTTTGCAGTTCCTGAACTAATTTAAAAGAAACAACAGAACCATCCTTCATTTTTCACACTTTTTCAAATTTGTGATGCAGTATAACATACTACAATGCCTCTTAAGATGTGCATGTATAGTACCTGATAACATAGATAAGGCAAAGAAGTATATAGTTATATACATAGTTACTGTGGCTAGAATTCTTTATGCTAAAAATTGGAAAAGTCCGATGGTACCAAAACAAGAAGATCTTATAGAGAAGATATGGGAAACAGCGGAAATGAACATTTTATCAGAAGTGATAAAGGACTGTCCTTTACAAAAGGCAACTGAAAGATGGGACTTATTCTACAAATGGTTCGAGTCATCAGACATCATTTGAAGAACATGCATGAAAATGAGAACTTAAATCTGGAAGGCAGAAAATAGTAAAAAGAGGAATTTGGAATTTTGATATGGCAATATGTATAGAATGGATGTTAGTATGTCATTGCTTCTCCTCTTCCCCGTAACTTCAATCCCTTTTTATTTCCTTCTACCCTTTGTAAAAAAAAAAAAAAAAAAAAAAAAACATGTGCATGTATAGTATAGATTGAAGGAAATTACTGTATATACAAAAATAGAAGCATGCAGAAAAATAAAGTTAAAAGAAACACATTAAACAAATTGCTTGCAAAATGTATCAGTAAGGAACATTATCTATCAAACTGTGTATCACTTTCATGTAGAACTTTAAAGAATAGTCACAGACCAATATGGAAACAAGATGAAATAAAGGTGTGCTGCAAAAATGTGATTGTAGAAGACAACACAGGTTTTGTCCATCCTTACTCTGAAAAGGGGCGTGGTGGCGCTGCGGGCTAAACCGCAGAAGCCTGTGCTGCAGGGTCAGAAGACCAAGCAGTCATAAGATCGAATCCACGCGACGAAGTGAGCGCCCGTCGCTTGTCCCAGCTCCCGCCAACCTAGCGGTTCGAAAGCATGCAAATGCAAGTAGATAAATAGGGACCACCTCGGTGGGAAGGTAACAGCGTTCAGTGTCTAAGTCGCACTGGCCATGTGACCACGGAAGATTGTCTTCGGACAAAACGCTGGCTCTATGGCTTGGAAACAGGGATGAGCACCGCCCCCTAGAGTCGAACACGACTGGACAAAAATTGTCAAGGGGAATCTTTACCTTTACCTTTACTCTGAAAATACTCCACTTACCAAACTCTGAACTCAGCAGCACCTCTCCAGTACAGTGACAACATTTCTAATGTATATCATCAAGATAATTTTGATATATTTATATTGTCTTGGGATATTCCTGTGATTTTTTGGAAATCAGCTAGAATTGGAACCTCCTCTTGTGATCAGTATTTACCTTAGCACACAGAAGAGTTACATGGGAGGCTACAAGATTCTATACCAGCTATGGAAAACAAATAGTGGTCATGATCATATGTCACCTTTCACATCAAAAGATTTTCTGGGTAAATGTTCCCCTTGACATTTAGTCCAGTCGTGTCTGATTCTAGGGCACGGTGCTTATCTCTGTCTCCAAGCCGTACAGCCAGAGTTTGTCCATAGACAGTTTCCGTGGTCACGTGGCCAGCATTAGACACACAACACTGTTACCTTCCCACCATGGTGGTACCTATTTAACTACTCACATTTACATGCTTTCGAACTGCTAGGTTGGCGAGGAGCTGGGACAAGCGACGGTAGCTCACTCCATCGTGTGGATTCCATCTTACAACTGCTGGTCTTCTGACCTTGCCGGACAGAGGCTTCTGCAGTTTAACCCACAGCGCCACCGTATCCTAGATCCTTTCAAACCTAGACCTAAGATTTCTAGCCTTTCAGATTAACAAATAAACAGCTTTTGGGTTATTATGCATCTGATGACATTGCTGCTCTTTTGAAAGACTTTGCCACAGTTTTGACAACATTTCCTCATGTTCAATTTCCATTTTGAGTTGAGTGCACATTTCTAAAAGGCCTTGGATATATCTGTAAGTGGGCAGGGATCTCATTATTGTCCAGTACAAAAATGCCTCTGCCAGTGCCTTTTTCCACATATTGTTTCTCCTGTACTACTAACTCATCTCATATAAGTGAAATAACTTCCCCTAGTTTTATTTACATCTGAATATTGTATTTTGTATGTATGTATTTTAATTGACTGTGGAGAGATTGCAGGCTACAATCTGCCTGTAGTATACATGATCAAACAGAATATAACATCAATAAGAGTAAGAATAAGAACAACATCTTCTTCCTTGCCATGACTAGCCACTTCAGAATATGTATATTAGTGAAAGTACAAAAAAGAGAAACTATGCAAATACACCCAGTTTGCATAAGTTATAAGTGGCAGGGTTTAGCTTTCAGTTGAGCAGAATTGAGAGTGCCTAGATGTTGAATTTAATGGAGAGGGGCACAGAAGTGACTGTTACATACAGCACTGATGTTACCTGTCTGTCATGGGTTTGGAGGGAAAGTTCCATCCTATGGGGAGTGGAAGGCGGGACATCAGGAGGAGGGGCTGTACTGTATAAATATGTGATGCCTGTGTGGTGAAAGAGAGAGATGCTAAGAGACACTGGGTTGTGACGAAGCAGCAGCTGGGAAGAAGAAGCTGTTGTGGGAGTCTGTGTGTCAGACAGGGTACTACTGTGTGTCAGAGTACCAACCTGATAGGTTCAGGTGTCTGTTGGTTAGCCAGAACTGATAGGTTCAGGGTCTGTGCTTCAAGTTAAGGGTTCTGGGTGAACCAAACTGTATGCTTGTATGAGTGAGAATAAGCCACGTTACGTTACCTATTCACCTGATTGTTTTATTTTCCCTGTGTGTATTTAAAATAAACCTTATTCTTTTTATTGTTTGAAAATCCATCCCTGGTCTGTGTGACTTCTTAAAGGGAATGGTTGGTGGCAGCTTAGTAACTGTGTGACATATCCCAGTAGGTCTGGGTTTGTCACATTGATTGGTGTCCAGCGTGTGGGATACGACTGGTCCAGTTGTCCAGCGGTCCAGCAAAGCCTTGGCAGGTGTGCCCAGAGCAAGGGGGGTCTAGTCAGGGACAGTCTGAGGCGCGTAGGTAATCTTCTAGGTGTACCTCACGGGGAGGTGCGCTAGTAGAAGAACGTGCCAACTGGGGAGACTTAGATTAAGGTGCTCTGAGGCAGCCTAGTTTTGGCGGGAAAAAGCTGAGGCAAAACTGCGTAGTAACAGTGATCTAGCTTGCCAGCTGAGAGGCCCAGCAGAGGGGGGTAGGCTCTGACTCGATACTGTTGCAAATTTAGTGCTGAAGAACAGCAGCAATCTCTAGGGAGAGCTGGTTCTGAGGCAAGAAGGAAAAAAGTGGTCGTTTTATTTTGAGGCTTGACTTTTAAAGCAGCCTGTTCTGAGGGGGGATTATGCCCTTGACTCGAAGCCAAATGGCCGAAATGAGTGAAGTGAAAGACCCCCAGATTGACCAAGGTTCTGAGGATGAATTTGGCTCAGTGCAGGGTGACAGCACAGGAGAGCAGAACCCAGAACTTAGAAAATTGCTCATCGCCCAACAGCATGAACTGAGGATGAGGCAATTTGAAGTGGAGGAAAAGGAAAGGGAAAGAGAAGAAAGATTAGAGAGAGAAAGAAGGGAGGAAAGGGAGAAACAGAGACAATTTGAATTGGCATTGGAGAGAGAGAAAATGGCGTTTGAATTAAGAAAACTGGAACTGATGAACCAGAACAATAATAATAATAGGGATTCTGAGGGAGGCCAATTGTCTAAGGCTGACCTGAAGAAATTCCCTGTGTACCACAAGGGAGATTGTCCTGAGGTGTTCTTTTCCTTAGTGGAAAGAGCGTTTGTGGACTTCTCAGTGAGGGAAACTGAGAAGATGACCATCATGCGATCTTTAATCAGTGGTAGCCTGGCTGAGGTTTATGCCGAGATGCCTGAGGAACTGATGAAAGATTTTGCAGAGTTTAAAAAACTGGTCTTTGCCAGACATGGGATAAATGCGGAGCAGCTGAGACAAAGATTCAGGTCCCTCACAAAAAAACCAGAACAGACTTTTACCCAAGTGGGGGCCCAATTGGTGAGGCTGCTTGAGAAATGGCTATCGCAGGAAGGGACAGAGACCTATGAGCAGCTTAAAGATTTGATAGCGCTGGAACAGTTCTATTCAGTCCTGCATGGGGAATTGAAATTCCAGGTGAGGGAAAGGAAACCGAGGTCTGTGGCAGAAGCCTCAGAAATCGCAGATTTTATTTCCCAAATAAGAAAGCCCTTGGGTGAGGGGAAATCTGTAGGTAAACCCAAAGAAACCTACAGCAAGTACTCTCAGGGACCAGGGAAAAGCCAGCAAGGGGGAGGGGCCCATGGTGAAGGGAAGCCCTCAGACATGAAACCAAGACCTCAGATTTTGGAGGGAAAACCAAAACAAGATGAGAAAGAATCAAAATACACCAGAAAATGTTATTTCTGTCAGGGAAAGGGTCATCTAATCTCAGAGTGTGAGAAATTAAAGCAGCTAAAAGGAATGGTGCCTCAGAATGCTAGTGGGACCAAGCCAAAAGCTGTGTTCTGTGTCCAGAAAGAGCAAGGCTCAGTGTCACTGAGGGAGCCTGTTGCCATGGCTACTCAGTCTGGAACAGCTACCTCTGCTGATCAGGCTGAGGAAAATGGTCCTCTTGTGGAGGTAAAGCGCTGCTTGCTGATAAAAACAGATTCTCAGTTGTTTGAGACAGCAGGGGTGGACGTAGGAATACTTGACCGTCAGTATAGGGGGCTGCGGGACACTTGTTCCCAGGTAACCCTGTGCCATCCAGATATTATTCCTAGGGAGTTTATAATCCCAAATGAGAGCATAAAGGTGGCAGGGATTGAGGGGCAGGTAATCTCTCTGCCAGTAGCAGAGGTACCTGTCAACTTTCAAGGCTGGAGGGGAGATTGGCGGCTAGCGATTTCATCGACTCTGCCAGCAGCCGTGCTCGTGGGAAATGACCTGGCTGAACATGTGAAACGGGTGCTAGTGATTACACGCTCACAAGCCACCACAGGGACAGTTCAGGGGGGTAATGATGAGCCAGAGACGGAAGCAGAGGGGAGTTCAGAAGCTGTGGTGGAAACCTTAACCACAGACAGCAGATTTGGACAGGAGCAGAAGGCAGACGCCACTCTCCAAAAGTGTTTTGAACAGGTGACTGACGCCCAGCTAACACCTGAAACCCCAGTGAGATTTCTGGAGAAAAAGGGGATTTTATATAGAGAAACCCTGAGGAATATCTCAAAAGGGGGAGATGGGATCAGAAGTCAGCTGGTGGTACCTGAAAAGTATCGCCCCATGATCTTACAAAGGGGTCACTCTGACATGTTTGCTGCACACTTAGGGGTGAACAAAACACAGCAGAGAATCACACAGAATTTCTACTGGCCTGACATAGGGAAGCAGATCAGGGAGTTCTGTAAACAATGTGATGTGTGTCAAAGGCAGGGGAATAACCGCGACAGGACCAAAGCAAAGTTGTGCCCTTTGCCTGTGATTGACACTCCGTTCAAATGCATAGGGGTGGATATTGTGGGACCTTTGCCCAAGGCCACAAAGAGGGGGAACAGGTTCATTCTAACAATTGTGGACCATGCCACAAGGTATCCTGAAGCCATACCCTTGACTAACATTGAAACGAACACAGTGGCCGATGCTTTGGTGGGGTATATGTCCAGGATGGGATTTGCCTCAGAGATAATCACAGATTTGGGCGCATCGTTCACATCAAAGCTCATGAAACGCTTATGGCAAATCTGTGGAATAAAGCACAAGGAAACTACTGCCTATCATCCTGAAAGTAATGGGTTAACTGAGAAGTTCAATGGGACTCTAATGTGCATGATTAGGGCTTACTTGGCAGAGAATCCAAACAATTGGGACCAGAAGCTGCAATCCCTTTTGTTTGCTTATCGATCAGTGCCACAAGCCAGTACCGGGTTTAGTCCATTTGAACTTTTATTTGGGAGAAGGGTGAAAGGGCCCCTTGATTTGATCAAGCAAAATTGGGAGCAGATCACCCAGGATGACCCACAAGACGTTGTGACATACATAGACACCTTGATGAATGACCTAAGGAGAAATCTAGAGCTGGCAGCAGAAAACCTGCAAGCTCAGAAGGTCAGACAGAAAACATGGTATGACCACAAAGCTAGAGAGAGGCACTTTGACCCAGGGGAGGAAGTGCTTTGGCTTAGGCCCTGCAGAGAGAATAAACTGCAGCTCAAATGGGCAGGACCATATAGGGTCATTTCCAAGATGTCAGACCTGAACTACCTAATAGAGCAGGAGGAGAACCAAGCAAGGAGGGTGGTTCATGTGAATGCCCTAAAACCCTACTACAGAGGGGAACAGAGGGTTTTATTCGCGATAAAAGCAGCTGAGAGTGAGGAAGCTGAATTACCCTTCTGGGAGGGTAGAGGGGAAGTAAAATACAACCCAGGGGAGGTAAAGATCAGTCCTGCACTCACCCAAGACCAGCAGCAAGAACTAAAAATGCTGCTTAGTAAATATCAACAGGTGTTTTCCAACAAGCCGGGGATAGTGAAGGGAGTGATGCATCGGATCCACACAGGGGATGCACCCCCGCAGGCAGTATCCCCATACCGAGTAACGGGACCCTATAGGGACAAGGTGCGGAAGGAGCTGGACGAGATGCTGAGGGAGAACATAATCGTCCCCTCTTCTAGTCCTTGGTCCTCTCCGATAGTCCTTGTGGACAAGCCTGATGGGAGCATTAGGTTTTGTGTCGATTACAGGAAATTAAACCGTGTAACCACTCCTGATGCCTACCCAATGCCCAGGCTAGACAACCTGATTGAAACCATAGGGGGTTGTCGGTTCATCTCATCATTGGACCTGGTAAAGGGATATTGGCAATTAAGAATTGATCCCAGGGATCAAGAAAAGACTGCCTTTTGCAGCCCTTTTGGTCTCTATGAGTTTCGAGTCCTGAGCTTTGGTCTCAGAAATGCACCAGCCACATTCCAAAGGCTGATGGACCAGACCTTGGCAGGGCTCAGTGACTTTACAGTGGCCTACATTGACGACATAGGGATCTTCAGTAATACCTGGGAAGATCACCTGATACACCTGGAGTTAGTGCTGCAGAGGTTAAGTGCAGCAGGGCTAACAGTAAAGGCCAGCAAGTGTCAGCTGGGTAGCCCAGAAATAAAATAC